>NW_028227259.1:31890216-32185216 GCF_978045245.1 Mus caroli
TTGGTCTTTAGGGAATGAGGTGACAAGAACTTCCCTTGTCTGAAGGTGAGCAATGGTCAGTCCTGCTGAATGTGTCCCCACCCTCAGGTTGGTTCCACCCTGTGGTCTGAAAAATGCTAATTTTCAGGGGGAGGGGTGATTGTTTCATGACCTTCCCAAAGTTCCTATGCTGACCTCTTCAGCAGATTGGCCCACATCTCTGTTCTCTGGCTTTGCTTCTCTTCTAGTGAGAATCACTTACCCTGAATCTGGCCCTGATTGTGTAACTTGCTCCAGCCAGTGGGAAAAATCAAAATGATGACAGTGTTGGGAAAAGGCCTGTGTCTTAGAGCTTGCTCTTCCTGTGACCCCTAGTGATTCCAGCACCCAGTAAAAAGAAAAGCAAGCTGGAGTTAGACATCCCATCACTTCTGCTACTTGAACCACCTTTTTCCCACATCCCTCTTATAAGACAAAGACAGATATGGCATGTTTTGTACTCATTTGCAGACCATGGGTTTTATATTTATACCTAAAATATTACATATGTATATGTCATATACTTACATTGCCAAGGACCAGCCTCAGCTTGGAGAGGGGTTCTGAGAGAAGGGGTGTTTGAGAGCTGCAAAGCAAATGACTCAAAGTCAAAGCGTGAGTCCAGACTGACATCCTGTGCTCTGCTCAAAACAGCTTTGGCTTTCTCTCTCTCCTCTCTCCCCTCTCCCCTCTCCCTCCCCGCCCCTCTTTCGTCTGTGTGTGTGTGTGTGCTCTGCTTTAGCTTTTCAGATTGTTCTCTATATTCTGCTCTGCTTGAGACAGCTTTCTCTTGATATTCAAAAAAAAAAAAAAAAACTCTCTGGATAGCTCATCTCTTGCAGACCAAAGTCTCTTTTATTTAAATATCAATTCAGTCATTATCCCAGGTTCCCTTTTGATTATATCTTGAATCAACACCACCTGACCCCAGCCCCTTGATTCTTAGATAGGGACCGCAAGATAATAAGATAGCTGGGTGGGACCCTACCCTGAAATTACCATTCTGACTATACCTGGACCTAAATTAGCTTTGTCTGAGACTGACCTTGAACTCATAAGCATAAGCAAAAAAACTTAGCTGTGTGGGATCTTGCCTTGCGATCACCACTCTCTAAATCTCTATCTCCTTCCTTAGTATGTTTCTGACAGTCTGGCTCATAGGGCAGCTGCCTCTGTTCCTTTAGATCTGTGAAGCTCCTTATACAATTCATATTGTATCCTTATATTTTGCATAGTTAAGAAATTATATATTTTCAAACTCATGTTTTCAGCATTCTTTCCCACAGCCTTAAGGATTATCCTGAAGGTCACAGTGTTCTGACACTCCCTCACCTCCTGAACTCAAGCTGTCTCTGGCTATCATAGAGTCATTAACTTTGGCAGAACATTCCTCAAAAAAGGAATGTGAAAATATGTACAATATTATACAAACGAGCCTTACAACCATAGCAGTCATCAACACTTGTGAACCACACCCTACTAGTTCTGTTCCAGGGGCAGGAAACCATGTCATACTCAAGTCCATACCAAACTCAGCAAGTCCATGCCAAACTCAGCAAGATATGACATGTAAGTAGCAGCAAGGATGGGGAAACAAAGAGGACTATCCAGAGAGAAAGGAAGAGTGCGTGGAAATGCAAGTGATAAAAATTTACTTGAAAAAATGCCTTTATGATATCCATAATGACATACAATGAACATACACCAATTAAAAATAATTAATTTGGCCAGTGAGATGTTTCAACAGGTAAAGGTATTTGTTGCTAGGCCTAATGGCCAGAATTCCATTCCCAGTACTCATTTGATAGAAGAGAAAAATAACTCCCATAAATTGTCACATGTACCTTGTGGCACATGAGTACACACACACAGTTTAGAAAATAATATCCGTAATACAGTTGTTCTGTAAAACTGTTTGATCCACTATAGAGCCTTGAATTTTTCTCTGGGAAGTGTCACCAAGCACCCTGCTTATAATTGTCATATGACCTTACTGTGTTTAGAGACTAGGAAGCAGGTAAGGATGAAGCCATGAGACTTACTGTACTAATTCAGAGCCTATGTGTTGTCATCAGGACCTCCAAAACCTGTGACATCCCATAGGCAACAGCTCAACCTACACACCTGTTGCCAAGACAAGGACCACCATATTCCCAGAACCCATTGAGCTCACCTTCCACCTTTACCTGTGAGCACATCACCATCCATATATATGAGGAACGCTTCTCTCTCTCTCTCTCTCTCTCTCTCTCTCTCTCTCTCTCTCTCTCTCTCTCTCTCTCTCTCTCACACACACACACACACACACACACACACACACAATCTCTTCTCTTTCCACTGACACCTTCCCCCTCTCTCTCCCAATAAACCTCTTAACACATGGGACTGCTTTGGCCTGGTGTGCTGTGTTCAGAATCAAGCGGCTATTCTAACACATCACTATGTATTGGATCCAGGTGGAGGCTGTCCATGTGATAAGAGGTGCACAGACTAGATTTGTGTTAAGAGTCTATACCAATGACCCCTACCACCTTAGGGTTCTATTGCTGTGAGAGAACACTATGACCACAGCAACTATTATAGAGGACATTTAATCAGGTCTGGCTCACAGTTCAGAGATTTAGTCCATTATCATGGTGGGAAACATGGTAGCATACAGGCAGACATGGTGCTAGAGAGGTAGCTGAGGGCTCTGCATCCTGATCAGCAGGCAGCAGGGGAGCAACACTGGGCCTAGCTTGAGCTTCTGAAGCCTCAAAGCCCACTCCTGACCTCTTAGTGACAGACTTTCTCTAACAAGACCACATCTACTCCAACAAAGCCAATAATAGACCACTCCTATGAGTCTCCCACAGGTTGGGAGTAGGAAGAAGGCTCGAGAGACTCCTAACACCTAGAGGGACAGAGTTGTATCACCTAAGAAGAGAGTTTTGGTAATGCAAGTGAGGTGAGGTGTAAACCAAGTACTAAGTATTCTAAGCTTTTTATTAGAAGGGCATGATCATCAAGTATTGTAAAAGATGTAAATGGAAAGCCCTACAAGGCTGGGTGTCTCCGATAGTCTTCTGTATGTGCTGGGTGTCTCCAATAGTCCTCTGTATGTGCTGGAATCCTGAAGAAGTAGGTGCCAATGCCAGTGAAGGAATGGATGTGTTAGGAAGGTGAGGACAAGCAAACAAAAAATAGAACCTTCCTTCTTCCATTGTCTTTATATAGGCTTCCAGAGAAAGTGTGGCCCAGATTAAAGGTATGTCCTCCCACCTCATGATCTGGATCAAAAGCCTGTGTCTTCTAGACAAGATGTGGATCACAGGTGTGCCCTCCATTTCTGGATTGTAGTTCATTCCACTTACAGTCGAGTTGACAACCAGGAATCACCATCAAGAAGAACCACAAGTGACAATGCAGGTCCAATGCTAATAAAGCAAAATGTTGAGCAAAAGAAAGCTACAGGGGATTAGGTGTGAATCTCTTTATACAGTTCAGAACAATGCATAACAAGGTCGTATGTTATTTGGTGAGGCAAACGTGCAGTTGAACCAGAAAAGCAGGGAACAATAACACTCAGAAATGGAGTCAGAGCAGGAACAGGTGAGGGTTATTTGTGGCTACAAAGACCTGATGGTGATGGTGATATTTAAACTAATGTTGGGTTCTACTCTGTTATATTGGTACTCTTTCTGTCATATACATTATGTATAATGCACAGAATGTATCTGCTAAATAGGCAATAAAGCAATTTCTTTTTCCTTTTATTGAAAATAGATTTTTCTCACATAATATGTAACTTTAATTATTTCAAACCTTATTTTTAATGGCAGTTCTTAAATGCTTTAACCTCTCTTATAACACACCACCCACCAGAGGTAGTGGAAAAGAAACAATAAGGGGGGCAAGGGGGAGAATGGACCTGTTTAGAAAGGTTCTTTGGAGCAACTCCCACCTATGTTGTCTGGAAATCGGCAGTTCAGTTCACAGGTTAGCAGTGGCAGCTCGATCCACTCCAGCTCAATCCACTCACAAACACTTCACAAATACACCAGAAATCTAGTTCAGTAGAGTCAGGATAGCAAATAGGAATCAGCAGCGGTATTACACCCTAGCAGAGACAGCCAGGCCTCAGCCTCAGGAGAGACTGGGAGGGACAACAGAAGTTCTTGGCTGTGCCTCTCTCAGGGAAGGGAAGATCAGCAAAGACTCAAGATCCACAAGCATTGCACAGCTAGCTGTACCAACAAGCCAAGCTCTGTCTCCATCACTCCGTGGAGTCCAAACATCACGTGTCCCCCACATGTCTTGCCTCAATACTTGTCTTGCCTGAACACATGCATCCAATCAGCCCAAGTCCTCAGAAGCAACAAGAAGCTGCAGCCACCACCAAAGGTTTTTCGGTGCATTTCTCTGTGTGGAGTTCCAACAAATGCAGCTCAACTAAACAATGTAAAGTGAACGAATACATGCGTGTCATTAACAAAGAATCCTTCATCACATGTCCCTTCACTTGCTTGCTTTAGCAGAACATCCTCTCTCCTGTGTCTGCTTCAGTGAAACGTTCCTTCACGAGTCTGCCTTAGCCTTTCCCACCTGTGTCCACTTGAACAAAACGTTCCTTCACATGTTTGCCCCAGCAAAACACCATCCAACTGACTTCCCAAAGAACCCTTACGTTTCCACTTCAATGATATATCTTGACTACAATTTCCTTCCCTCCATTCCCCCTGTTCCTCTCCCTATTTATTCTCTAGATCCACTCCCTTTTCTGCCTCATTAGAAAACAAACGGGCTTCTAAGGAATAATGATAAAATATAATATTATAAGATAAAACAAACTCTAACACAAGTTAAGAGTTGGACAAGTCAAGAAAAATCACAAGAAACAGAGACCCACTTGTTCTCATACTCAAGAATCCCATAAAAACACTACACTGGAAGCCATAATATATATGCAAAGAACCCAAAGGGTAAAAAGAGAGTAGGAAAAATATATAATATACTAGAAATTAAAAATACGATAATTTTTCTAATTCTGCCACATTATGAGACACAGAAACTCCAAAGATGCATTGATTTACTTTTCTGTGGTCACTTTCTTGGCGTGCAGCCTCCTCTTAAGAGTGGTTTGTTTCCCCAGTGAGCCTCCCTGGGAGGAAACTAAATTTTCATTTGCAAGTGGCTATCAATTGGAGTTAGTTTCTGGGTTAGGGATGGGAGCATGCATCCACTTCTTTCTGCTCTAGGACCCCAGCTGTGCAGGCCCTGTGCACGCTGCCTCAGTCTCTGTGAGTCAATATGTGTATTGATCTTGTTAATTTAGAGGGTCTTATTTTCCTACTGTCCTCCATCCCCTATGGCTCCTCTTTCAAGGGGCTCTCTGAACCCTGAGGGAAGGGTCTAATGGAGACATTCAACTTAGGGCCAAGTGTTCCAAGGTCTCTCACTCTGCATAATGTCTGCATAATGGGTCTTTGTATTTGTTCCCATCTGATGCAAGAGGACGTATCTCTGATGATGACACAATATAGGACCTGACACACAATAGTAGCTCCAGGAGTCTTTGTTGGATAAAGAATTAAATAAGCATATTCTGAGACTAGCGTGCATAACATAGTGAGACCTCCAATTGCATGCTGTGGCACACACACCCACAAATAAATAAAATGTAGATGAAATAAAATCTTGCATTCAAGCCGGGCAGTGGTGGCACACACCTTTAGTCCCAGCACTCAGGAGGCAAAGGCAGACAGATTTCTGAGTTTGAGGCCAGCCTGGTCTCCAGAGTGAGTTCCAGGACAGCCAGGGCTACACAGAGAAACCCTGTCTTGAAAAATCAAAAAAAAAAAAAAAAAAAAAAAAATCTTGCGTACATCACCATGCAAAATACACAGCAAAACTACCAGGTTCCTCCCATTTTCTCCCCTCTGTGTTGGTTTGTATATGTTTGGCCCACGGAGTGGCGCTATTAAAAGGTGTGGCTTTGTTGAAGTAGGTGTGTCACTGTGGGGATGGGCTTAAATACCCTCAACCTTGCTACCCTGAAGCAACTCTTCAACTAGCAGCCTTCACATGAACCAAGCAAAGTAGACTGGCATTTGTAACATTGTATGCATGTATAGGTATGTGTCAGTATCATAAGGTTCATAGTTTTCTAAGAAAAAAAGGATGGTGAAAATGTTGCATGGTGGCACATGTCTGTATCCTGTAACTCTGGAGGGTGAGAAGAATAGCATTGAAAATTCTAAGCTTGAGTGGGTTATATATCAAGACTGGCTCTCAGCCAAGATGCTTAGACAGAAAGAAAGGAGCTTTAATTTGGGGATTTGTGACTGATGTTGATAAGAAATGGTCAGAGGAAATGCATGGACCCAGAACTTGAGCTGGCCCAGAGAATCATGGAGGGGTCTTCCACATCTACCTTTGACATCTGTCTCTGATTTTTTTTTGTTTGTTTTTTTATTGTTTTTGGTGGTTTTTTTTTTCAAGACAGGGTTTCTCTGTGTAGCTTTGGCTGTCCTGGAACTCACTCTGTAGACCAGGCTGGCCTCGAACTCAGAAATCCGCCTACCTCTGCCTCCCAAGTGCTGGGATTAAAGGCGTGCACCACCACTGCCTGACTCTGATTTTTAAAAAGGTTTTTATGTTAAGTGTAAATTTCAATGACTGAGTTTCATTGAACTATAATGAAGGATAAAAACCACAGATGGTGGTATATGTGTAACCCTTGTGAATCAAAGGCTGTGCCTGGAGGGTGACCTCTGATAGCAAGTTCAAGACCAGCCACACATGGCGAGAATCTGTCTCAAAAAAAGGAAAAGCGTGATGTTTGATCAAGAGTCTGCTAGCAGAAAAGACGAAGAGGCATGACCAGGATACATGCTATCTGTTTGGTGCCATCAACCATGTGTGTGATTGGTTTGGTTTAATGTCTGCAGTTACGGCAGGAACAGATCCTACAGTACCCCATCACAAGGTCTCTAGGAGAGCAAAACCTCACTGGGCCTAAGGTGAGAGACTTGCTCAGACATCATATGATCCTGCTCTCAGCTCTGGACAGCACATTTGACATCCAAATGCCTGATCCAGTGAGATTCATCCCAAGCATGGAGAGGGCTTACTGGGTTCCTGGGGCTCACAGTGGATGGCAGGAAGTCAGATAAGAGGATGAGGAAAAACTTGGGCAACTTGGTGCATGATCTAGGAGAAAAACAGAATGCTCCAATGCCAGAGATGGCGAGTCAGGCAAAGGACAAGGTGTTTTTCCCTGTGGTCCTTCAGACCCAGGTTGGGTTAATTAAAAGCACTGATTAACCCCCTCTGTCTAGAATGCACAGCATAGACGGACTTCAGGCATGCCCAGCTACAAAGTTCTCATATGTGCCCTGGGAATGAGTACTTCAAAGCCAAATGCTGAAAGTCTCAGGCTGGAAAACACTCCAACTGGTCAGTTAGCCTGTAAATGCTCCAGGAAAGTGTCCTTCACTTTTGAAGTATACTTCCTGAGAAGAAAGATGGAAGCAGCAAGGAAGGCATGTCAGAGCACTGTGCCTTTCTCCCCTCTTCCGTGGATCTGCTTCCTGTTGTTCTTTGAGCAACGTCTGTGGGTAAAGTTCTTCTGGAATTCCCTGCGCATACATAAGCGTTTTGTAGCTTGTCATAGTGATTGCAAACTTGCTTAATGATACACTTTGGCTATTTTCCCATCTATAGCGTCCAGATGATCTCCTCCTCCTCCTCTTCCTCCTCCCCCTCTTCTTCCTCCTCCCCCCTCTTCCTCCTCCTCCTCCTCCTCTTCCTCCTCTTCCTCCTCCTCTTCCTTCTCCTCCTCTTCCTCCTCCTCCTCCTCCTCCTTCATGTTTGATCAGTAGTCCACTAGCTAGCTGGTGTGGCTGTATTTACTTAACCAGACTCAGGTTACTCTCAGTTCTTGTCGGTTTTGATTCCACTAAACAATGCCTGAGCATTCATTCTACTCTTGACTCACTTGTACAAACCTTGGAGGGACTCTTGGGATGAGGCTGGGCATCCTGTGGCTTCTGGAAAATGCTTCCCAAGGAAGCAGCTCCTGGGCTCCTCCCCAGTCCAGGCAGGGCAGGAAGGAGAACATGAGATTTTTTTTTTCAGTCTCACTGGCCCCTGGCCAGGTAAAGCAGAGAAGTAGCTATAGGAAGCTCAGAGAAATTTCCCAGAACTTCACATGTATTGTTCCCCTGAGGCAGCCAGCCCAGAGCCTAGCCAGGAGCATCCATTAAACATGAAGTCGGAGTCGTAGGAGGGCCAGAATCAGCTGGAGTTGGCCCTTAACCTAAGGGAGCAGAGGAGCTTCATGCCCCAGGACACAGGATGAACCCAGGTGTCTGAGGCTGGAGCTCCAACCCAGGAGGGAGTGGGCAGGAGGTTAAATTGCTGAAACTTTCCTTGTTCCAGACTCAGGGTTTCCTGATTGTACTCAATTGCTTTCTTTCCAGGCCAACTTGATGTTGTTTGTCTCTCTCTCTTAGCCCTGTTTCCAAGTCCTGATGACACATGATTGGAATTGAGCTGGAAAAATGGCATAGTTGCAACATCTGAGCCTTCTTAGCCAAAGAGGGGGATGTCTTTAAATGAGGCAATATCTTTTTGTCAGCTCTTGGCTCTGAGGTTACAAGACAAACCATCAGACAAAAACATGTGAAGAAAATTTCTGAGAACTCTCAACTCTAAGTACCACAGGGTCAGGGCACAAAGCACAGCAGCCTCACTCCTCCCACAGTCCTGGTTCACTCTTGAGAACCAGTTCCCAGCTGCTGATGTAACCTCAGCACTAAGCAGGCATCTTTGCAGAGCCTGGGCAAAGGGGCTGGAAAGTCTCACTGAGCTGGCATACGAACCTTGATGGAAGATCTCTGCCTGCTTTGTGTTCACATGCTATGGCATTCCAACACACCCTGCCACTCTCAGCCCTCCAGCCCTGTACCCATCTGCAAATTGACTCTCCAAGGAGTGTGCTACAAACCCTGTGTTCAGGCAGTCCCTGGACCATGCCCATCACACTGACTTTAAAGTGAAGATGCCAGATGCTGCTGAACTAGCCCTACATGCTTCACAGAAAACATCACTTCCAAATGGACTACAAATAACTAGGGTGTACAAATGCCACCAGAGAGCAGACATAAGGGACTAGGTGAGAACATGTAAGGTGGGGTTTTGTGACTAGAAAAATAGAAAAAAATCATTTATTCTGGACAGAGCTGGGTCATTTTATAAGAGTTTATTTTCTCAGACACTGTTTAAGTTATCAAAATGAACACACAAAACCAAAGAGAAAAGTGGATGAGAATCTTTTGCGGGTTATTGTGATATATGACACAGTCTGAGGTGATTGTTGACATTGCATGTATTCCTGTGTATGTGGCTTATCTTCTGTGATGGCTACTCTTGTTGTCAACTTGACTACATCTGGAATGAATTAAAACCCAAGAGGCCTGGGCACACCTCTAATTTTTTTTTTTTTTTTTTTTTTGGTTTTTCGACACAAGGTTTCTCTGTGTAGCCCTGGCTGTCCTGGAACTCACTCTGTAGACCAGGCTGGCCTCATACTCAGAAATCCACCTACCTCTGCCTCCCAAGTGCTGGGATTAAAGACATGCACCACCACTGACAGGCAATAATTTTTTCTTAATTAAATCATTTGTAGTGGGAAGACCCACTTTTAATCCAGATCTTCTGAGGTGAGAAGATGCACTTTTAATCTGGCCACATCTTCTGCTGGCAACCTGTGGTAGTTTGAGTGAAAATCACTCCACAGGCTCATAGGAGCTGGCACTATTAGGTCTGGCCTTGTTGGAGGAAGTGTGTCACTGTGGTGGGCTTTGGTTTCAAAAGCTCAATTCAGGCCCAGTGTCTCTGTCTTCTTCCTATTGCCTGAGTATCAAGATATAGAACTCTCAATTTCTCTAGCACCAGGTCTGCCTGCGTGCACCTTGCTCTCCACTATGATGATAATGGACTGAACCTCTGAACTGTATGCCAGTTTTATTAACTGTTTTTCTTTATAAGAGTTGCTTTGGTCATGGTGTCTCTGGACAGCATGGAAACCCTAAGACATACCTATAAGGAAGACACCCATAGGCTTGCCCATTGTCTGCCATGAGATGTGAGTGAGTGCCAGCAGGAGCCACTAGGATGCGTGGTAGAGAGGGGGGAGAGAAATGGTTTGAGCACTCTGATGAGAGGGTGGAGAGGAATAGCCTGATATGAGTAGCCACCGAAGGCCCTGTACCAACAGAGGCTTGTGTTGATATCCATGGCTCATAGTACTACCAAAGGCCATGTGGACAATCCTGGTCTGGGCTGCCTCGTAGGAATATGTTAATGTCCAAGAGCTGTGAAGAGCTAATCCCAATCCTCACAGGCTGGAGCAGTTGGGAGAGCTGGTTCTACCCCTTGCTGGCTTTAGCACTCTAGAGAGTGGGTCCTGCATCATGGCTGGGAAGCATGGTAGAGCCGGCCCTGGTTGGACACAAGCTTCAGAGAGCTGGCCTCACCACTCCTCTGCCATGAGGTAGTTAGTGTAGGCACACAATAGATGTCCTCCTCCACCCCACCCACACACACCATGTCATGTCCCTCACCACCTACTGCTGATGGGAGAGCTGACTCAGGGGTCATGGAGAGCTGGCCCTGCCCCTCACCGGCTGCACCACTCAGGAAGGTGGGCCCTGCACCTCACCTGGACAGCACAGTAGAGCTGACGTTGATGGCAGGGGTGCAGATGAGCTGCTCACAAGGGCATGAGAGCAGGAGAGCTGGCCCTACCCCTTGCTGACTGCAACATTGGGTAAGCTAGCCAAGGCAGTACTGAATAGCTAATCCTGGTGGTGTGGGTGCAGAAGAGCTGTAAGCTACCACCCAGGTCCAGATTCGGGGCTTTGAGTTGGCCCACCCCAACATCCACTCCATCTATGAACCGTTGGAGTGTGTGAAGGGGCTGGTCCTGCAGATCCAAAGCTACGGGATCTCGGTGACACAGGACAACAATAGGCTATCCAAGAGGAGTCCTGGTAAGGATCTAGTATTGAAATAGCAGAAGCCAGAGGCCTGGAATAGACCAATGACTCACTGCAATGAGCATTTGCAAGTAAAGATGTGTGAACACTACAGCCTTACAATGACAAGATGGTTTGTTGTTCTTCTCCTTTTGATTTGGGGGGGGTTGTTTTTGCTTATTTTGTTTTTTAGGTCTTCTATTTATTTTATTTTATTTTGAGGGGGAGGTGGCAAGAGCAGAGAGCAGATACAAAGGAACAGGAAGATGAGTGGGATTGGGTGCATGATATGAAATTCAGAACTAATTAATAAAAAGGTTTTTTTTAAAGATGCAACCAACATAAAAGACATAGAAGGAAGCTTGTTTTTGGGGGGGTGTTTTGGGTTTTGGTTTGGTTTTGGGGGGGGTGTTTTTGTTTTGCCTGCTCTTCACTCTTTCTTTTGCTGGCAAGACTATTCCTTCACTGGCGTTAGAGACTACTTTTCCTAAATTCCAGTATATACTGAAGACCAGCTGAGGCACCCAGCATCATGGACTAAGCAACTACTAGATTCTTGGACCTTCCTTTGCCTGACAGCCATTGTTGAACTTGCTGGCCTACAGTCATCCTAACACACACACACACACACACTCATTCATTCATTCTATAAGTTCTATTCATCTAGAGGACCCTGGCTATTTTTTCCTCCTGTATAGTTTTAGAAACTGGAGTTTCCAAGGGGAAAGAAAAGGCCACACCTGTGTTGATTAGAGCTTCATGACTGCCGAGAATGTTGCCAATTGAAATTATCTTGGATTATTTCTAGTCCCCTTAGTAGCCTTTCATTGCCCACCCCTATGTCTGACATAACATCCTTGTTATTGTCAAAACCTTAAAAAATGTATGCTTAGCCCACTGCACCACCTTCCAGCAACCCAAAGGCTAAGATTGACATCAGATAGCATCTGAAGCCTATGGCAGAATCTCCCCTGCTTTACTGTAACCCATCTACCTGTAATTTCCAGCAATTTACTTGATGAATGTCTTAACTGTGACTTCCTATTGCTATATCTAGCTAGTAGTATCTCATGGACCTACCGCCTCGGTGGAGCTTGTCTTTGGGGGGCAACCTGACTCTGTGTTCACAGGCCATTGGCCACTAATATTTGGCTCCAGACTAAACACTCTTTCTCTTGCCTTTTAAAGTGAGAGTGCTGTTTTACACAGGGAATTTCAAATCTTGCAAGACCAGGACCTCAGCCTGTAATTTCTTTGCAGAGCCTAGCAGAGTTCTCACAGGGGCTCTGAGAAAACACTTGAAGACAGTAGGTGTAAGATTTAAAATATCTAGTGGAATCAACAATAAGTGGTTCATTTGTATGTTGCTGTATCTTAGAATGAAGCAAAAATACTTTATATAATCTGCACTTGAAAATTGCAGTGTGAGGAGAGACAGCTATAAACCCAGCAACTCAGAAGGTAGCAGTGGACAAAAAAGAATTTAAGGCCAGCTTTGGATACCTTTCAAAGTCATCTTCTTCTTCTTCTCCTCCTCTTCCTCCTTCTTTTTTTTTTAAGTTCCTTTTTTAAGATTTATTTATTTATTATATGTAAGTACACTGTAGCTGTCTTCAGACACACCAGAAGAGGGAGTCAGATCTTGTTACGGATGGTTGTGAGCCACCATGTGGTTGCTGGGATTTGAACTAAGGACCTTTGGAAGAGCAGTCGGGTGCTCTTACCTGCTGAGCCATCTCTCCAGCCCCCTCCTCCTCTTTCTTCCTCCTCCTCCTCCTCCTCCTCCTCCTCCTCCTCCTCCTCTTCCTCCTCCTCCTTCTCCTCCTCCTCCTCCTCCTTCTCCTCTCTCTCTCTCTCTCTCTCTCTCTCTCTCTCCCTCCCTCCCTCCCTCCCTCCCTGAACAAGACCTAGCTGAAGTTTTTTAGATCGTCCCATTCCTTAATTGATCTAGAGAGGGAGCAGCCTTTTTTTTTTTTAAATTTCATTTATTTATTTATTTTTGTGCAACATTTGTGGGTGCTTAGGGGCAGTGGTAACATGCTACCGGACAGGAGCACCGCTAGGGGGCGCGAGCGCCACACGCAGCACTGGGGATCTTCGAAGACCTGTCCTTTCTTTCCTGAAAGAGTTCCAAGCTTGCAGACAAGAGGCCAACGTGAATTAAGAATATTAGAATAATTTCAGCCAAAAACTAATGTTACTTATCACACTTATCTTTACATTTAATAATTCCTAAACGGCTTTGGAGTTGGAATCAACTTGGGTCGGAGAATCTTTAGTGCTTCCTTCCTTGCCCAGCTGCAAGAAGCCAGGGCAATGGACAGAGCTTTCTGCTCCTGGACTGGGGGTGTTCTGAGGTCCCCAGTGCTCTCTGTGTGGATCACAGTGGTTCTCTGCAGAAGTAACTTTAAGACAAAAATTCATCCTCTTATTTTACCTCCCAAACTAGATGCATAAATTGTAGTCAGTCATATTTAACTTTATGTAGTATCTTACAGATGTCCTCAGCACATATTAATTTCACAATAATCCAGCAAGTAAACAGGATTGTAATCAATACTTGCAGATGAGGAAACTGAAAAACAATGAAGTGAAATATGGTGCCTGGAATCCGCTGCTGACAAACAACAGAGCCTAGAAAGGGCACATCTCAGACTAAGTCTGGAACTCTCTCACCTGCCCTCATGGCTCCAGCATGGAAGTGTATGACAGGCAGGCCAAACTAACACAGAACAACCCTGAACACCAAACTGTGTGTAGGATGAACTAGAGACCCCTCTCAGTGGTTTACGGCACTTGCTGCTGTGGCAAAGGAAGTAGGGTTCAGTTCCCAGCATCCACTTGTTACAATTCTCTCTCCACAAGATCTTCCTACTTCCTCAGACACTGAGCTCATTTGGTGCATGTACATACACACGGACAAACACTTATACTCATATAATGGATTTTAAAAAGAACTAGCCTCAACAATTAAAAAAAAAAACTGTGTGAGAGAAGACAGTTAAATATATATATATATATATATATATATACACACACATATATACATATATATGTATTATATATAGAAAATGATATGTATATGTATATATGGAGACAGCCCTAAATATGGCTCTGTGTATAGATATAAGCAAACAAAGGCACAAGCACAATTATAATTACGGATATAGATACTATCAATACAGATATCTATATAGATACTGTTTTGGGTGTAGATGTAGTTATGTATTGATAGATGTGTGAATACAAAGAAGGGCACAGATGCACACATCCCATTGTGCTGGCCACACTGAACACTCTAATCCACAGCAGGATCACACCTGTGCACATATCCCCACCCCTGACAGCCTCGTCAGTCCATGGAAGTTCCAGGTTAGGGGACGTAATGTATGATGTAAGCCAGAAATGATGTCTGTGAAGGTAAGAATGCTGATTGCTGAACCCATTGTTTTGTTTTTGGCTTTTTTTTTAAGACAGAGGCTCACAATATAGCCTTGCCTAGCCTGGCACTAGATATGTAGACCAGGCTGGACTTGAACTAGCAGAGATCCACCCGCCTCTGCCCCTCCCCCACAGGGTACTATAATAAAAGCCACAATGACTAGTCAAGCCAACATTTTATTTTTTTATTTTTTGTTATTTTTCTTATTCTTGATTATATTAATATTATTTTATATTTTCTTTATTTACACTTCAAATTTTATTCCCTTTCCTCATTTCCCCTCCAAACCCCTCCCATCCCATCCCCCTCCCCTTGCTCACCACCCCACCCACTCCCGCTTCCTTGTCCTGGCATTTCCCTATACTGGGGCATCAAGCCTTCACAGGGCCAAGAGCCTCTCCTCCCATTGATGACTGACAAGGCCATCCTCTGCTACATGTGCAGCTGAAGCCTTGAGTCCCACCATATGTACTCTTTGGTTGGTGGTTTAGTCCCTGGAAGCTCTGGGGTACTGGATGGTTCATATTGTTGTTCCTCCTATGGGGCTGCAAGCTCCTTCAGCTCCTTGGGGACCCTGTCAAGCCAACATTTTTTTTTATTTTATTCTTGTCATCAAAGTCTGCTCTTTCTGACTAGACAATGTAAGGAGTTTCTGGGTAGTCTGGGATACTAATTTATAAACAGGCTTTGCTTGCCTTTCTATACATGAGGATAAAAGTTAAAACTCAAAAAGGCAAGCATGTTATTGTATGTTTTTACTATTATAAGATGAATTCTATTTTGTAGATACACTACCCTTCCAGGCATGGTAGATTTTAAGATAATTACGTGTTTGTCTCTTCAGTAATGTATCTGCTATCAGCTTATTGCATAAGCTTGCAGGTTTGCTTGTGAATTTGAGATTATGTGCTGATTTATAGCCCTTTCAAATAAAAAGGATTTTCTTCCTTACTTTTTTTTCAAAAGTACTTATGATTTCCTCTGTGTGAAGATCCATTTGCCATCAATAACTCCCTCTCTTCTGAGACCTTCTCAGATAAATCCAGTCTGACATTCCTATAATGGGCAGGGCAGAGGAGGGCTTCATGAATTACACCAGGCCAGTGTGTGAGAAACCCCCATCCCACAATTTATGAGTTTCCAATGTTCCCAGGGCATGCTTTGGTATTCTGAAGAGAGAAGTAGGTGTGTTTACTAAACTGATAGTCCAGACAGATGTTTATTGAGCACTGAAGATGGCTGATATAAACACTCATCTGTAACCATGATTTGGCTCTACCTACAATGCTTACTAATCACATCTGACTATCACTCAGGCAAGGTGTTCTGTGCTTGGTTTCTCTGTGTAAAAACTTTGTTCTGGCATCCACAGTAGCCTCAGACTAAGTATAGGCCTAAGCCTATACTTGCTACCTTACAAAGCTGGTATTTTATCATGTCATCTGACAGTGTAGCTATGATAAAGGCCAGTGACAATTTTGTCTGAAAGATTCTATAGGGAATCGAGGGTGGGATTGGGGCTAAATGATGTACATTGGTTACGCTGGATGAATTCGGGAGATAACTTAATTTTCTGCCCTGTAACTTTATCATTAACTATAGAGTATGATTTTTTTTTCATTCGCTTGAGACAGGGTAGCCCAGGCTGGCCAAGAACTTTATATATAGCCTTGGATTCCTCATCTTCTGCCTCTCCCTCCTGGGTGCTGCAATTTCAGACATACAGTACCTCTTTATGCAATGCTGAGGACCAAATGCAGGGCCTTTAAATCACACACACACACAATCTTGTAATTTTGTAATTTTGGTCTGGATAGATGGCTCAGCAGTTAAGAGCATTTGTTTTTCAGAAAACCTGAGTTCAAGTCCCACGCCACATGGCAGCTCACAACCATCCATAACTCAAGCTCCAGAGTATCCAATGCCCTCTTCTGTCCTCAGTCAGTATCAAGCACATATTGCACAGACATACATCCAAGCAAACCACTCATATACATAAAAAATAAATAAATCTAAGAACATTTAATATAATTATTACAATCAAATCATTGAGAACTTCATACATGCATGCAATGTATTTTGATCATATTTACCCCTAGCTCTCTCAGATTCACCCTCCACATCTCCCAACATAGCATCCATGTTATTTTTTTAAAACACACCAGAACAATTTGTGCTGCCCATGTTCTCAAAGCTGAGATTCCATCTGCTGAGTATGAGCAATCTACCTAGGGCAATACCCTTAGAGAAAACTGACTCTTCCTTCTCCAGAAGCCATCAGCTGTTCACAGCTCCTAAACTACAGATACAGTTCACTAGCTCCTCCCTACCCCTCCGTGCTGGAATGCTGACTGGCAAGGCCTTATGTAGGTCTTGTGCAGGCACCCACAAGGTTAGGTGTGCAACTGTCCTGTCATGCCCACAAGACACTGTTTGACTCAGGTCCTCCTGATCTCTGGCTCTTACAACCTTGCTGCTCCTTCTTCCAAGATGGTCTCTGAGCCTTGGAGAGGAGGTATGATATAGACGTCCCATTTCTAGCTAAGCACGCTATAGATTCTTATTCTCTGCAATTTGATCAGTTGTCAATTTCTGCACCAGCCACCATCGACTACACAAAGCAGCTTCTCTGATCAGGTCTGAGAGCTGTAGTAGTCTATGGGCAGAGAGAGATAAATTTAGAGGGACTTTGATACTGTGTCTATTAGGTAAAATAATAGTAGCAAGTTCACTACTAGGACTGGTGAACTTCCCGGCCACAGGTTCTTAGTCAGATCTACAGTACCAATCATGCATTTCCTCCTGTAGGGTGGGCCCCAAATCAAATCAGAAGGCAGTTGGTTATCCACATAATATTTGTGTCACTAATGAACATCTATGAGCATATTTTGTCTGGTTATTATTGTAGCTTGCAGGGTTCACAGATGGGTAAGAGTGTTGTTGATCCCCGTCCCCAGCAGCATGAAATTGGGATGCAGAGGCAGGCAGATCTCTATTAGTTCAAGGCCAATCTGTCTACAAAACAAGTTCCAGGACAACCAGGGCTACACAGAGAAATCCTGTCTTGAAAACAAGACTTGCCTTCCGCCTTCCGCCTTCCGCCTTCCCACCTTCCCATCTTCTGCCTTTCCACCTTCCGGCCTTCCGCCTTCCGCCTTCAGGTTAGAGTGAGTATGCACACATGTGTGGGTTACTGAGGACCCATGGAAGAGGTTCCTCAGCTGGCCTTGGTAAAGGTATTCGCGTTTACACTCCCTGGGCTATTTTCTCCCTGATCCCACTCCTCTTCCACATAAACATCAGTCTAACAATGGCTATGCACTTATTCTCACAGTCTTGGTGGGGAATGGGATAAAAAAAATTAATTAGAAATGTTAGTTGCTAAAAGCATATAAATAAATATGTAACCTAAAGTTGGGGTGATGTCGTTTAAAACCACTGGATCTGTTTATATATTGGGTCATAAAATAATAAAAATTAAAACCAAACAGCATTCTTCTGAGAGATTTGTTCCAGAAGTACAACAGTTCTCGTGGGGTTTAGTCAGGTTGATTTTCAGTACTAGATGGGCTACACTTTACTCTCAAAGCACAAATGTTCTATTCTAATGGAATTCAAATGAACATAATTCCTCCTGGACATTGGATAATACTAAAGATCAGACTAGTGTGGTAGCCTTGGTCCTAGAAAATAACTAAATGAGAGGGCTTAGAAACCATAATGCATTATGCTGTAAAAATTCCAATCTTCACTTCTGTTTTGTTAACAAAATAGTGTTGGGCTCACAGACTATCCCTGTGGCCACCCACCACAGACCAGAGGCAAGGCTTGAACTCATGGGCAGCTGCTTCAATTATCTTCCTCCTTTTAAAAGGCAAGTGAGGGAAAAAAAAATGATGAGACTTAGCAGTTACTGCACAGGTAACTCCTTGTACAGACCTGAAGCACTGACTTGCTTCCTGGGTCCTCCACAGAGTTCTTTGCTGCATCCCAGACAAGGCAGGAACCAGGACATGTGAGGCTGTAGCTATGAGTCTGGACTCCAGGTCCAGTTCGCTGAGGCACCAAACCCCTCCCAGTCTCCTAGTTTCCTAATATTTTAGCCAAAATGACCAGGATGCAATAATATGTCAAGAGCCAGGAAAATCACAGCTTGAAGAGGGAATGTGGATCAGACAGTGTTAATGTCAAGACCCAGCAGGGATCAGACTTACTGGGCAAAAACCAGACATGGCTATGAATAAAAATGCTTTAGGGGCAGGAGGTGTAGTTCGGTGATAAAGCATGTACCTAGTGTATCTGAATTTGACCTCAAGAATGAAAAACTAAGTTAGTAAACCAATAAAAAGGTTTCAGTAAACAATTGTAAGATCCCTGGAAAAGACTAGAGACTCCACTAAGAACACAAGATTATTATTTTTATTTTTTTAAAGTAACAAACATTGTAAAAATTGAAAATACAATAATAAACACAAAAAGCTTTCTAGACAGGCTTGGTGTTGGTGGCAGAGGAGAGATTTGAGGACTAGAATCCATGCCTGACCAAGACACTAACAAAAGACCCACCCAGTATTTGATTTATCAGAGTCCCAGTCAGGAACAACCCGCATATATTCAAGGAAATAATGTCAGACTTGCTAATCTAGTAAAAAGACAAACTTACATATTCAAGACACAAAGCACATCACAACAGAACAAGCTCAAAGAAATTCATGCCAAGACACAGTGCAACTCAAGGCCAGAAACCAACAGCAGGAGCATCAGGCCAGAGCAGAGACAGCATCTTTTCCCATGAAAGGACATGATAAAAATGAAGCCTGGAGGCAGAGGCAGGCGGATTTCTGAGTTCGAGGCCAGCCTGGTCTACAAAGTGAGTGCCAGGACAGCCAGGGCTACACAGAGAAACCCTGTCTCGAAAAACCAAAAAAAAAAAAAAAAAAAAAAAAAAAAAAAAAAAAAATGAAGCCTGGTTTTATGCCGCATCACTCGGTGGAGGAAGCTCCTTGCCTGACACTCAGGGACTATGTCAAAAGGGTGCAGAATCATCTTAAAAGCCAGAGGTTGAGGAGCAGCTAGGTAAAAACAGTGTCTCCTTAACATGACAGACAGAGGACTGCCATACTCAAGAACACAGCAGCTGGGGTTGGCTGCCCTGGGACCAAGCCAGGCAACAATCCAGCAGTCTGAGGAGGAGCCCCTCAGTCCCTGCCCCTAGCTAAGGAGCTATGGATAGTTGAGTTAGCTATCTTTATAGTGTGGTCTCTTGTTGGTCAGCCACACGCCAATGGACGGCCTCATGCCAGGGAGTATATGGAAGTGCTAATTTGACTCAGTAGGTTATAGGAAAATAGTAACAGAAAAGAGGACATGAAGTTGGAAAGGGGCTACTGAGAGCTTTGAGAAGGAGTTAAAGCAGGGGTTAGGAGGTAAGAATGATAAAATGCATTATATATTTGTATGAAATTTTCCTTAATAAGCAAACATTTACACACACACATACACACACAGTGTAGATGGTGCACATTCATGTCATCTCAGTATTCAGAAGCCTAAGGCAGGAAGGACTGCTTTAAGTTTTAGGGCAGCCTGGGCTAGAGAATAAGCCTCTTATGAAAACATCAAAACATCTCTCAACCTTATCAAAAAGGAGAGAAATAAACTCAGTGCACAGGTCTCTGCAGCACTCAGAGGCAAGGTGACAAATTCCAAGCCAGCCTGGGCTACATAGTAAGGCCTTATCTCAAAAATTAATTATTTAAGATTCAAGATTTTTTAAAAATGCAAGAATTTGTCTCAGAACTACCGTGAAAGAACAGCTAAAGGACCAGGCAGTGGTGGTACATTAATCCCAGCATTCAGGAAGCAGAAGCAGAGGGATCTGCCAGAGTTCCAGACCAGCCTGGTCTACAGAGTGAGTTCCAGGACAGCCAGGACTACACAGAAAAACCCTGCCTCGAAAAACCAAACCAACCAAACAAAAAACAAACAGCTAAAAGAACATCAGGGAAGTGAGAGACTGCAGTCCTGAGCAGCAGCTGCTGCCGGTAGATTTGAACTCCAAGACTCCTGCCAAGACCTGTGTGTCCTGAGCCTGCATCCTCTGGCACAGTGCCACCCCACACTGAGTCAGCCACCTCCGTTGTGCAGAATTCCTTCCCTCTAATCCTTGATGTTGCAGCCTTGAGCACAGTTATCTGCAGGGTGTTTTCATTTTCTGTGGGGACCTGCACACCGGCTGCTGAGAGCTGGTTACAGCAGGACCCAACTGCACTGGTTTTACAACTTCAGGCTGTGAATCCACCCTATGATGTCTTCGTGGTTATGAGCACAAAAGCCCTGAGACCAGCTTTGAGTCTTCCACCGAACTGGATTTCTGAATCACTGAAGCTAAGTGTGGGGCTAGATTCTGAAAAAGCTCACGAATATGTCCGTGTAGGGGTCTAAGGAGGGTCCATACAAAACTCGAGTTGTGGCTGTGTGAGGGTCTAAGGAGGGTCCATACAAAACCCGAGTTGCGGCTGTGTGAGGGTCTAAGGAGGGTCCATACGAAGGAGTATTAGCTCTTCCAGTAGAGAAGCAGGCAGCCCTGAGAAAGCATTGGGCTTCAGGAGAGCTCAACCAGAAAGGTAGACTGGAAGGAAGCCAGGGGAAAGACAGACTCCTCACTTGGGTAATTTCGGGACACCACCTCTGTCTAGCACAGAGCCTGCTGCTGTTCAAGGACCACAGTGGGCCCTGACCTGACCTGCTCCTCTAGTTTGAAGGTGCATTGTCACAGCCTAGGTGGCTCTGTTTGTATTTGCATCTGGAGGTAATACGGCAGATGGAACTGTACACAAAAGGAGTTTAGGAAAAATCTAGAATATTCCAACCACTTAGACTGTTGTGGAAAAGAGAAAAGAGCAGTGTCAACACCAACATCACACTTGGATCATATTTCAAAATGTCATCTGCATGTGATTGTGAGATGCATATTAACTGAGGAATTATTATAATTCTACCATAATTTACTACTTTACCAAAATAAACTAGTGAGATAAATAAATACTGCTGTATATGCCCAGTTGACTAATATGACCCAAACAGAAATAAAATATTAAAGGAGGAGATGTCAAGATTAAGCTAGATTAGTGATAGGGTCTCAGGGTCCTGTTTCAATATAATTAAATATATGATTTAATGTGTTTTTAGCTCAGAATCATCGTAAAAAGGTTTTGTAAAATAATAACATAGAAATGAAGACACCCTCACCAAGGCTGCAGAGGAATAAAAGGTTGTCATATTTCTGCTCTCTCCTGGCAGGGCAATCCATTGCCATCAATCTCACATGCTGTGGAGGGACACAGGGATGTTTTCCTTCCAGTCACTCATGGTCATTATTTAATGGAGGGGAGCAGCCACCATCTTCATTAATATATTAACCTATGGCTCAGAGAGACCTTGCAGTAAACTAACTGACAACTCCTCATGACAGACTTATATCACAGGGCTTAGGGACTTTAACCATCTAAAATGACAGCTTCTGGGAGAAATCCAGTGTTCTAACTCCAAGGAAGACACCAACAGAGAGAGGTATCCCTGAATCCAAGCTCACGATAACTTCAAGTCTAATCTAGAAGAGCTACTTCAAAACATTCCTGATATGGATGGGGCTGGAGAGACAGTTCAGCAGTTTAGAGCACTGGTTGCTCCCGCAGAAGACCCAGGTTTGATTCCCAGTACCTACATAGTGACTCACAACGGTCTCTAACTCCAGTTCCAGGGGATTCAAGGCCCTCTTATGGCATCCTTGGATTCAAGTGTGCATGTGGTGGTACACACTGACAATCCCAGCACTTGGCAAGTAGGGGCAAAAGGGTCAGAAGCTCAAGGCCAGTTTGTGTTACCGATAAGTTCAAGAACATCCTAGGCTTTGTCTCAGAACAACTAGAAACATGTAGTAGAACTTTGCATCTTTAGACATTATAGATGTGTAAAGCCAAAGACCAGGGGCTAGTGGGTATTGTTAGGTGGAAAAAGGAAAATGAATGGAATTAGCTCATTTGTCCAGCACTCAGGAATGAAGGGCTCCCCAGGTTGACTCCTAGCCTGATCACTCCAAAGTACTACACACCAAAGCTTCTGTGATGGTTTGTATATTCTTGGACCAGGGAGTGGCACCATTTGGAGGTGTGGCCTTGTTGGAATAGGTGTGACTTGGTTGGAGTAGGTGTGTCACTGTGGGTGTGGGTTTAAGACTCTCACCCCAGTTGCCTGGAAGTCAGTCTTCCACTAGCAGCCTTTGAATGGAGATGTAGAACTCTCAGCTCCTGCACCATGCCTGCCTGGATGCTGCCATGCTCCCACCTTGGTAATGATGGACTGAACCTCTGAATCTGTAAGCCAGCCCCATTAAACGTTGTTTTTATAAGACTTGCGTTGGTCATGGTATCTGTTCACAGCAGTAAAACCCTAACTAAGACAGCTTCCTATGCACTTCTTTAAAAGAAAATTATAAAACATTTGTGGGGGTGGGGAACACAGGCATGGACACATGAGTATTCACAAGCATGCATGTCTACCACGGTTCATATGTGATGGTCAGAGGACAACATATGGGAATCAGTTCTCTGCTTTCTCCATTTGGGACCTGGGGCTTAAACTCAGGTTATCAGGTTTAGTGTAGATACCACTAACCAGTGAGCCATCTGGCCAGTCCTAACGCAGTTTCTTAATGTCCCCAGCTGTATCATAGTAAAGTTATACACACAAACAGACGTGATACTGGTGTGCAGAGCATGTCTGTGGACTCTGCTTCCTTTCCCTTTCTTCTTTATTTTTATTTTTATTTTTTTAGGGAAGGGGATTTGAGGAACTGGTTTGCTATTTTAAAAAGGCATTTGTCAACATTTAAAATCCAAGCACATTCACATGAGGTTCTTTCTCCCAGAGTGTCATGTAGCCCAGGACAATTACAAATTCTCTATGTAGCCAATGATGACACTGAACTCCTGAGCTTCCTCCATCTATCTCCCAAGTGCTGGGATTATGGGTTTTCATCACCATGCCCAGCTTATGCTAGAGGTGAACTACCTTCATGAAAGCTGGGCAAGCACCTACCAACCCTGTGATACCACTGTGGAGAGCCTTTTGGGGTGTTGCTTGGCAGGAATCTAACATTGGCCAAGGACAAGGAAATGGGCCCGTTGGCAGGAATCTGACATTAGGCCATGACAAAGAAGTAAGTCCAGGCAGGAACCTGACATTAGGGCAAGACAAAGAAGTAAGTTCAGACAGGGACCTGACATTGGCCAAGGACAACGAAGTAAGAATCTGATTTTAGGGTAGAACAAAGAAGTAGGCTCAGCTATCTTGATCATTAGAAACAACATCACCAGAGTGATCATGGAGTCCCATGACTTCATGTGTTTGTGTTTGTTGTCTTGCTTGTTCCTTGACTATTGTCTCACTTGATTCCTTATTGTACTGCTTGCCCTTAATACTTGCATGTAATTAAAATGGTATAAAAGCAGTGTCTTAGTCAGGGTTTCTATTCCTGCACAAACATCATGACCAAGAAGCAAGTTGGGGAGGAAAGGGTTTATTCGGCTTACACTTCCATGCTGCTGTTCATCACCAAAGGAAGTCAGGACTGGAACTCAAACAGGTCAGAAAGCAGGAGCTGATGCAGAAGTCATGGAGGGATGTTCTTTACTGGCTTACCTCTCCTGGCTTGCTCAGCCTACTCTCTTATAGAACCCAAGAATACCAGCCCAGGGATGGTCCCACCCACAAGGGGCCTTTCCCCCTTGATCACTAATTGAGAAAATGCCTTACAGTTGGATCTCATGGAGGCATTTCCTCAACTGAAGCTCCTTTCTCTGTGATAACTCCAGCTGTGTCAAGTTGACACAAAAATAGCCAGTACAAGCAGATTGGGAAAAAAAAGAAAAAAAAAAGCAGATTGTGAAAATTAAATTTGCCTTCAGTCTCAGAATTGACTGGGGTCATGCTCCAATGTTGTCTGTCTTTTTTTCTTTTCAATCCTCACTCCTGTGCTGGAGAACCTGTTGACTGACTGAGTGGACTTGGTCATACAGCCTAGCCTGCATTCTGCTTCTTTATTTCCAAATGACTCACAGTACCAGGCCCTAACATCACTGGCCCTGAAGGAAACCAACGAGGGGAGGCCACTGGGTTCCATCCTCTGCAACAAAGCAGATGTTCCAACCCTGCACACAGAGCAGTCCCCAGGAAGAGCCCCAAGTGGCCACTGTATGTGACCAAGACACCTGATTGCCCAGCTGATGCATACTGAGACCCTTCTCTCTCTCTCTCTCTCTCTCTCTCTCTCTCTCTCTCTCTCTCTCTCTCTCTCTCTCTCTCTCTCTCTCTCTCTCTCTCTCTCTCTTTCCTAGACAGGGTTTCTTTGTGTAGCCCTGGCTATTCTGGAACTTGCTGTTGCACACCAGGCTGGCCTTGAACTCAGAGATTAATCAGCCTCTTCCTTCCAAGTGCTGGGCACATCTCATGCCACCTGGTGACCCTACATTCTTGACAGGGTACTCTGAAGCTCTCTCTCTCTCTCGGGTGTTTCAGTAGGTTCTACCTGTAGCAGTGTTGTCAAAAGCCTGGTTCCTGTCATGCAGGTCAGCTATGACTACATACAGATGGAAATGCTTGAGCTCTGGCTCCACACAGTACTGTACTCAAGCCACGTGTCAGTCAGGCTTTGTTCTTGTTTGAGAGGATGGCTGTGAGGCAGGAAAAGCATGAATAATAGCTTAGCAACTAGGATTCTACTTGGATTGGGCTGTGCACACCCCTCTTCTAATAATGCACCTGGAAGCCTAGCTTTTTTATGTGAATGTGCTGTGCACATTTACCTCTGTCATACACCTAGGAACCTGTTAGCAGCCTCAGGCTCTCACCTGCATGGGCTATGGCATGGGCTATGGATACACCCATCTCTGAACAATGGCAATAAAGATGCCAGCAGCCACTAGCTGGGGAAGACAGACAGAGGCAGAGTTTTAGGAGTTCTCAGACTTGGGACCGGGAGGGCAGGAGGAAAGAGATCCACTATGCTTTAGGAGAGTATGGAGATAGGAAAGACAGGCTGCCATGGGGTAGAGAAGCAAGGAGAGCATCCTGGGCTCCAAGCCAAGAAAGCTCGGCCTGCAGTGTGCCACGAATGGGTCTGGAGAGACCAAGATGGAACATAGAAGTTAGTAGTAACTCAGAATTATTGGTGGGAGGTAGAATCTAGCAGCACAGAGAGCAGCTTAACAGCACACCTGAAAGCTCTAGAACAAAAAAGAAGCAAATACAGAGGAGTAGACAGCAGGAAATAATCAAATTCAGGGCTGAAATCACCCAAGTAGAAACAAAAAGAACTATACAAAGAATCAACAAAACCAGGAGCTGGTTCTTTGAGAAAATCAACAAGATAGAT
Source organism: Mus caroli (assembly GCF_978045245.1). NCBI lineage: Eukaryota > Metazoa > Chordata > Mammalia > Rodentia > Muridae > Mus > Mus caroli. Next base: position 31,916,132 of record NW_028227259.1, read on the forward strand.
AAACTCTTAGCCAGACTAACCAGAGGGTACAGAGACAGTATCCAAATTAACAAAATCAGAAATGAAAAGGGAGATATAACAACAGAAACTGAGGAAATTCAAAAAAATCACCTGATCCTACTACAAAAGCCTATACTCAGCACAAGTAGAAAATCTGGAGAAATTGACAATTTTATAGACAAATACCAAAGATAAATCAGGATCAGATAAACCACCTAAACAGCCCCATAACTCTTACAGAAATAGAAGTCATAAAGCAGTCATTAAAATTCTCCCAACCAAAGTGAAGAATTCTATGAGACCTTCAAAGAAGACCTAATACTCTTCAAACTATTCCACAAAATAGAAACAGAAGGAACACTACCCAATTTGTTCTATGAAGCCATAGTTATGCTGATACCAAAACCTCACAAAGACACAACAAAGAGAATTGTAGACCAATTTCCCTTATGAATATTGATGAAAAATTCTCAATAAAATTCTTGCAAACCAAATCCAAGAACACATCAAAATGATCATTCACCATGATCAAGTAGGCCTTATTCCAGGGATGCAGGTATCCAGGCAGGCATGATACTGCCAGGAGCCATCAAAGAGAAGCTTAAAACTAGCAGATGATCTTCCTGAGATGGTTCCACCATGTTCTGTTAAAGTTGATGACAGAATTGCTTCTTTAGGCAAGGCCAAGAAGAATTTCATTTTAGGAAAGATTCCTGCTATTATGATATATATACATATCAACCAATCACTAGGTATTAGCCCACCCTTTTGAGCAGATCTCTACAGAGCAATGAAGATGTACTGTCTTGTAGTGATGCTATATAGACAAATAGATGATTTCTTAATTTTCAGTGGTGCTCCTATAAGAATTCCGAAAATTATATTAGTAATTATTAAGGTCTTGCACTGGCTGGTTTGTGTGTGTCAACTTGACACAAGCTGGAGTTATCATAGGGAAAGGAGCCTCCCTTGAGACAATGCCTTCATGAGATCTAGCTGTAAAGCATTTTCTCAAATAGTGATCAAGGGTGGGAGGGTCTATTGTGGGTGGTGTCATTCCTGGTCTGGTAGCCCTAGGTTCTATAAGAAAGGAGGCTGAGCAAGCCAGGGTAAACAACCCAGTAAACAGCATCCCTCCATGGCCTCTGCATGAGCTCCAGGTTCCTGCCCTGTGTGAGCTCCTGTCCTGACTTCCTTTGGATGAACAGCAATGTGAAAGTGTAAACTGAATAAACCCTTTCCTCCCCAACTTGCTTCTTGGTCAAGATGTTTTATGCAGGAATAGAAACCCTGACTAAGACAGATCTTTTATTATAGGACTGCTATTAAGTCCTTTCTGATTTCAAAACTGCAATGACAACTCTGCCAGTCTTCAAGTGTCATGAGTTAATTGCTTCAGAGATAGCAAATAGGCATCTACAACTTAATGCACATTCCAAGAGGTTATAAAACAATTAACTAAAGGTTGTAAAAAGAGAACCAAAGATTTACTATAGGTGTAAGGAAAGAAGATTAAAATATTGACTGGGTTTATCTATACAAAACTTCACGAATAACTTAGTCACAAAAATTCTGGTTTTTAACTTTCAGTGTCCTGTTGAGCTAGTGACAGATATTGAATATTTAGCTAAATAATTACTCTTTTTAAAAAGATTTATTTGTTTGTTTGTTTGTTTATTATATGTGGGTACACTGTAGCTGTCTTCAGACACTCCAGAAGAGGGCATCAGATTTTTGTTACGGAAGGTTGTGAGCCACCATGTGGTTGCTGGGATTTAAACTCAGGACCTTTGGAAGAGCAGTCGGTGCTCTTAACCACTGAGCCATCTCACCAACCCCCTAAATAATTACTCTTAATGCATGTAAACATTCTCTATTGTAAACTTCTTATTCAATATATGATTTAAATTTATGTGGAAACTTGCGATGAACTTTTTACCATGTGATTATATGTTCTGAAAGATGTATAAGTGCTGAGGACAAAGAGGGGAGAGGCCCTGATCCCCTTTTCTTAGAGAACTTTCATAAGAAACTTTTTAGAGAGAACTTAGAAATAAAAATCAAACTCACTTTTCTTTTTTTTTTTTTTAAAGATTTATTTATTTATTACATGTAAGTACACTGTAGCTGTCTTCAGACACTCCAGAAGAGGGCGCCAGATCTCGTTACGGATGGTTGTGAGCCACCATGTGGTTGCTGGGATTAGAACTCTGGACCTTCAGAAGAGCAGTCGGGTGCTCTTACCCACTGAGCCATCTCACCAGCCCCAAACTCACTTTTCAAAGTGTCTCTTTTTCTTCTTGTGACCTCAACTAGCAGGCTGGGAGTTGAAGTGTCACAGTTCCTCACCAGCCCCAAACTCACTTTTCAAAGTGTCTCTTTTTCTTCTTGTGACCTCAACTAGCAGGCTGGGAGTTGAAGAGTCACAGTTCCTCAGAGACAGAACAAAGGCTACGTTACTTAACCCCCCCCCCCCCCCCCGTTTTACTATGAGGTGTTAAACACCAGAGACTGCAGCTTCTGGCCTCAGGTCAGCTACTGAAACCAAATGAGTTAGACTTAAGATAGGTAAACATTTTATTATCAAGCAGCAATCCTAAATATCCTGCCCACACTGACACTCTACCCTATAGGCTTATCTTCGAGAGAGAACTAAGAAAGAAGAACAGCTGGGGCATGGCTCCCGGCATAGTTACAGGAGATGAGAGTTCTACATCTTCATCTGATGGCTGGCTTCTTGCAGCTAGGATGAGAGTCCCCCCCCCCATCCCCCAAGATAAGTAGTGGCTTTATTATCAGAAATTCCATAATGTAGCTCATTAAAAATAAATTTTATCAATCAAAATACCTTTTGACCAAGTAAAACCTAGCCTTCTCTTTGGCTTCTGAAAATCATTATACCCTGATCCTTGACAGTTATAAAAAGGGAGCTGGGCCCCTGTGGCATCATTTGCCTGATAGCTTGGTCTTATCCCACCTCTGCCTACAAAGGCGATCCACACCCAACTCCCACTCCTTCCTGCACAGCTTTTACCATAGGCTAGGTGTATTTCTTTATTGATTCAGATACTTCTCTAGCATATGTCTCAAATTCTTTCTCCTCAACTGTAAGGGCTTCAGTAAGTCTCCAATAATTTAATTCTTCTTCTTTCAATTGTTTGGCATTAAATCTACTTATGGCTATTTGCTGAATGTGAGCATCTGAATTTCCAGTTTCTCTCTGGTAGCTTTGAGGTTTTTCTCCTTTTCAAGCTCCTGGAAGATCTTACCTGCCTTCAAGACAGCCTGCAATTGTTCCTTAGACTCTATTTTCCTTTGTCTTCTTCCTCTTTATTTTTTATCTTTTCTCCCTCCAAAGCAAATTGAAAATCCTCCTATCTTCCCTGCATCTGCTAGATTGCCTAGGATGAGAGTCTTAAAGCCCATGCCCACAGTGACACACCTATTCCAATATGGCCACATCTACTTCAAATAGTGTCACTCCCTGGGCCAAGCATATTCAAACCACCACAGTACTGTATGGGGTAGCCCATCTGTCTAGTGCCTACTCACATAGGTTGTCAAGAGCACATCAGAACACTCTCCATGTCTGGGCACAAGGAAAAGTGTCAATGGATAGCTGTTGCATTTGTCATCATAGGTGTCACTGTCTCAGAGGGAAGAAACAAATTCTCTGAGGTGAGGACGGCTGCCCAGACCATGCTCCCCACCCTTCATCGTCAGTCCTTGGAACTTTGGCACTTTGGCAATCTGGTCATCTGTATACTCCTGCTCTCTCTGGGGAGTCCTTCTTGCAGAAGTTTTCAGCTCTGGCCAGACTACTTCCTAAGATGCAGCTTTCACCTCCCACCCATGTACCATCTCCAGCCAGTTTATTCATGCTGGCACCATGGGACACACATTCAATAGAGTCCCAGGAGCACTGTCTGGTTGCAAAACCCTAAGCAAGCTGAAAGAGGCTGTAAGAAGTCTGCACTCCATACTTTGTTCCTCCTTAGAATGGGGAACAAAATACCCATGAAAGGAGTTACAGAGACAAAGTTTGGAGCTAAGACAAAAGGATGGACTATCCAGAGACTACCCCACCCGGGGATCCATCCCATAATCAGCAACCAAACCCTGACACTATTGCATATGCCAGCAAGTTTTTGATGAAGGGACCCTGGTATAGCTGTCTCATATGAGGCTATGCCAGTGCCTGGCAAATACAGAAGTGGATGCTCACAGTCATCTATAAGATGGAACACAGGGCCCCCAATGGAGAAGCTAGAGAAAGCACCCAAGGAGCTGAAGGGGTCTACAACCCTATAGGTGGAACAACAATATGAAATAACCAGTACCCCCCAGAGCTCGTGTCTCTAGCTGCATATGTAGCAGAAGATGGCCTAGTCAGCCATCACTAGGAAAAGAGGCCCCTTGGTATTGCAAACTTTATATGTCCCAGTACAGGGGAACGCCATAACCAAGAAGTGGGAGTGGGTGGGAAGGGGAGCGGGGGGGGGGTTATAGGGAACTTTTGAGATAGCATTTGAAATTTGAAATGTATATAAAGAAAATATATCATAAAAAAGAAAAGAAAAGAAAGTCTAAAAATACACGTCATCACTGTAAATGGTGATTTTTTTCTGCTAAATTCATTGAATGTAAATGATAGTTCATGATTTTAATTTGCATTTTGATTATTAATATACTTAATATGTCTTCACAGGTCAGTTAGTCGGAATTGCCTAGTCAACACCATTTGTCCATTTTATTATTGTCATGCTGTACTTCTTTCAAATAAAGTGTTCTGAATGAAGAAGAAGAAGAAGAAGAAGAAGAAGAAGAAGAAGAAGTCTGCCCTCCAGTACTCCCAGTTGTCTCAGCTAGAGGCCAAATTTCCTTGCCTTCAGACAGGAACTAGATCCCTAGAGCTCCTGACTCAACCTGCAGACAATTCTACCAGAAGAGTCACCTCCGCCACAGCAACTGCTCAGTCTTATACAACCTTAGAGAGAGGCCACGTGAGTCTTGTAAGAGGTTCTGAGCTTCCTGAATCTCACGTAGAGGGAACGTTTATGTACAGAACAGCTACACCACAACAGCCTGCATAAAGAAAATGTTGTGTTTCCATATTGTCCTCACTTGTTTTCTGTTGCTGTGATTAAAATCACAAACAACAGCATCTTATGGAGAAAATGGCTTACTTCTTTTTACATCTTACAGTCCCTCATTAAGGAAAATCAGGACATGAACTCAAGGCAAGAACTGGGAGGGAGGGACTGAGGGGTGTTGCCTATCGGCTCACTCCTCAAGGCTTGCTCTGCCTGCTTTCTTATACAACCCAGTACCCACACCAATCATTAATCAAGAAAATCCCCCACAGACTTGCCCACAGGCTAATCTAATGGAAACAATTACTAATGACTTAGTTTGCTGTGATGAAACACCACGACCAAAACAACTTTGGGAGGAAAGGGTTTGTTAGACTTATGCTTCTACATCTTTACCATCAAAGAAATTCAGAACAGGATCTCAAACAGGCCAGGATCACACAATAAGCATTTCTATTCTTTTGGGCCTGTTTTAACTTGTGTGCAAGTGCCTTTGTAGGTCAGAGATCAATGCTACACGTCTTCCTCAATTGCTCTCTACCTTATTTCTTAAACATTTTTTCTTCATTTGTACTTGATGTGTGTGTTCTGCCTAGTGTATGTTTGTGCACCATGTTTGTGCAGTGCTCAACACAAACATGGCACATGCATGCTCCATCTCTGCAAATAAAAAATGCCAAGAAATTTGTGAGGGTTAGAGAAATGACTCAGCAGTTAAGAGCACAGGCTGCTCTTCCAGAGGGTCCAGTTTGATTTAGTAACCACATGATGACTCACAACTGACTGTACCCCTAGGCTCAGGAGATTCAGTGCCCCTTTTGGCCTTCACAGGCACTGCACAAACATGGTGCACAAACATACACTAGGCAGAACACACACATCAAGTACGAGTGAAGAAAAACTTCAAGGATTGGTTCTCTCTTACCTGTGAGTCCCCAATATAGAAAACTCCAGTAGTCAGACTTGGCCACAAGACCTTTTCCTGTTGAATAGTTTCATTGGCCTCTCCATCTTGCTTCTGTTGCCGTTTTAATGATTTGGGGTTTTAATATTTTTATTTATTCTTTGAGAATTCAAATACATCTGTATTATTTTGATCTTATCCAGCCCCATTCCTCCCATACAGTTCCCCCAGACCCTTGTCACCATGCCGCCTCCCAAGTTTATTAATTTCTTCCTTCTCTTCCTCTTCTTCTTCCTCTTCTTCTTCTTCTTCCCCTCCTCTTCCTCCTCCTCCTCTTCCTCCTCCTCCTCCTACTCTTCCTCCTCTTCCTCCTCCTCCTCCCCCTTCTCCTCCTTCTTCATTCCACCGAGTTTTCTCTAACTTAAATTGTGAGTAAATTATTATTGAGCCTGGAACTCATATCATTTGGCTAGGCTGGCTGGCCATAGAGCCCAGTGATCCTCTTTCCTCCATCTCCTTAGTGCTGGGGTTACAGCACCTGCTGCTGCAGCCAACTTTTTATGTGGGTGCTGAGGATCACACTGAGGTCCCCATGCCAGTGTGACAAGCACTTTCCCAAGTGAGCCATCCCCTCCAGCCCAGTATGTGATATTTTTAGGACTGACACAGAGAAGCTAAACTCTACCCAAGTTCTTTCTATTAGATATTGTTGGTACAAGGTGATACACAAACACAAGGCATGAAAGTGGAAAAGAAGCTAAAGGAAAGAGGAGGCCAACGTGAACAGAGAGGGACCAGGGAGGGTAATTAAGGGTAATGAAAGATAAATATAATCAAATTACTTTGCATACATATTGATTTTACATACACAAAATGGCAAAAGTATGTTTGTTGCTATTTAGAAGTTGTTGGAAATCCTGTCCTAATCCAAAGCTAAAATTTATTGTATGATATTTTAAATTTAGATTAATTTATTATTTTATACGTATGAATGTTATGCCTGTATGTATGTATGTATGTTATACCTGCCTGCCTGTATGTATGTATGTATGTTATACCTGCCTGCCTGTATGTATGTATGTTATACCTGCCTGCCTGTATGTATGTATGAATGTTATACCTGCCTGCCTGTATGTATGTAAATATGAATGTTATACCTGCCTGCCTGTATGTATGTATGTATGTTATACCTGCCTGCCTGTATGTATGTATATATGTATGTTATACCTGCCTGCCTGTATGTATGTATGTATGTTATACCTGCCTGCCTGTATGTATGTATATATGTATGTTATACCTGCCTGCCTGTATGTATGTATGTATGTATGTTATACCTGCCTGCCTGTATGTATGTATGTATGTTATACCTGCCTGCCTGTATGTATGTATGTATGTATGTAACTATATCCATGCATGAAGCCCTCAAAGGTGAGAAGAGTGCTCCAGATCCCCTGGGTCTAGAGTTACAGATAGTTGTGAGCCATCATATGGAAACTGGGAATTGAACTTAGGTCTCTACAAGAACAAGTGCTCTTAAGCACTGAGCCATCTTTTAGCAGTGTGACCAACCTAGTGTTCCTGCAGCCACACCTTCCAAGCTCAGCAGACTTCTGGACAGACACTTTCTCTCAGGTTGCTTTTGTCAGGGAGTTTTATTCCCGGCAACTACTGAAGCATCTCAAATGGCAATTAAAACCTTTTCCTGACTTTACTGCTGTATACGGTCTGTCTGTCTTTTTATATTTTAATGTTTTATTTTATTTTTACTTACATGTATGAGTGGGTGCTATGCATGATGGTGTCAGCAGAGGGCAGAATCTGGTATCAGATCCCCTGGAACTGGAGTTAGGATGCTTGGGAGCCACTCATATGGGTGCTGGGAATTGAACTCCAATCCTTAACGATTTGAGTCCTCTGCAAGGGCAGACAGTGCTCTTAACCCCTGACCTATTTCAAACAGCATTTTTTTTTTCAGACAGGGTTTCTCTGTATAGCCCTGGCTGTCCTGGAACTCACTTTGTAGACCAGGCTGGCCTCGAACTCAGAAATCCGCCTGCCTCTGCCTTCCAAGTGCTGGGATTAAAGGCGTGCGCCACCATGCCCAGCTCAGACAGCAATTTTTAAAACTAATTTTTTTAACAATATGATTCAAAGATTCTTGTATGTTGAGAAATAGTGGTAGGAAAACATTAAGTCCTGTGTTTTGTAATCAAGCTGTTAATTCTGTAAGAGCAGAAAACTTTACATGTACTGTACAGTAAAAATACTATCATTCATAAGCTCTGTTTCAGTGTTTGTCTGTATCGTGTGGCATGATAGTGTGTGTAATACAAAGTGTTTCTGTTCCAGGTTCAGAGCCAGGGCTACAAGTGGTGTGGTGGCTCATCCTTGGAATCAATCCTAACACTCAGAAGGCAGAGGCAGGAAGATATCTTCGAGTTTGAGTCCATCCTAGTCTACATAGTACGATCCAGACAAGCCAGGACTACATAGTGAGATCCTGTCTCACAAAACAAAACAGAACTGGGGCTACAGACCAGACTTATGGTGACAACACATGAAACGACACATGTGAGCACAGCCAGAACACCTGGCTTGGTGGCGTATTTCATTTTAAATTAGTTTCTTGTCATTGTGCATTCAGAAACCTTTACACTTCCCAAATGTTTCCTAATCCTCACATTCAGTTATGTATTCCAGTATAAACGTGTGATCCACAGTTTAGGAAGCTCTGTGCTTAATAATAGAAAAACGCACATAAAAAAAGGGGGGGATAAAGGAAAACTAACAGGAGGGGATGATAGATCTAAAATTCCATCAGAATCAGATACAACCTTTTGATGCTCAGGTGGGTAAGGACTGGTCCATGGAGACTGTGCTGAGAACAAAGGTTTCTCAAGAACCTTGGTAACTGGGTGAGAATCATAACTACAGTGAAAGCCACAGCATTACAGCATTAATAATAAAAGGATCAATGACACAGACAAATATATTTACAAGCCACTGACTCAAGTTGAGGTCTGCAATGACCCAGACATATTACCACTTTGAACTTTATTTATGGGTCCATGTCCTAACATGATAAACAGTTTGCTTATAAACTAAAGACACTGAAAATTGCTACATATAACTCCATCTGCTTTTCCTTTTATTCACTATGTGAGAGATGTCAGCAAGGCCACTGGTCCAGAATAACTCCTTACTCATCTAATGAATGGATGACTGTGTCAAAGGATGAGCAGCCTACAACTAACTCAACAGTTCAATCCTCTGCTGACAAACTCAGTGAGAACACCAAAGTTCTACCACAGGGCCAGCAATGTCTCTCTCTGAGGTCAATGTGACTACACTGTGAAGACAAGTGCTGCCCAAGACTCCTGGAGGAAAATTGAACCATAGGCTTTCAGCCTAGCCATTCCACAATTAAATCCAAGAGGAAAAGACAGAAGAGCCAGGAGCCTCACATTCAGCCCGACTGCATGAAAGACCTTCCTTCCACCTTTTCTTTTTCCTTCACTTCCTGGCTCAGTTGTGATTACTATTGCTGTGATGAAACACCATAACCAAAAGCAAGTTGAGGGGTGCCTTAGTTAGGGTTTCCATTGCTGTGAAGAGACAGCATAACCATGGTAACTCTTATCACGGAAAACATTTCATTGGGGCTGGCTTACATTTCAGAGGTCTTGTCTATTATCATCATGCCTGGAAGCTTGGTGACACACAGGTAGACTGGGTTCTGGAGAAGTAGCTGAGAGTTCTACATCCTGACCAGCAGGCAGCAGGAAGAGAGAATGACAAAGTACACCCCCTCTCAATCCCCAGTTCCTCCAACAGTGCAACACCTACACCAACAGAGCCATACCTTCAATAATGCCACTCCAAATGAGTCTATGAGGGACATTTTCATTTAAACTACGAAAAGGAGGAAAGGGTTTATTTCTCTGAGAGTTTCATGTTATAAATAGCACTGAGAATAGCAAACTTTGACTTTTTCCTTTCTAATTTGTATCCCCTTAATCTCTAGTTGTCTTATTTCTCTATTAGATCTTAAAGTACTATATTGAAGACATAGGGAGAGAATGGGTAGCCTTGTCTTGTCCCTGATTTTAGTGGAATTGCTTTAAGTTTCTCTCTAGTTAATTTGATGTTGGCTATTGACTTGGTGTATATTGCTTTTATTAAGTTTAGATGTGCATCTCATATCCCTGATCGCTTAAGGACTTTTAATATGAAGCAGTGTTTATTTTGTCAAAGGCTTTTTAGCCTTGAATGAGATGATCATGTGATATTTTTCTTTCAGTTTGTTAATATGGTGGAATGTACTGATGAATTTTCTTATACTGAACCACCCCTGCATCCCTGGGATGAAACCTACTTGATCATTGTGGATGATGTCTAAGGTGTGTTCTTCAATTCGCTTTGCAAGTATTTTTGCATCAATGTTCACAAGGGGAACTGGTCTGAAATTCTGTCTTTGTTGTGTCTTTGTGTGGTTTAGGTAGTCAGGGTGATTGTGGCTTCATAAAATGCATTTGGTGATGTTTAATTAGCTCTTCTGCACTAAAATCATCTGGACCAGGCCTTTTAAGGAGTAGAAGACATTTAGTGACTGTTTCTGCTTCCTTAGGGGTTATAGGACTATTTAAGTGGTTGACCTGATCTTGATTTAACTGTGGAACATGGTCTCTGTCTAGAATATCATCCATTACATTTAGGTCTTTCAACTGTGTGGAGTACAGGATTCTGAAGTAAAACTTACTGATTCTTTGAATGTTCTCAGTGTCCATTGATATGTTTCCCTTTTCATTTCTGACTTTGTTAGTGTGGGTACTGTCTCTGCTTTTCAGTTAGTTTGGCTAAGAGTTTGTCTATATTGTTGTTTTTCCTCCAAGACACAGCTCTTGGTTGTGTTGATTCTTCTTATTGTTCTTTTTGTTTCGAATTTATTTCAGCCCTGAGTTTCATTATTTCCTGTCCTAAAATCCTAACTTCCTCTCCATGAGAGGAGGCCTTGCCTCCCTTGGGAACTGTAGCATGTAATACATGGAGCTCTTGCTGTTCTCCATGATGATGATGCCTCACTGAAAATAACCACTTTGCCAGATTTCAGGTGTCTTGAAGAAGCCCACCATGTCAATGTTACCATGCCATGAGAAATTAGTAACAGAAGTCTATGGACCACCTAGACTTGGGCTTCTGAATCATTATGTAAACAATTATAATGGGTTCATGGATGCACATGAATACACACATGAAGACCACAGACATTTATGGGAGGTTTTTTTCTCTCTACAATGAGGGTCCCAAGGAAGGAACTCAGGTTTCCAGATTTGGCAACAAGTACCTTTACCTGCTGATCCATCTCATCAGCTGATCATCTCAACTAAGGTACTTCATAAGCTCTTTATGGTTTTGTTTTGTTTTGTTTTGTTTTGTTTTGTTTTGTTTGAGATAGGGTTTCTCTGTATAGCCCTGGCTGTACAGGAACTCACTTTGTAGACCAGGCTGACCTCGAACTCAGAAATCCACCTGCCTCTGCCTCTCAAGTGCTGGGATTAAAGGCGTGCACCACCACCGCCTGGCTTATATGTATTATTGACACATTCTTTTTGCCTGAAGAATGAATGTTAACATTAATGAAAATACATATTAACAAATGGTTTCCATGGACGGAGCTGTGGGGAGGCTGGAAATTAGAGTGACTTAAAAAGCTCTATGGAGACTCCTTTTGTTGTAGGCTACATGTCAAATGTAATTGGGTCCTTACTTTTTTTTTTCTTCCCCTGTAACCCCTAGAGCTAGGATTGAACCTAGGGCATTGTGCACGGAAGGCAAATACTCTACCACTAAGTTACATCTGAGGTCTGAAACTCCATTCATCTTCTAAAACATTTACAGGGCAGGCTGGATGAAGACACTCAGCTGGCAATATGGCCATCTTGAGACTTATTCAAATGGCTGACAGAATGCTTTCAAGACTGGGAATCTTTAGCTATCTGCAAGAAAAAAGGAAGGTACCTCAGTGGACACTGTATCCTAAGGACAGTTTAGTCTGGTAAGGGATGATATGAAACTATTGTCTCATGTCATATGTGCCACTAAAAGAAGCTAGGTTAATGTACCCATCTGTTAGCATTTACCAAACAAACCCCACAGCTTAGTAAGGCATAACCAGACAAGGTGATCCATCCAATATAGTAATAACTTGGTAGTGTGCCCTAAACCCAGTCTCACCTAGTTTCCAGTGTGTCTACAGATGGCCATTTCTGTATCAGGGACAGCTCATAAAGACCAGGTGACCCATGGCAGAAAGTAGCCAGAGCCTCTACCTTGCTTCTCGGGAAACTGAGCTTTTAAAAGCCCAGAATTACCAGCAATTGCTTGGGGAACACACTGGATTACTTCTTCCACAATTTAACTCTGACTCCTGCCAGTCTCCGTGAGTGAGTTTCATTCCATAAATCATAAAATCTAGAAGAAACACTTCCTCAGTATACTCTGAGATCGGCCATGGCAAAAGGGCAGCTTCAGCCATCCCTCCAATGTTCAATGATTGCATAGGAATGCTCCACACCAGAAATGTGTGGCCATAGCTGCAGGCTCCATTCACTGTGACTATTCTTGAGCTTCCTCCCAACACTGCTTAGATTAAGATACTTTTCTTGTTATAAAAAGAGATTCATTATCCCATCCCAGCTTCCAGGAAGCTAATCTCTATTCTGTATTTATCAGATGTGCCTAATCTATATTGCTATCCTAGATTAGAGGGGAGAGATCTGCTCTAAAGTTGGAAATAAGTGATGCTGTTGCATGATCCTGAGCCCAGAGCCCTGCATAGATGCCTGGTAGTATAAGACAATGAGCATGCCTACCTCATGTACCTGTACCTACACATTTCCAAGTTTCTCCCTTTAATTGGAGGTGACCTAGTCCAACTAATACAGCCCATTCACTTCAAGGACAAAAGCCAACTGCAGGAGGTGGGGTGATAGTGCCTAGATTAAGAGCATTTATCACACTCTCAGGAGACTCACATGGGGCCTACCAATAAACTATAACAGGGTATTGATTTCCCTCTTGTGGCCTCTGAGGGATCTGAATTCTGTAGGACCACAAACACACAATAGACAAAATACCCATTCACATAAAATAATAAAACTAAATCTAAACAAGAAGAAAAGCACAGGAAAGGCATGGTCAAGGCCAACAATAATTATAAAAAGCTATGTCCCAAGATTTGGAGAATCATTATCTCCTTTGTGTGGTTATAACTGATACTGTATTGCAAGAAAAACTGAGGCACCTGGCTCTGTATTTCCTGATTTCTTTTATACTCCTTTATGAATTTTTGAATTTCCTGAGGAGCTGTAGAGCAATGCAGGTACATTTCTTAATACTTGGTCCATGGGGCAGCTTCAACCATCCCTCCTATGTTCAATGATTGCATATTTGGCATAGCTGCAGTCTCCATTCCATTCAACAACAATGAATGTGATATATATATATATATATATATATATATATATATATATATACATATATATATATATATATATATATATATATATATATATAGAGAGAGAGAGAGAGAGAGAGAGAGAGCGCCAGGAAAAAAATATATATATTAAGATATATATACATATATATTAAGATTTATTTATTTATTCATTTATTTATTTATTTATTCATTTATTTTGTGAGCACACTGTTACTTTCTTCAGACACACCAGAAGAAGACATCAGGTCCCATTGTAGATGGTTGTGAGCCACCATGTGGTTGCTGGGAATTGAACTCAGGTCTTATGCCCATGGCTTGTCTTGGATGCTTGGTGGCAGGACAGTCACCTCAGTTCTCTCAAGGGGTGTTGTCAGAAAAGGAAAATATATAAGACCCAGAACCACTGGGCCATCTCTCCAGCTCCCTGGAGTACTTTATTTTAGGGGTAGCAAAATACATGACAGCATGGATATCGTGTGGTAGTGATTACATCACAAAGTATCCATAGTATCTGCAGACAAGACATCACCCCTCTGTGTAGCCCAGTCCTGGAACTTACAGAGATCCATCTCTGCCTGTGAGTTCTGGGATTACAGGTCTGGGACAGCACTCCAGAATAAAAAAGATAGTCTTGAGAGTGAAGAGTTACAAATCAATTTTTTTATTCACACACACAAAATACTATTTTAAAAAGGGCTTTAAAGAAGCAGTTAATATAAAGATAGAATAGTCTTAGCAAATATGAAAAACAGTAACAAAAACATATAACATCACAATAACAAAACCAACAACAACAAAAAAAAACAACCAAAAGCAAGAACTCAAACAAAAATTCAAACAGAAAATTATGCTAAGAAGCATTCTCTCACATCAGCTTTAGCAGCACAGACCTACAGCCCGTGGCTTGTCTTGGATGCTTGGTGGCAGGACAGTCACCTCAGTTCTCTCAAGGGGTGTTGTCAGAAAAGGAAAGTATATAAGACCCAGAAGCAGCCTGGCTGGTTCACTGGCTACCTAAACTTAGGGCCTTGACCCTAAGGAAGCAAACTATGAGGAAGAAGATTCATCCACGGAATTGAGTGGTTGCTGCGGATGGGGCTCTGCAGGGGCTCCTGAGGCAGCAACTCATTCTGCAGGACAAAGAGTCCTTCTTGGGTTGTGGCTACTTCCAACTCATGCCTCAGTTTCGCAAACCTGAGAGAGGAAGGCAGTTAAAACACAGGCTTGGTGGGGACCTGCCAAGTCAGCTGTCAGGCTGCTATCTCCTACCACCTCAAGTGTACTGGACAGTCAACCTTGATCTCTTAACTGAAATCATTGTTTGTACTCCCAATGAATAAGAGTCAAATAGAAGCTGGGCCTAGAAATTTCCACAGCCTTAAAAATATGTCAGAATTTGATCTAGGTCCAGTATGATCAATGTTCTACTAGAAAGAGTACAACCTTCTCCTATAGCTCATGGGCATCATTTTTTAAAGGTAGCCTACCACAGTCAATAGCACATGAGTGATATACACATTAATTATGACTAGCTACTGATGGGCCACAAGATTTTATAGATAGACATAACACAGTCTTGCAGCCATGGCACATGAACAAGGTCATGAGGTTAGCTCAGACCTCCTGCTCAGGGGAAGCCTGTCTTGCTGGAGCAGCATTTCTCCAATTGTGTCTCAGAACAATGGCCCTGCACAGGCTCTGGCACCAATACAAACCTGTTATTTTTTAGGACTAGAGCTAGGAAACTGCATCCTGGCTCATTGAGTCTGTAGAGAACATTCCCATGAAGGATCTGGTCATCCCAGCAACAGAGGCATCTGCCTGGTTTCATCCTGCAAACTTCTTAATCTACTCAATCCGGAGAAACCTTTTCATGCAAATAGGTAGGTAAATATGGCAGAGAGCACAGTTAAAGAGGTAGAATCTGATCGTTACAGGGAATGTTCCTGAAGAAAAATATAAATACAGTCAAGCATAAAGGTGCCCACCTTGAGATCCCATCAAGTGGGAGGCAGAACCATGCAGATCTCTGTGAGTTCAAGGACAGCCTGCTCAGAACATATTAGAGAGCACGAAGGGACCACAATGGTTCAGATACACAGGGTATCAAACACACTGTTTCCTGGATAGAAGATCTTGTTTTGTAGACTGGCACAATATTTTGAGGTATTCTTTCCCTGGCAGTGGTTCTTATCCTTGCTAATGAGCAGAAGCTCCACCATCTCCTCCCAGCCTGGGCTCCCACCTCATAAGGAGAACAGCAAGTTGATGCTGCAGTTTTTCTTCTAGATCCTTTTCCTGGATGGCCAGCTCCTTCTGCTTCTGTATGTACTGCAGCATTTCCTCTGGTCTTTCCAGATCCTGTTCTTTGGAAGATTTAGTGGAGGGTTGGACACAGGCATGCACAGGCTTTCATACCAGAGCAACCACTTACAGAGGATCCCCAAAGCTTGGTGAGCAGCCAGGCAAGACAGAGCTTTTCCAGCAACCTTCTTCGGATGTAGGAAACCCTGTTTCAAGAAAGAGACTGACAAGAAATAAGCATAATGGTCTCTTCTAGCCAATGAATTCACACAATACACCACGCACGCTACCACAGGCTTCATGCTGGGTGAGCATGGGAGTTTAGACTAAGCACACCAGCTCTTTCAGAAGAAGTTCAGAATACTTCTGAATTCTTGTGAACTGAAACTGCTGTAGGGAGCATGCTCTGTTTGACCAGACTATGTTGAAGTGGTTACAGCAATATTTCCCGTGAAGCCCCAAGTCTCCAACAACTTCCCGTGCCTGTCAAAACTCCTTTCCACGTCCTTGGTCATCTAGTAGTTCCAGGCTGTAAGCTCCAGGAACAGAGAGATCTAACAACAGTCACACAAAACAGGGCTGACAAGCTACTGCTCAGGCTTCTATCAGTGTGAGCCAAGAACTGGACAATGAGAAGAGAGCTCTTTGGGTTGTAGGAAGAAAAGTGAAGGCCACATGCCCCTCAGATCAATGATAATGAGAATCACTCATTTGACATTTGCACTGACTCTTCACTCTGCAAGGTGCTTCCCATCTATGATGTCACATGACTCCAGGATGCAGAACTCATTCAAAGCTCTGTTCATAGCACCACACCTATCATGAAGACATGTAGGTGTGTGACATGTTATTCGGCTGTTTACCTCACTGGACTGCAGCTTCAAGTAGAGCAACCAGGTATGCTTGCGCATAGACAGAGAAATGAACAATCACAGTACATGAAGTGGGTGGCTGGCTGGGATTGTGGATTCTAAGGTGACTGGTGAAAGACGTGGGTACATGAACAGTCATGCAGTCCAAGGGGCAAATGATGCCAGACATTACCCTGACTCAACTGCCTGTCTCCACCTGCTATTGCTGGGTTGGAGTTCACTGGTCTCCTTTTCAGCTTCAAATCCATTAACTCCATGAAGACTCACAAAAGAGCCCAGTACAGTATAGCCATAACAGCTCCACTTAGAAGACCACAGCCAAGCACAGCCAAGTCAGGAAAGAATAAATAACTTCCGAACTCCCCAATACCAATAGGGATCCATGTCTCTCCAAAAGAAAGAGGACTCTCCATCTGCCCTTGGCTCTCCAAGGTACCAGAGAAGTATCAAAAAGTAGGGGGCAAATAACCTCAAGGCAGGACATGGGGAGAATGTTCTGTCTGTGTGTTCCATCACACTCTGTTGGGAACTAAAAGGGGGGCCCTGGGGAAGAGGGGGAAAGGAAAAGGCCCACAAGGGCCAGAGTTCCACCTATTCTCTGGTCAGTCAGACATGGGAGGGCTGCTAACTACCTTCCACTCATCCCTGGGTGGGAATTCCTCTATCCCACTCTTCAGGGGGTGGCCAAGGGGCAGCCCTACCTGGGATTCCTGGAGCTATCTTGCTAAAGCCCCAGGGTTATAGGAGAGAGGGCTGAGGGAAGAAGTTCCCAACACCTGCGAGAGTGCATGCAGCCTTGATTAGCAGCGACTCTCTGTGGTTTTAGAGCTTTATTATAGAAATGCAGGGAGAGAGAGGAGAGAGAGAGAGAGAGAGAGAGAGAGAGAGAGAGAGAGAGAGAGAGAGAGAGAGAAGGCTAGAGAGAAAGAGAGTAAGAGAGAGGAGAGGAGAGAGGAGGGGAGAAGACAAAGAGGAGAGAGGAGAGAAGACAAAGAGAGGGTAGAGAGGGTGAGAGTGAGAAGTGAGAGGTAAGAGGAGAGCAGTGAGAAGTAAGAGATCAAGGTGAGGCTGAACAGCCATTTTTATGGTCTTCACTATTGCTAGGTAACTGGGGAGGAGTTTAGCCTGAAAGTCAGAAGCTTGCGACATTGCCTACATGACTACTGACCATGCTTCTCTTGTGGGGACTGTGGGGAGTGGTAACTTAGGCAGGAGCCAGAGTTCCAGGAGCATAAGGGAACACCTACCGTGTCATGTAGGTGAATTATCACCACTCTCGGGGTTCAGACCTCAGCTCAACTGGAGACCAGCCTGCAATTCCCCACAACACTCAGCTCTTTAACACTCTGACTGAGCCCCAGAGGCTCAGAGCTGCCTTATAACCCTCTCATGCTAGGAATCACTGTTCTATCTAGAGCTTCCTGAGGAGGCAGGACAAGGGATAACAGTGTCTGTGAAACTTAGCAAAACTGAGTCCAAAGGATCCAAGGCACGCACATTGATGGCTAAAACACAGAAGGTATAGAGTCAGAGCTGCAGAATCTTCAATCCAGAAACAAAGAAAGGCAGAAATGGCCATCCCACCTCTGGTGGGCTCTGTGACAGGTAGAAGCCAATTTCTTTTTTGAGATCCTGGAAGTTCTTTGAGTACTGGGTGTTTTAAAGCTCCAACCACTGGATGTCTGACATGACCCACTGATGCTCCAACTGGACTTTCTCATGGAAAGGATTTGCCCAGTGGTAGGGTCTGGCCCTGGGAGGATAGAACCCCATAAGGACAGGCCTCTAAGATTATATGAACTCAGGCTGTGTCCTGGACTATCCCAGCCTAGGGAATGTCATATTCTACAGTTTATATCCTGGGTTCTTCTAGTGCTTTTGAAACTTGTTATTCTGATCCCAGGACAACAGAGGCTAGGCATCCAGATGGAGAGTGCCCTGGCCAGCTGAAGTTCACTCAGTAGACATGGTGGGGCAGTCTAGCCCATTATGCTCTCAGGAGCCTATGCCACAGGTCTTGACCCACCAAAAACCCTGTGATTACTTTTCTCCTATTTTCACAGCAGGAAACCTAGATCCTGTGTAACTAATACTTCCATCACAGATATTGCACATAATACTGGGGATTAGACCCAATATCAGGACAGTTTTACAAACTTCCCAAGGGATGCAAATGTGCTGACAATGTGACTGACCACATAGGAAAACCCTTGTGATGTGCGTCAGCACTAGGACACACCTATAACACAATATCTAAATAAAGTCAACCCCAGGTCAAGAGGTAGAGCAAGTAACTAGCTGAGAAAGAGTGAATATACATAAACAGAAAGGAGAGTCTGTCTTTAAAGACAGGGTAGAGAAGGAAAAAGGAGGTTTTCCTTTTGACATTGGTGGAAGGCCAGCTGGGTGCTTTCTCTGCCTCTCTGAGCAAGCAGGTTTTCACCGCAGCATCTGGCTCCTGAATTTTCATTGTTAAAAACTAAATGGCTGGAGTTTTTGGTTTTAAGCAATGTTTTGGCTCTCCAGCATTTGGCAAGACTCCACAGACCAAGAGATCACTCCTGCTGTGGACAACCTGAGAAGCCATCAGATTTGGTAGCTCACTTGGGAAGTCCTCAAGGAGAGAGTTAAGGATGGCAAGCATCTTATTAGAAGGTTTAAGATCCTGGAGAGTGCTATTTTAGATGGCTTGAAAATAGAAGCAGAAAATGAAAAGCCAAATACCTTTACTGTAATTGGCTCAATACTGATTATGACTGTTATCATCTTGGTATTTTATTCTTTATTCTTAATAGCCATAATGGCTTTCTATAACCACTCAAAGAAAAAGTGGGTTGATAAGACACACAAGCCTTAGAAGAAAATTTAGAAAGACTTATAAATGAGAATAAGCAAAATACTCAGACATAGTCACAAGAATTTACATAAGAGCCTACCACACAACAGCATAATAAAACTGAAAGGAGATGACCCAAGCTTGTTAGAAAACCAACCTTAGTTTACCCAGTTACTCTACAAGCCATACGAGCAGACAGTAAGTACCCCCAAGGTTATGGAGAAATTAAATAGATTGTTTAATTATTTAATTAATTAAAATTACTATAGACATATTAGATTTTAAGAGATTTAAGGAAGCAATCATTTCCTGTGGTATGCCGTCACCCTATGTGAAGAAGATATTAAATTCATGGACAACTCAGAATAAAATTATACCTCAAGACTAGGAAGATTTGGCAACAGCAATATTGGAAGTTGGTCTTCAGTTATAATGGCAAACATGGTAGAAAGAGGGAAGCCAGGGCTATAGAATAAGGAAATCAGACCAGAGGCATTGATATTTCCCAGGATGCATTGCTAGGTAAAGCTAAGTATGCTGAATTATAAAGCCAGCTTGAATTTGATGATAATGCTTTGGTGCGATGTTGTTTAGCAGCTGTAATGCTTGGTATAAGGTTGAAAGAGGTCTGAGTCATTCACTCAAATTATTCAAAGCCTAAAGAAAGCCTTCACTGATTTTTTTTGCAAAGACTGACTTCAGATGTAAATAGAACAATATCAGATTCAGAAAAATAGGGGTTGAATTGCTCACTTTTAAAAGTGCTAATTCAGAATGTAAAAGAGTGATTAGACCTTTAAAGGCAAGAGCAGCACCTACAGAGAAGTTAATTAAAGATACAGCTGATATTGGATCTCATGTTTATGATGGTAATTTGACAGGAGAAGAAACTTCTAAAAATCTTAAGAAAAATAAAAATGAGCCGGGCGTGGTGGCGCACGCCTTTAATCCCAGCACTCCGGAGGCAGAGGCAGGCGGATTTCTGAGTTCCAGGCCAGCCTGGTCTACAAAGTGAGTTCCAAGACAGCCAGGGCTACACAGAGAAACCCTGTCTCCAAAAAAAAAAAAAAAAAAAAAAGAAAAAGAAAAAAGAAAAAGAAAAATGGCACATATTTTAATTGTGGTGAGCAAGGCCATTTGAAATGGGACCATATTATAACTCTGTATATAACTTAAAATCATGGATGTGATACCTCCATAATTTTTCTCCTTCCTTCCTTCCTTCCTTCCTTCCTTCCTTCCTTCCTTTCTTCCTCCCTCCCTCCCTCTCTCCCTCCTTCCTTTCTCTCTTTTTTGTGTGTGTATAGGATATTTTTTAGCTACCCTTTTTTTTGTTTTTCCACACAAACTTGACACTTGCTCTATCAAAGTCTGTAAAGAATCATGTTGGAATTTTGATGGGAATTGCGATGAATCTCTAGGTTGCGTCAGTAAGATGGTCATTTTCTTTTTTTTTTTTTTAAAGATTTATTTATTTATTATATGTAAGTACACTGTAGCTGTCTTCAGACACTCCAGAAGAGGGCGCCAGATCTCGTTACGGATGGTTGTGAGCCACCATGTGGTTGCTGGGATTTGAACTCTGGACCTTTGGAAGAGCAGTCGGGTGCTCTTACCCACTGAGCCATCTCACCAGCCCCAAGATGGTCATTTTCACTGTTAAGCTTACTGATCCAGAAACACAGGAGATCTTTCCATATTCTAAAGTCTCATTCAATTTCTCAATTTCTTTTCTTTCTTTCTTTCTTTCTTTTTTTTTTTTTTTTTTTTTTTTTTTGGCTTTCTGAGACAGGGTTTCTCTGTGTAGCCCTGGCTGTCCTGGAACTCACTCTGTAGACCAGGCTGGCCTCGAACTCAGAAATAGTCCTGCCTCTGCCTCCCGAGTGCTGGGATTAAAGGCATGTGCCACCACGCCCGGCTTGTCACTCAATTTCTTTTTTTTTTTTTTTTTTTGTTTGTTTGTTTGTTTGTTTTTCGAGACAGGGTTTCTCTGTGTAGCCCTGGCTGTCCTGGCACTCACTTTGTAGACCAGGCTGGCCTTGAACTCAGAAATCCCCCTGCCTCTGCCTCCCGAGTGCTGGGATTAAAGGCGTGCGCCACCACGCCCGGCTTGTCACTCAATTTCTTACGAGATTTACGATCTTGTCATAATCGACTTTCACTTGCTTGGCTAGAGTTACACATAGATATTTTAAATTATTTGTGGCTATTGTTAAGAGTGTTGTCTCCCTAACTTCTTTCTCTGCCCGTTTGTATAAAAGGAGGCTACTGAGTTTTTTTAGATAATTTTGTATCCAGTAACTTTGCTTAAGGTGTTAATCATCTGTAGGAGTTCTCTGGTAGAATTTTGGGGGGTCACTTATATGTACTACCATATCATCTGTGTATACCAATACTTCTCCCTTTCCAATTTGTTTCTCCTTGATTTCCTTTAGCTGTCTTACTGCTCTAGCAATAACTCCAAGCACTATCTTGAAGAGATAGGGAGATAGTGGACAGTCTTGGGTTGTCTTTGATTTTAGTGGAATTACTTTCATTTCTCTCCATTTAATTTGATGTTGGCTATTGCCTTAGTCTTTATTAAGTTAGTTTGGACTGAATGACCAAGCTGTCTTATGAACTATCACCTCTCCTTATTTAGGAGGTCTCTCCTGCTCAAATTTAATCCTTATCAACTTTGATAGTAAACACAGTTTTTTGTTTTTGCTTTTGTTTTTTTCTGTGAAAACAAAGACAAAATCTCTTCCCCGATGTAACACACATTCTAGTTTTTATTCTGAGGTCAACTCGTCCTTAATTATACAGACTGATTTAATTCCACAGGGTTTTTTTTTTTTTTTTTGACTATCCAATGTCTCTCTGCTGCTATTTCTCATTAGCATTTCAGAGATTTAACGTTAATAAATCACTGTGTAATCTATCTCTAAGGGTCTTTGTTACCTTTTTCTGTTTAGTATCCATATCTTTTAACATGCAATTAGATATTTCTATTACTGCTTGTCCTGTAGGATTGTATGGTATGCCTGTAATATTCTTTATGTTGTAATATGAAAAACTGTATCATTTTACTAGAGACATTTTCTGGAGCATTGTCAGTCTTAGATTGTGCAGGTATCCTCATAATAGCCATAACATCTAATAAATGTGTAGTTACAGAATCAGCCTTTCTAGAACTTAAAGCAGATGCCATTGAAATCTTGACTATGTATGTATGGTATGGTATACATACTTGCATTTTCCAAACTCTTCAAAATGAAACACATCCATTTGACAAATTTCATTTTTTGGGTACCTTATGGGTTACTTCTTGAAGGTAATGGAATCTGGTTATACAAAGAAAAAGTAGGATATGTCCTTATAATGCCCTTGGCTTGTTGCCAAATGATTTTTTTAAAAAAAGACTTTTTAAACCTTTGCTGGTAACATGGCATTTCTTATGAAATTCTGAGGCTTCCTGCACATGTCTTATGAAAAGCTGATCACTGTCATCATTACCTTGTGCTAGAGAGCCTGGGAGACCTGTATGAGATCTCGTATGTGTTACACGCAATGGATAATTTCTAGTCCTGATTACTTGTTGTAGTTGATGAAATAGCAACATTAATTCTAAATCATCCAGAAGAAGCTCAGAAGTTTCAATATGTAAAAGAACTCTTTCTGCATATTGAGAGTCAGTAACTATACTAAAAGATTTAGGAAAATCCAATAATATCATAAGAATGGCATACAGCTCTGGTTTTCTAACTGAATCATAAGGACATGAGACACTTTTATGTTCCTAGCTTATAGACTGTCTTTCCTGATTTATCTGCTTTAGTGTAGAATATAGAGGCTTCAAAAATTGGTGTCCCTTTTACTGTATGAAGAAGATTCCAATTAGTTTTTTATATAAACTGAAGTCTCTTGTTTTGGGGATATTTATTTTTAATTTTTGCAAAAAAAAATTACTGCAAGCTTTTTGGCACTGCTAATTTTCTGTCCATAATGAGGCAATTTCAGCATTTGTAAATTTCACAATCTCTGCTGGGTCTACTCCTGCTAATTGACAAAGTAGTCTCATTTTCCCTTGCAGAATCAATTGAGAAAGCTTTTCTCCATAGGTCTTTAATTTTTTATTTGTTTGTGTGGCAAAAATATCTAAGATATTACCTTCTCTCTATATATACAATTCCTGTGGGAGAATGAATAAAAGATGAAATAACCAAAATACAATCCAGCTTTGAATAAAAACTGTCCACATGTGCATCCTGTAATTTCTTTTCTACCAGACCTAATTCTCTGTCACCCTTAGTTAATAGTTTTCTTGGACTATTTAAGTCCTCATCACCTTGTAAGGTTTGAAATAAATTAGTTACCCTTGAGTAGTTAATCCAATTGTAGGCTATAGCCAAGTCATATATTACAGCAATTTTTGAAAATCATTGTTTGTAATTGATCTCTCCTGATTGTACTTTCTGTGGTCTAATTTTCTGTAAACCTATCTTATATCCTAGATAATTGATATAATCTCCTCTTTGTATTTTTCAAGAGGAATTTTTAATCATAAGCAAGACAAAATTCTCTTTATCTCATCAAACATTTTTCCTAAGGTATGCAAATCAGCCAGTAAGATATCATCAATATAATTGTACATTATAGTGAAGTAACTATTTACAGATTATTTCAAATGGTTATTGTTCAAAATATTGGCACAAGGTAGGGCTATATATCTTGTTTTGTGTTACGACTTCCAATGATATCTCTTTATTAAACAACTATTATTATAAACCTTTATATTATTTTATAACATATATTTATATTATATATCATATAATGTATAATATTATAAACCATTATTACAAACCTGAGAAATCAAACCCTTCACTATAATGCTCATACAAAGGGATTGTGAAAAAGCAATCTTTTAATCAATAACTATCAAAGACCATGACTTAGATAATAAAGGCGGCAATGGTACTCCAGGCTGTAAAGAGCCCATTGGCTGAGTCATCTTATTTATAGTGCTTAAGTCTCTTAATATGCTCTATTTTTCTGATTTCTGTTTTATAACAAACACATGGGAATTCAATGGGCTAGTGGATTCCTCAATATATTGAGCATTTAGCTGTTCCTATACCAGCTGTTCTAGTACCTGTAATTTTACTTTTTTTCACAGGCCATTGATCTACTCATACAGGTTTATTAGTTAACCATTTTAAAGATAAGCTAACTGGTAACTTTGAAAGAACAGCAGCCATTGTGTTCTTCTTACATACAACCTGAATGGTCTGCAACTGTTCTTGATAATATGTTTTATATGTTTCTGAGAAGCATTTTTATTTTATGGTTTGTTTCTGAGATTTATGTCCCATAAATTCATGGTTTTATTAGCCACATATGACTTTATATTTCATATTTGTCCCTCTGGCCCCATAGGCTGGACCCATCTTGTACTTTGTTTTACATGAGACAAAGTTCTGTATCTAGAAGCTGAATATTTACATCCTGAAGAGGCCAATGTGGATGACAAGATTTTGGTGAAATTATTGTTATATATGCTCCTGTTTTTACTAAATTTTCTATTTCAATGCCATCTATTTGTATTTTTACTTTGATCTCTCATCATTTATAGACGTTTGCCAAAATACTTGTTTTCTATTCTCTCCTGAACCTTTTCTCTTATCTACTGAAGCTGTTCTGTCCTTGATCTGCATTCATTAGTCCAGTGTCAGCCTTTGCCACACTTTCAGCATACTCCAGAAGGCAGAGGCCTTCTTTTTTAATTCTCTAGGGAAAAGAATCATTATTTTTAGGAATGCCTTGCCTATAATCCCTTTCCTTTCTATTATTATTATTAATTTACTTTACATCCTAATTGGGACCTCCATCCTTCCTATCTCCCCAGTCCTACCCATACAAATCCCTCTGTCCATTACCCACTTCCCTTCTCCCCAGAGAAAGAAAAGCTACACCTTAGCTACCACCCCACCTTGGGACATCCAGTCACAGTCGGCTTAAGTGCATCCTCTCCCACTGAGTCCAAACCAGTTAGTCCCGTTAGGAGAAGGGGACCCAATGACATAATGGAATCAAAGACAGCTCCATTGCTCCACTGTCCTCCACCAGGTCCACGAAACAAGGAACATCCATGTTAGATCTCATTACCCTGCCTGTCCTCTGTGGCATTCTCAGTTACCCTGAGCTAATTCCTTGCTGTCCCCCGAGCTCCACTGACTGGCTGCCACTCATCGGTCCAGTATCTTCTAGCTTTTAGAGTCTATGTTGAAAAGTCAGGTGCAGTTCTAATAGGGTCTGCCTTTGTATATTATTTGGCCTTTTCCCCTTAAAGCTTTTAATAGTCTTTCTTCATTCTGGAGATTAATTGTTTTGATTACTACGTAGTGGGAGGATTTTATTTTCTTGTTCTATATCAAGAACATTCAGTCCAAGGTTACCCACAAGAGATCTGCTGCACCAGAAACAACCAAGGATGACCCAGCTATATCACTCCTGGGCATATACCCAAAACATGTACCACCATCCTACAAGGACACCTGCCCAGCAAATACTTGAATGGCTCTTGTGTTCTAGGAGTGAGGATGGATGCACTGTAGAAGCAGAGCAAAACTGAATCTTAGCTTTCCTCCCTACAGACTGTGGCATGGAGATAGCCAATCACAAAGAAGCACATCAGGATTGCTAGTGGATCACCTGCCTTAAGTAGGAGCCTGGGTTGGGGCACCAACTGGAGAAGCTGGAAGACTAAGACTAGGTAAGCAGAGGATGGTGGCACCCTGCCTAACACACTGGAGCTTCAAGGCTGAGAGGAATTCATTTTTTATTTCAATCCTACTTGACAATTGATTTTGTAGATTAGAGACAGAGCTTCTAAAGACCTGAAACAGGGAAGTGGCCAAGAGAGGCAGGTGCTCTGGCCCTGGCCTTGTGGTCCTCCTTCCCAGTGCCTGCCTCCCTCCATGCCAGCAAAGTGATCCTCACTTCTCCCTGATAAAAACCTAACCTACATCTGTACCACACATTATGTGTGAAAATCCTTTCAATCCCTTAGGGTGTCAGGAAAATCTCTCTGAAAACTGTCCTACTTCTGGCTTTTTTCAGAAGAATGCTCTAGCCTCCTCCATTATAATCTATAACCTCTTCCAAATTAACCTTCCTCCCTTTCATCCTCCTCCTCCTCCTCCCCATCATCATCCTTCTCCAAGAAGCCAATGAGGCACCACATAGCTAGCTTGATCACAAAAGGTAAGAACAATGTTTAAAGTGATACCTCATGATATAAAAACAGTGACAAAATTCTAAGTCATACCACACTGGGTGAACCAGAACATCCATTATTTTGCTCCTGATCACAGGAAAGTCCTCCATCTAACTTTCCCAAACAGAGCCAGTATCCTCTTCCTCTGTGTGGAACTTATATCTAACTCTCCCTTTGGACAAGTCCTCCACATAATGTTTTTCAGACAGGGCCCGCATGCCCTTTGTGTTAGTTAGGGTTACTGTTGCTATGATGAAACACCATGACCAAAAGCAAGTTGGGGTGGAAAGAGTTTATTTGGTGTACACTTCCATATTGTCATAGTCAACTGAAGAAAGTCAGGACAGGAACTCAAGCAGAGCTGGAGGCAGAAGCTGATGCAGAGGCCATTGAAGGGAGCTGCGTACAGGCTTGTTTGTCATGGCTTGCTTAGCCTGCTTTCTTATAGAACCAGCCCAGAGACGATAGCACCCACAATGGACTGGACCCTCCCCCATCAAACACTAATAAAGAAAATGCCCTACAGCTGGATCTTATTGGAGTCATTTTCTCAATTGAGGTTCCCTCCTTTCAATTGACTCTATCTTGTGTCAAGTTGACACAAAACTAGCCAAGACATCCCTTCTTCAGACAGACCCTCTATCTGTCTCTCAACAGGCTGTATTTTTATTCATTGCTTTTGTGTCTCTGTGGCAGAATGCCTGACAGAAGCAAGTTGTAGAACACACTTGGTGCTGGAGAGATGGCTCAGAGGTTAAGATCACTGACTGGTCTTCCAAATGTCCTGAGTTCAACTCCCAGCAACCACATGGTGACTCACAACCATCTATAATGGGATACGATGCCCTCTTCTGGTGTATCTGAAGACAGCTACAGTGTACTCATGTACATTAAATAAATAAATAAAAAGAGGAGAAGGGGGAAGAGGGAAGGGGGAAAAGGAAGAGGCATAAGAATAATAATGATGAAGATGACACTTATTTTTGGATCATTCAGATGGTTTCTGCCCATCATGAAAAGAAAGGCCTGAGCCGGGCGTGGTGGCACACGCCTTTAATCCCAGCACTCGGGAGGCAGAGGCAGGCGGATTTCTGAGTTCAAGGCCAGCCTGGTCTACAAAGTGAGTTCCAGGACAGCCAAGGCTACACAGAGAAACCCTGTCTCGAAAAACCAAAAAAAAAAAAAAAAAAAAGAAAAGAAAGGCCTGGAAGAGTGGTTCAGATGATGTCAACAGGAACATGTGTTATAGAATGTTCATGTGGCAACTGCAACTGCCCAGGCAGCAGAGACAAGGGCAATTCCAGTGCCCCCTGGCTTTCTCCTTTTCCCTTTCATTTCATCTGGACCCTGCCCATGAGATAAGTAATGAAAACACATCGGGGATGGGTATTTTTCTATCTGTTAACCAGTTAGATATGCCCCAACTAAAAGGAGCCTCGGTTTCTCAGGTTATTGTAAATCCCGTCAGACAATGAAAGTAATCATAATAGTTTGCTTTCTGTGTTGTAACCCCCGAATTACTGATCCTAGGGAGACGTCAGTGTTGTGTACAGACAGTTTGCCTCTGCATTCCCTGCCCTCCCCCAGAAGCTCCCATCCTCCCTCTAGCTTGGGGCAAGCACAATGTGCAGACAGCTGGTTTCTGTGCTGAGTCCTCCTGCAGCAGGCCGGGGCTCCCTCCCCTTCCCCTGGCGTTAGAATGGCACTACCCATAAACTCCCCTTAATGAAGACATTCTGAGGAGACATCCTCCTTTGTGTCTCCAAAAATCAACACTCCTGCTGATAAGCAGCAGAACTCCAGGTGCCTGTCTTTGAGACCTTAGAGAAATAACAAGCTCAAGGGAGACCATGGAAAAAAGGTAAACAGAGGTCAGGTCACAGACAGTTACAACTGGCCATAAAATTAGTCCCTGAACAGACACCCATTAACACTCCCCCTTCCCACTACACTACCAATCCACCAAATGATTACAGCCCTCTAATCCCCTTTTCTGTAGGGATTCCTAAACTAAACTGTATATAAACCCAGTATTTTCTGGACTCAGGGTCGTTTGCCATCATTCACGTGGTGAGTGTAAGGCAGGAGAGCCAAGTTCAAACTTGAAATAATAAAAGACTCTTGCGAGTTGCAGTGGACTTTGCAATTCTTGGGCTCATCTGGATTTCCCGTGGACTCGGAGCACAACATTTGTAATTGCGATAAGCACAATGGTCAAAAAGCAGCTGAGGAAGAAAGGTTTATTTAGCTTAGACTTTCACATCAAGTCCACCTTTGAGGGAAATCAGGACAAGAACTCAAAGCAGGAACCTGGAGGTAAGAACTAAAGCAGAAAGTGGAAGAACAATGTTTGCTGAATCTCTCGGGCTCTGTTCAGCCACCATTTCTATGTGATGGCTAAAGAAACTCCATTTTTATGCCAGACATCCATCTTGGTACCCACTGGCCATTTGTCTGTGACTCCAGTCCCTGGATGATCCTGGTAGCCCTGACTCTGTGACACATCCCAATTTCCACACACACACCCCAAAAATGTACAGCCATGATTATCTATCTATTTGTTATGATCTGACTGATTATTTTTGCTTCCGTAACTTGCTTACAGAAATACACAAAGATGGTTTTGGGTTGTCTTTGGGTTGACTTAACTAGGCAGAACAGTCCAGTTTTTGCTTGCTTTCATAGATATTGAAGGTCTTCTTATGGTTTTTGCCTTTAAAAAAAAAAAAAAAAAAAAACCACCGGGCATGGTGGCACACGCCTTTAATCCCAGCACTCGGGAGGCAGAGGCAGGCGGATTTCTGAGTTCAAGGCCAGCCTGGTCTACAGAGTGAGTTCCAGGACAGCCAGGGCTACACAGAGAAACCCTGTCTCGAAAAAAACAAAACAAAACAAAAAAACAAACAAAAAAAATAAATAAAATAAAACAAACAAAAAAAACCTTTCTCATACACATTCTTTAAAATGATCTCAAATATGGCTCAGCGATTTTTCATCCTTCCAGCAAATAATCAATAATTCTAATTTGATTGACTCCATGGCCTTTTCCCAGGAGTCAAAAACTCCAGTAACACCTATACCTCTCCCTGATCACTTGGGTAGGAGTGGTGGTACCACCCATAGTGGGGCAGACCTTCCTAAACCAATAATTAACACCACCAACACCACCAACAACAATAAAATGTTTCAAAGATTTGCCTACAGGCCAGTCTGCTGAAGGTGTTTTCTCAACAGAGGTGACCTCTACCCAGATGACCCTGGATTATGTAAAGTTTACAGAAGACCATCCAGTACAGCAGCCACCACACTTCATCCTCTTCCAAACAGGATCTATCCTCCCACTTTAGTCAGCACCCTTTTCCCATCCCGCTTCAAGCCACTCTCTTGGGATCACATAGGAGTCTACAGAATTCACTCTCTTCCTTTGATATCATTCGTGAAGACACTGAGGCTGTACCTTCTCTATATTCACAAATTGTGCAACTCAAACGAGCTGCATTATTGCTAATAGTGATTACAGTAATCTTGTCAGCTCAGAACTCTATGGACATCTATTCAGCATGGATCACGCATTGTTCTAAGCTCTCTACACCCATTACCCCGCCTAATCTTCATTCATCCCCTATAAGGTCAGCAGTATCATCACATTCATTTTTACAAAAAGACAGACTATACTTCAGGAATCAACCTTCTTAAAATGTGTCTTTCAGGTTCTGCTCTTTAAAACATAAAATTCTATATATTCAGAGATATTTATTACAGCATCATTTCTAATATCAAAATGTTGGAAATAACAAGTCAGGTGCAGCCAGCTGAGGAGTGCTTGAGCCCAAGAGTTCCAAGTCAGCCTAGGCTAGACTGTGAAACTATCTCAAAGGAAAAGGAAAAGGAAAAGGAAAAGGAAAAGGAAAAGGAAAAGGAAAAAAAAGAAAAATAAAAAACACACACAGAGAGAAACAGAATTGACTGCCTTCTCATGGGTACACACGCATGCAAGAAAATGCAAGGATGTGTAAAAATTTATGCTACAGCCATACCTAGGGTGGTTTTTTCAGGGCGTCCCAAAACAAAGTACAAGAGCTTCAGATTTTAAAGGGCTCTATTAGTGTCTGTGACCTAGTACCCGCCTACCAGCGGAGGAAACCTCCCACGGTCCTTAACTTTTAGTCCATTGAAGCGCGCTTCCGGAAGTCCCGCCCCTTCCGGAAGTGATGCCGCGGAATGTCCCGGAAGTTAGCGGCGTCTGTAGGCATGGGACCTGTGAGTTGTAGTGTAGAGCAATGGCGCGTGCTCTCTTGAAGCGTAGCGGCGTCCGTCGCGGTCTGGGCGGCAGGGAGGGACCCCTGAAACGGCTGCGGCTGGCCGTGGAAGACTTCGTGCGGACTACCTCCGAGAGCGATGCCTGCGAGAGCCGCAGCGCTGGGGCGCGCTCCCGGCCGGGCGGCCGAAAGAGCCGCAAGGAGCTTCGTAAGGAGAAGCGACACCTGAGGAAAGCGCGGCGCCTGCAGAGGACAGTAGGCTCCGGGTCAGGGGACCAAGGCGGGAATGTCGGCCTTAACGATGGCCCGGAGACTCGACGACCACCCCCTGAGGTGAGACCGACGCCCGCCAAGGCCACAGCAACCCCTGCCAAGGCCAGTGCCCCCTCCACTAACACCAAGGCCTCGGCGGCCCAGCCGAAGGCCAAGGCTAAAGGTGCTCCTGGAAAGCCTGGTCCCGCCACCGCCACTGCCCGGAAGCGGGCGCTTCTAGCGGCCAACGAGGAGGAGGACCGAGAGATCCGAAAGCTGGAACGGTGCCTCGGCCTCCACAAGCGTAAGAAGAAGGGCGATGGGAGCTCCGTGCCGCTCAGCTTCGCGCGCGACGGTCTGGACTACATCCTGGGGGCCCTGGAATGTGGGAGAAGCGGTGGCCTGTACGAAAGCAGCGAGGAGGAGGAGGAAGAAAAGGTGGAGACTAGACAAACAGTCTTGGAGAGTGACCTCGAGAGCAGTTCTAACGAAAGTGAGGAGGACCCAGACTGGCAAGTGCTGCAGGAGGATCAGGAAGATGTAAACTCGAAAAGGAAAGGAGAAGCAGAAAGTGGGACGCGGGGAAATAAAGGGAATAAGAAAGTGCGTTTTGCTGAAGTTGTAGAAAAGAGCAGAAGTTCTTCGGAAGATGATATAGAACAGCAGGTATGTCACGAACAACCTGTAGGCCCTCTGGGCTGTCATTCCAAACGGAGTGAGGGGCAGAGTACAGAACAGTATTTGCACTAACACAGTAGCAGCCATAGCCTGCTGAGGGACAGGCTGACCCAGGCCATTCTAGGCAATCATAGAGCTTCACTTCATTAAATAGCAGTACCCTGCTCCAGGTTCTCATGGGGTTAGTGTTTGGAGTAAGTAACAACAACAACAAAAGATACTGGAATTTCCACTGTACATTTTTGTTTACAATTTTATTCCTGTTTTCAAGGAGAGTCAGTCTGTTGAAAGTGGTGAAAAGTACATCCCTCCTCGGCTGAGGAACGAGGAAGTAATAGATGTCCACAAGAAAGAAGAGCTAGACAGGCTCAAGAAACATGTTAAAGGCCTAATTAACAGGTAACCTTACAGAAATATGACACACTATCACTTAATTGTAGAAACTATCTGAAAAGCAAATGATGGAGGCCAGGATTATACAGTGTTCTGGATCCTTGTTCTTGGTTGACATAACGGGACTTAAATTTGAACAGGTAGGATGCTCAACTGTTTGATATTGCCCTTTCCGTGTTTGAAAACAACCCATAGGGTCATTCTGAGAGGCAGAAAGAAACAGGACATGACTCTGTCCTAGGAGCGGCCTGGCTGAAGTCTGCAGGTCTAGCCTGCAGAAGTGAACTCATCTAGTGGTAAGCAGGGTCTTCAGCCCTTGAGGCACCATCTGTTTTTAATTGTCCATTTTAAGGATAAAGCATCAGAAGGTTCATTGGAAGCCACATGGGTG
This sequence comes from Mus caroli, assembly GCF_978045245.1. Classification (NCBI taxonomy): domain Eukaryota; kingdom Metazoa; phylum Chordata; class Mammalia; order Rodentia; family Muridae; genus Mus; species Mus caroli. The sequence goes on from NW_028227259.1 coordinate 31,948,867, forward strand.
GGAATTTGTCACTTACCTTTCCTTGTTGGCTCTCTAATCCTAACAAATAAATTGGAATCACTTGTCTAAAACCTTCTCCACTTGTTTTGTGTCCCTCACTCAGCCTCATTCAGGGCCTCTTCCAAGCCCCAAAGATGACCACTGTCCTGGCCTCTAGCACCTAACCCAATTTTGTCACATTTTAAATATGTATTGTTCTTTTGTGGCTTAACTTGTTATTGTAGATCACTGGGAATTACAAAGACAGAGTAGGGAGGTCCTTAGAGGAATCACTTCCAGGCTAGATTACAGTTAAAAACAGAGACAGCTAGTGGTGTGGCAAAGTTGGTAGAGTATTCATCTAACATGAACAAAGCCTGAAGCCCTCCCTTGCTTGCCAGACCACATAAACTAGAGGTGGTGGTAAGTGCCTGTAATCCCAGGACTCAGAAGGAAGAGAGAGATTGAGACGGATTCTGTGCAGTTTCGTTGTTTGAAGATTTAGGTGACTGCTACTGATATCAAGATGCATCAACCGGGTGTGGTGGCGCACGCCTTTGATCCCAGTACTCGGGAGGCAGAGGCAGGCAGATTTCTGAGTTCGAGGCCAGCCTGGTCTACAAAGTGAGTTCCAGAACAGCCAGGGCTACACAGAGAAACCCTGTCTCGAAAAACCAAAAGAAAAAAAAAAAAAAAAGATGCATGGCTGTTCGTCACATCTCCTTTTCTCTCCTGTGTGCTTTTTATTTCTTTTTCATTAAAGCCCATAATATCCTGTAACTTTACCATTACCTGTTGTTTTGACAGCAGGTTCAGGTTTAAGCACTGGTACACAATGAATTTAGAAACTGAATGTGTTTGTGTCATCTAAGAAATGAAACAAGTTCATGGGTTTTTTCTTAACTTACCACCTAGAAGTGATTACTGACTCTAGGGGATGTCAGATCAGACTACCTGTGGGCATATGTACAGACTAAGGGAGGATCCCAGGATATGCTTTAGTGGCTGTGCTCTGCTAAAATCATATTTTCAATTGTATAAAAGATAACTGACATTATTTCAAGATTTAGAGTGTGATCTGAGTCTGCACCAGGTTTCAGAGTGGTTTCTGGTTCAGAAATACACATAAAATAGTATATGCATTGGTAACACTTTGCTCACATTCCACTGCAGGTTGAGTGAGCCAAACATGGCTTCTATAAGTGGGCAGCTAGAGGAGCTGTACATGACCCACAGCAGGAAGGACATGAACGATACCCTGACCACTGCCCTCATGGATGCCTGTGTCACCGCCTCAGCCATGCCCAGCAGACTGATGATGGAGCATGTCTTCTTAGTCAGCATCCTCCACCACACGGTCGGAATAGAGGTACAACTACACCTTTCTCCATATCCTGACTATGTCATCTGGAATAATAGTCCAGTCTGGAGTCAGTGAGTGAGAAGTAAAAGACTTGAGAAGCTAAGGACAGAGGACAGTGGCCCAACTACCTCAAAAGCCCTGCTGTGCAAGACTACCCTGGCTACCATAGGAATTGTGCTTCTATGATCATCTCTCCACCAAGGGCTATACTTATTTTTACATGTGAATGTCTGAGTCCATTTTCTTGCCATTACAAAGCATAATGGATGCCCTGGACAGCTTTCCTTGTGCCCCATAATCACAGTAATTGACACTGTTCTGTGGCTGCTATGGTGCTTCCCCCATCCTATACCACACTGGGACAGTTCAGCAGACTTAATCAAAGTGATTTTAGTGCAAACAGCATTTCAGTGAATTATTTTAAAAGTCAGATGTAACCACCACAGCACATCAGGAATTTACTTGATTTGAAAACCTGAAATTATTGGTCCTGCTTCCCATTTAAACCTTTGCTAATAGCATGAAGAACAATGAGATGACTTGTTCAAGGGGAAGTCATTATAGTACTTTAGCTAATGGCATTCACTAAAGCTTGTGCCAGATATGCTATGCTTTCAGGATGCTAGTTTCCATTAAACTGTGCTGAGAAAAAACTCCCAAGAACTTAAGGAAGGAAAAAGAAATGTTAAAGGTATTCTCAGCTACTGTGTGTCTCCCCTCAAGAACTTAACATTCAGGCCTTTGCAGATTTGTGCTGAAAGTCACATAGAATCAGTACTAACAACATGATATTTGTTCATATTTCTAAATTATATTAATGTGTTTAATTTTAAAGAGATAATAGAATTTAAATTTTGACCTGTTACATAATTGGACCTATTTGTGTGCTGAAAACATAACCTGAATTAGTGTCTAAGTGTTTCTTGCTCTCTGAAGAATCCTGTCTTTGTTAACACTGTACATGAGCATAAGATGATGTACTGCTTTGTGAGGGCATTCTTAGGTTTTTCTAAAAGGAGAAAACCTGAACTAGGAATCAAGCCTCAGTCTTTAGTTTTAGCTTTCAGAAATCAGTATTGCCATTGCCAGTCTGCTGTGTCTTTCTTGATTCTTTTTTTTTTTTTTAAAGATTTATTTATATGTAAGTACACTGTAGCTGTCTTCAGACACTGCAGAAGAGGGAGTTAGATCTCATTACGGATGGTTGTGAGCCACCATGTGGTTGCTGGGATTTGAACTCCGGACCTTCGGAAGAGCAGTCCGTGCTCTTACCCACTGAGCCATCTCACCAGCCCCCTTTCTTGATTCTTTAGCTTCATTGTTTTACAGTCTTAACAATCCTGTGTGGACTTGCCCATTATACTTTGAGCTGACTGGATCTCATCATCCCTCCTTTGTCTATGTGTCAACCTAATCTGAATTTTACAGTAACTCTAGTATCTAGTATCTACTGACACTAAACCAGGTTTTGAACAGCTGCCAACACCTTACCCTTGTCTAGTTCCTAGAGTCCCAGACCAAATGCTGGGGATCATACCCATTGATAGTTCCCTGCCAGTCTGTCCCAGATCATTATGTGAACAGCCCTTTCTTCCCCCATCTATCACAGTTGCCTCACTCATCTCCCAGCTAGATGTCCTGCAAAAGGAAATAGTCACGAGATAATGCTACCAGCAGGAGGGTCAGTCACTACAATTTCTGCTTTCAGAATTCACTGCTTTTGTTCAGAACCACTACAGAGTCAAGCCTTGGCCTCCTGCTTCCCCAAAACACACGTAGGAGTTATAAATGAATGTTCCAAAACAGCAAGAGGACTGCCATAGTGGCCTTGTCCAACTTCACCAGGCCTCTGCTAGTTCTTGGCCTGGTGCTGTTGCCTGGTTATCATCTTCACATGGATTCTGACATCAAACTCAAGTTGTCAGGTTGGAAGCAAGCTCCTCTATGCCAAGCTATCTCACTAGCACATTTTTTAAAGAAATTTTTCCAGGGAGTCACAGTAAGGACTGGCTAAAAACCACTTTGTTGTTAATTCTAAAGAAATGAAAATATCCTTACAGAAAAGATTTGTCTGCTGAATCAAGCACTCAGTACTGCTTGTTATCTAGAATCTTCTTTCTCATCTATATGTGAGGCCTGCATTGTTAGTGACCAGCACCCCCGTCAGAGATTTTTCCCCACCTGTATTCATGTTGCAGTTTTTAAGGCAGGGTCCCAGAGTGACATGATGTTTGTTCCATCTCCTTCAGGTTGGTGCTTGCTTCCTTGAAGCTGTGGTAAAGAAGTTTGATGATATCTATAGAGATGGAGGTGAGGGGAAAGAACTGGACAACCTCTTTACCATGATTGCCCATTTGTACAACTTCCACGTGGTACAGTCTATCCTCATCTTTGACATTTTAAAGAAGCTTGTTGGAACTTTTACGGAAAAAGACATTGAGCTGATCCTGTTGATGCTGAAAAATGTGGGCTTTGCATTGAGAAAAGATGACGCCTTGTCACTTAAGGAACTGATCACAGAAGCCCAGGCCCAGGCCAGTGGTGCAGGCAACAAGTTTCAGGACCAGAACAGGGTAGGAGTGTTGCTTGACCTGCTGAGTATCCATGAAGCACAGATGGCAGAATGTAAATGAGTGTCTGGCTGAACACTAGTGTTTGTGCCCTAATGTTCTCTGTTTTCTTCTGCCTCATCTGCTACTGTGGCTTTGCCCTTAGTCTGCAAACTGACTTTGGTTGGGGGAGGGGGTGTTGTTTCCTTGAATTTTTGAGATGGAGTCTCTAGCCCAGGCTAGCCTCAAACTCATGATCCTCTTCTGAGTGCTGGGCTTACATGTGTGTACCACCATATGCTGCTTGAACCTTGTTTCTTCATTAAGAACTCATGCATATTTTATGATTACAATGTTTGTCCTCTCAGAAGTTGTTTCCCAAGAGGCTTGGGTGTCAGCCTGGGTTGGATGTGTGGCACTGCTTCTGAGCAGCAGAGACTTGGGTCTTACCAGCCAGTTTCCCTCCTGTAAAATAGGTCCTGTCTCATGTGAGGGGTTAGAATGGCACCTGAGAGGCCCTCAAAAAAAAAAGGAGAAAGTGACCTATTGAAGAGCACCAGTGAGGGAGCCTGGGGCCTTTGGCAGAGAGAAGATAGGACCAAAGCCACACATGGGCCCAGGGAGCCAGGTTTTTTTTTTGTTGTTTTTTTTTTTTTGTTTTTTTTGGATAGAGGAAGATCTGCATAGATAGTTGATTGGCAGATCCTGTACTTTGCTGGCCACTTTGACCCCAGTGTAGAATGATGGGAGGTGGCCTGAGCAGAGAAAGGCTTCAGGAATCTTGAAACAAAAGTAGCATGTATGAGTGTGGTGGCAGTGGATGTAGCCTTAGAAGTCAGAAGTAACTTTCATGTGATGGGAGTTTGGGAAAGGTAAGACTGGAAGGGAAGATGACCCTGCTTCTTTTTTTTTTTTTTTTAAAGATTTATTTATTTATATGTAAGTACACTGTAGCTGTCTTCAGACACTCCAGAAGAGGGAGTCAGATCTCGTTACGGATGGTTGTGAGCCACCATGTGGTTGCTGGGATTTGAACTCTGGACCTTCGGAAGAGCAGTCGGGTGCTCTTACCCACTGAGCCATCTCACCAGCCCGACCCTGCTTCTGAATAGTAAAGTTGGCATCTAGATTAAGTCTTGAAGGAGGGTTTGTCATGAAGGATACTGGGTCACCCTCATACCAGGGCTGGGCTTGTGGGAGTGGAGGAGGGAAGGCCCGTGGATAGTGCTAAGGTTTGAGACTCTACTGTTTTAAAAACTGTATCCCTGAAAGCAGTGTTGAAGGTAACACAGACTGCCTCCAGCTGTCAGTGTTCTCATCAGTGTTGCCTATCTGCGTAGCTGTGATGTATTTCTTACCAAGCTCAGTCATCACTGACTGTCAGTGATAAGTATCGGTGGATTTCTTTACCCTTAAGGTACGGTTTATGTTGGAAACAATGCTGGCTCTGAAGAACAATGACCTGCGTAAAATCCCTGGCTATAATCCTGAGCCTGTGGAAAAACTAAAGAAGTTACAAAGAGCTCTGGTGAGTGACACCCTATTCTGGTTTGTCCTGAACCTCCATGCCATTATGGCGCCATCATGACAATGGTTCAGGCTAGGTTCAGCACAAGTGTTTGAAACTGTAAATCTGTCCAGGTCGTAATGGCGTATACCTTTTTTTTTTATCATTTATCACTTTACATTCCAATTTTAGCCCCTTCTTCCCCCTGGTTTCCCCTCACACAGCTCCTCCCCTATCCCCTCATCCCCCTTTCCTCTGAGAATTAGGCCTCCCTGAGATCACCCCACCCTAACACGTCAAGTCACTGTAGGACTAAGCGTATCCTCTCCACTGAGGCCACACAAGGTGTCTCAGGGGAACAGGATCCACAGGTAGTCAGCAGATTCAGGGACAGCCCCTGCTCCAGTTATTGGGGACCCTACATGAAGACCAAGCTGCACATCTGCTACATACGAATGGCATATACCTTTTAAGCCCAGCCCTCTGGAGGCAGAAGCAAGGTGGGTTTGAGGCCAGCCTGGTCTACAGAGTTGAGTTCCAGGACAGTCAAGGCTACATAGAGAAGGAGGAGGAGGAAGAAGAAGAGGAAGAGGGAGGAAGAAGAAGAGGAGGAGGGACAGAGATGGGAAGAGGGGACATATCAGTAGTGATGATTCCATCAAATTCATTGAGTACTCAACTTTGAATCTTCTGAGGTGCTAAGTTTAGACTGTATGATGGCTTCCTCTGTTCGTACTCAGAAGGCCAGACCCCATCTGGAACGAGGAAGCTTTCCTCCGATGTTAAGCCTGTAGTCCTGACAGCACAAGAGAGTCATTCTGAGTCTTTAGTCACAGAAGCATCATTGGTGCAAATCCCAGGTCACACACATTTGAATTGTGGACCCACAGACTTCACACATAGGACACTGAGAGGTGGTGGCTCTTTCTAGCATTTTTTCAATCAGTTGTGGGTGATTCATTGCCATAGTCGTACACCAAAACTGCCATTGTCAAACAAATCCACGACAGAAGTGCAGGTGTGAATCAGCTGAAACACTTCATGAAGCCTTTTCTTTTAATCAGGTTCGAAATGCTGGCTCAGGTTCTGAGACTCGGCTTCGCATCTCCTGGGATGGCATCTTGAATGCAGAGCAGACTGGTCGCTGGTGGATTGTGGGGTCTGCATGGAGTGGGACCCCAATGATTGACAACAGTCATCACATACAACTTCAGAAGCCACTTGCAGGCATGGTATGAAGTCTGTGTTGGCTGCCTGGCTATGGGCACCCTGGTAGGATGATAGGAGCTGTTGTTGGAACTCAGCAATATGCTGTTCCCAGGAAGTATAGGTTCTAGTTCCTACTGTGGATTCAAATTGTAACTCCAGTGTCCTTATCTTCCCTGCCCGGGAACCCTCGTCTCACTCGGTAGTTGTGGCTCCCAGACTCTGGGCAGCAGCTTGTATCTGAACTTGGTCTTCATCTGATGCACAGATCTGATCCTCCTCCTTAGAAGGCTCCCACTGAGCTTTTCTCCTTTTGCAGATTTACCCAAGAGTACAGACTTGGTATTTACATGCATACATGTACACACAGTTTACAGTCACTTCTTCAATAGTGAATGTTACTCTTCAGAAATTCAAGTTTAGACACATTCTAGAACAGTGTCCCTTCTCTGAGGAGACTGCTTTCATTGGGATAATGGAACAGTCTGGGCACTGATCTTTCTCTTTTCAGGTTAGCTCTAAGATGCTGGAGCTTGCGAGGAAGCAGAGAATGAACACTGATGTCAGGAGGATCATATTCTGCACTTTAATGACAAGTGAGGACTTCTTGGATGCCTTTGAAAAGCTGCTGAAGTAAGCATTGGTGGAAACATTTTGATTTTTATTTAATAGATGTGACAGAAATAAGTTGATCTGTGTTTTAACTTTGGATAATTTGAACAACTGAGTCTTCCCTGCTACTGCCCTGTTACCTGAGCTTCAGGTTCCACGTGACCCTCATAACACATTGAGCCTGCTTGTATGTCCTTGGTAAATGGTGCTGTGTAGTGCCAAGATTTGAGAGTTTGACTGGCAGTATTAGCTAACCAGCTACCAGATTACTCTGTTAGGGCTGTTGTTTTTTGAGAATTGTTATCTCTGTCTTTCAGACTCTTGATATAAAACTTACAATATATTTTCTATAATTAGTTATAAATTTTACAAAGTATTTCTTTTTATGGGGGGGGGGTGGATTTTAGGAGTTTTTTTTTGCAACAGGATTTCTCTGTGTAGCCCTGGCTGTCCTGGAACTCACTTTGTAGACCAGGCTGGCCTTGAACTCAGAAATCCACCTGCTTCTGCCTCCTGAGTGCTGAGATTAAAGGCATGCGCCACCATGCCCGGCTTACAAAGTATTTCTAAAACTATTGACTATTAACCCCTTTCTTTATCTGGTTCAAACTTAGAAATAACTGCAAGTTTGATGATTAGGTTTCTGAACTTGGCTTTGTTGATATGAAAACCTCAGGCTTGCTTCTGTTTTTGAAACCTTACTGTATTGCTGAATGTAGGTAACACCAAGTCTTCTAGTCAGTGCTGGCATGGTAGTGCAACTTGTTACCCTAGCACTTGAAAGGCTGGAGAATCATGCTTCCAGGCCAGCTAGGCTACAAAAGAAAAGGCATACCAGACTTAGCAGCGGCTCCCTGCCCACCCAACTTCTATTCATGAAAATCATTAGCCATGCTGGGACTATAACTCAGTAGTGTGAGGCCCTGGAGTCCAGCACTTCAGCATTGCAGTTTTGTCTTGTTTTATTTAATCACTGTCTGTTCTTGTGGATATTTAACTCCATGGATTGATTGAGCTGAAGTGAAACTGGTTGTTTGGATAGCCCACATACACCTTGAGCAGCATGCTGCTTCTGTTGGGCTTGTTTGCTGTCTAAGGAGGTTGTGGGGGTAATGTGGCAGCAGAGTTGCTGTTTTCTCCTGAGTCTAGAGCCTTTGTCTCCAGCCATTGAACCCAGCGTGCAGTCAGTTGGGGTTAGGGACATGGCTCAGTGGCAGAAGGTTTGCCTAGCATGTACAGGGCTGTGTGGCATGCACAGGGTAGTTAGTTCTACTCTTAATATGCCTCCCTCCTGCTGACACAAGAGGAAGAAAGACAAATCAGTAGCTTTAAATTGCCAAAACCTCACTCCACTGTTGAGTAGACACTAGCTAAGGGTCCTCTCGGTGCCTGGGATACTTGTCAGTCACTCCACTGTTGAGTAGACACCAGCTAAGGGTCCTCTCGGTGCCTGGGATACTTGTCAGTCACTCCACTGTTGAGTAGACACCAGCTAAGGGTCCTCTCGGTGCCTGGGGTACTTGTCAGTCACTCCACTGTTGAGTAGACACCAGCTAAGGGTCCTCTCGGTGCCTGGGGTACTTGTCAGTCACTCCACAGAAGTTTGAGCACCAAGGCTAACATCAGCACAGGTGGTTCTAAAGGATTCTCTGCCCGGGACAAGGAGTCAGTCTTGACTTCATGACTGTTGGCATGTTTATATAACAGACCTAGAGGCTCAGAAATATATCAATACATCCTTGGTAGCCTCTGTTTCAAGAAAAGTGCCTACAAAAAAAAAAAGGAAGGAGGTTTAGGTTTAGTGGCTGTGAACTTCCTGTGTTCCCACTGTGGTGGTTGCTACCAGACACTGTGGGATTGTCCACACTCACAGGACTGTACAAAGAACAGGATGAGGATGGATATTGCTTTGAGTTTTACCCGGAGAAGGGGTATTTGGGGGGTTTGAGACAGATCTCCCTATACAGCTCAAGCTGCTCTTGAGCTCCACAGCTGCATAACAATATAAACCAGTCCTCAGCTTTGTAACTTGGGAGTTGTGTTGTGCCTTACACATTAGGCCATGTTATTAAAAAAAAAAAACAAAAAAAAAAAACAAAAAAACTGAGGCCCAAAGAAGCTAGGAACAAAACCGGACTGTGGCCCAGTATGTGGCTGCCACTATCATCTTGAACACTCATATGCTACTGGATTCCTCAGATAGGGAGTATCTGATTTTGCCATAAAAATTGAAAGCAGGCCCCACCACCCACCCCTCACCATCTGCACCAGGCAGGAGAGCTGGCCCTGCCTCTTATGGGCCTCAACACCCTGAAGAGTAGACCCTGTACCTCACCTGGGCAGCACAGTAGAGCTGATCCTAGTGACTAAGACACATGTGAGCCAGCCCCAAGAACATAAGAACAGGACCCCGCCCTTGCCAGCTGGTTCATTGGGTGAGCCAGTCAGAGCAATGCTGAAAAGCTTGCCCTGGTGGTATTGGGCGTAGGAGAGCTGGTGGGCTGACCAACTCAGCCACCTCCTGGGCCCAGATCCAGGGCTTTGAGTTGCCCCACCCACCCACCATCTACCCCATCTATGAACTGCTGGAGCACATGAAGGGCCCAGTCCTACAGATCCAAAGCTGCAGGATCTCCATGACACAGGGCAACAACAGATTAAGAGGACTCCCCATGAGGATCCAGATAATATAGCAGAAGCCAGGGGCCTCAAACCAGACCAGTGGCACATTGCAATGAATATTTGTAAGTAAAGATGTTTGGACAAAAAATTATATAGTGTGTGACAGACCATGACACACTGCAGCCCTCACACTGCAGCCCTCACCACAAGATAATTTATTTTAATTCTACCTTCTTTTCTTTTGGAGGGGTGATTGCATGGACAGGTACAAAGGAATGAGGAAATGAATGGGATTGGGGTACATGACATGAAATTCACAAAGAATCAATAAAACATTAAAGAAAAATTGAAAGAATCTATTCTTAGTTGGCTGTTTGTCTATAGGCTTGGACTGAAGGACCAGCAGGAGAGAGAGATAGTTCATATCCTCATGGATTGCTGTCTGCAAGAGAAAACCTACAACCCTTTCTATGCTTTCCTGGCCAGCAAATTCTGTGACTATGAAAGGAGATTCCAGGTAACTTATAAGACCACCAGTACATCTGTCTGGCTCATTACCAGGAGTTCTGTGTCCCTATCATGTGTCATGTCCATGCTAGCAGCCAGACCTACCTGCATTGGAGAGAAGATAGAACAGTGGGGCAAGGTAACAAGGATCTAGCCCAAGGCAGCTGGTCTGTCACAGCTGGAATGATTGTGCTCTTCTGGCTGGATGCCTCTGTAGTGTTTTAAGGCACTAACAACCTTTCTTCAAAGCTGTGTGTTGAAGTGTAGGACAAAACTTCAAAATTGACTTCTATGATGGTGTCAGGAAGAGGCAGTGAAGTTGTTCCTATTCCCAGGCAGTGGGTTATTGACAACAAGTGACTAAGGAATAGAGTACCTTTAGTGTACATTTCCGGTAAGTTGTTCCAATGTTGTTGCATTTTAACGTTTTTCTTTTTTACTGTTAACCAGATGACTTTCCAGTTCAGCATATGGGACAAATTTCGGGACTTAGAAAATTTGCCAGGCACTAAGTTCTCAAATCTGGTTCATCTGCTGGCACACTTGTTGAGGACAAAATCACTTCCACTTTCTGTTCTAAAGGTTTGTATAATGCAAGAAATTAGTATAAGCATCTAAGGTAGTATAAATTATTTTATTTGGTATATTTTAAGATGCATTTTCTGAAATTCTGAAATTTGAGGGTTGGCAAGGAAGAAAGCGACAGGGTTTCTCTATTAGTCTTGGCTGTCCTGGAACTCTCTCTGTAGACCAGGCTGGCTTTGAACTCAGAGATCTGCCTGCTTCTGCTTCCCAAGTGCTGAGATTAAAGGTCAGTACACATACACCAGCTATGAAAGGTTTTAATTACAATAGCCATCATAGAAAATACCCAGTCAACACATTCTATAAATTTACTTAGAGAATTAATGTCCAATTATAGGTTTGGTTGGTTTTTGTTTGGTTTGTTCTGCTTTACATTAATTCAGTGTGTGTGTTTGTGTGTGTTTATGTATAGGCTTGCATGTGCTTTTCACGGCTAGCTCATCTGGGAGCAAAGAGTGAAGTAGAACTTTGTTTTCAGGGTTACTATTGCAGGGGTAAAACAAAACGACTAAAAGCAACTTGAGGAGAAAGGGGTTCATTTCACTTATACTTCCAGGTAACAGTCCATCACCAAGGGAAGTCAGGTCAGGAACTTGGAGTCAGGACATGATGCAGAAGCCCTGGAGGTACTCCGCTCAGCCTGCTTTTTTATAGAACCCAGGACAACCAGCCTAAGATGGCCTCACCTACAATGGTCTGAGCCCTTTCTACATCAGTCACTACGGCCCATCCTTTTCTCCCTCCTTTTCTTGAGATAGGCACTACAGTCCATCTTATAGAGACATTTCTCAATTGAGCTTCCCTCCTCTCAGATGATTCTAGCTTATGTGAAATTGACATAAAACTAGACAGGACAGACTTTCCTCATAAAGATGCAATTGTGGACCTTCACTGCAAAATACCATGAGGCTGTAGTTCACCACCCCTGCACTTGGGGCCTTCAAAGCCTTGAGACACCAGTACAGAAGACAGAGAAGCACAGGAGGTGGGGATTCCTGACCTTTTGACAAGACTAAAGGAGATGAACAGTACACATAAGTCAAGATGCTAACTAAGTTCCGTGTCTTTCTGTAGCATTGCTAGTCTGTAAGGCAGCATCCTAGGCATTTGCCTCCTGCCTTTCATCCGCATTTCTGCTCACAATTTCTTGGTGACCATGAGAATTAGGCGGGAGCCCTAACAGGCTTGTACTAGGGTTCTCCAGAGTAACAGACTTACAGAATGAATCGATACATAGGAAGGGGTTTATTAGAATGACTTACAGGCTGCAGTCCAGCTAACCCAACAGTGGCTATCTGTGGACAAAAAGTCCACAAGGCTAATGTCGCAGCTGGTCTTCAGTATACACTGAAATCCTGAAGAAGTAGTCTCTAATGCCAGTGAAGGATTGGACTTGCTAGCAGGACAGGGCGAGAAGGCAAAAAACAAAAGATCCCTCCTCTCTTGTCCTTACATAGGCTTCAAACAAAAGGTGAAGTATGATTCTAATTAGAAGTGGATCTTCCTACTTCAAATTAAGCAAAAAAATCCCTCACAGGTGAGCCCTTCATTTTGGAATTTTAGTTAATTCCAGATGTAGTCAAGTTGACAGCTAGGAGTAGCCATCACCAAGCACATCCCTGACCTTGTTCTTGGGCTCTTGTTTGAAACCCTCAGCTCTTCTCAGGAAAGCTACTCTTTAATATAGTATTTATCTTTGTTCAAAGGCTTTTTCCTATTCCTGTATCTACAAGGTAAACATATGTGAGCATTGCTCAAGCCTCTCTGGGTAGAACCTTGTCACCATACTCTGTCTTCTTGTAGCTTTTCTTTCTTTCTTTTTCTTTTTTTTTTTTTTTTCCAAATAAGATGAAGGTCAGTGTATTAGCAGTTTAAAAGGGAAAAAGACTACAGGCAAGCTGTAGCTGGAGAAGAGAAAGAAGAATGACCATGCCGCTTAAGCTAGCATGAAGGACAGACACAAGACAAACATCCTTTGTGATGGGATGTGTTGGAGGAGGGAAAGCCCAGCATGTTAAGGAAAGCATACTGTGAAGCTCCCTTCAAATTTAACTTGAGTTTGTGTTTTCTCCATGTTGGTGTTTGTGGTTGTCTATGTGTAATATGTTTATCATACTGCTAAAAATGAGATGCTTTGCTCAGTTTTTGATGCTTTTCTAAGAAACACATATATATGTATGTGTGTGTTAACCTAATTTTCTATGTGGAGTTGTAACTAAAGAGTAACTACTTCAGAGGACAGAGGACTCCAACCCTGGGTTTGGAGTGTCTATACCCTATAGCTATGATCCCCACTGCATTGAGCTCACAGCCTAGGACCCAGCCCACCTTGCCAGCCAGCAGTAAGTACTCTGTGTCATGGCCAGCAGTTGGTTCCCGACAGCCAGAGTTGTAGAGAGTAAGAAGGGCCGCAAACCATGTACTGAGTCAGCAGGATGATGCTTTCCTGTCTCCTGACCCTTAGGTAGTTGAATTCAGTGAATTGGATAAACCCAGAGTTCACTTTCTACGGAGGGTGTTGACTGCACTGTTGATGGAAACAGAAGACGACGACCTGGCTGTAATCTTTTCAAGGTATGTGCCTAGTGTTCCCTGATTGAACGTAGGAAAAAGGCAGAGAGATTGCATTGTGAGCCAGCATGGAGGTCACTCCCATTTCACTGCTGCTGGTTTATAAAGCCAGGCTTGTGCCTAGTACACAATTTTAGTCCTAATTCTAAGGTTTAATGTTCTTGCACTAATTGAAGAAATGCAAGACTTGCCTAACACAAAACAGTGACTTATGACAAGTTGATATGCTAAACTGTTCCTTGGGTTCATTTCATCATCTTCTAATGAGGTGCTGGGACTTGAACCCAAGCTCAGCATATGCTTCTACCACTGAGTCTTATCCCTAGCCCTCAGAAAGATAAAAGTGGGCATTGTGGTTCACAACTTTAATCCCAGAGTTTAAGGAATTGAGGCAGGAGAATTGCTACAAGCTCAGGGCCAGTCTGGCATACCCAGTGAATTTTAGGCCAGAATAACACAGTGAGACCCTGTTTCAAAAAAAAAAAAAAAAAAAGAATTTTTATTTTGTTGGTTTCTTTATTTCTGAGAAAGGCTCCCACTATATATCCCTAGCTGGTATGACCAGGCTGGCCTTCAACTCACAGGTCTGCCCAGCCTTTGCTAGGATTATAGACCTGCACCACGACACCTGACAAAAATTCTTAACAAAGAATCCTACTTTGAAAGAAGCAGGAGCTAGGTAGTAGCACACACCTTTAATCTCAGCACTCAGAGGAGGCATTAAGCAGGTAAATCTCTTGAGTTCGAGGCCAGCCAAGGCTACAGAGCAAGTCCAGGACAGCCAGGGCAGAGAAACCTTGTCTCAGAAAAAAGCAGAACCACAAATTAGCTAGATAGCTAGATATGTAGGTGGGTGGATTCTGGATGGATGGATGGATTCTGGATGCAACCAGTTATGGCAGCCTATGCTAGTAATCCTAGCACCTCAGAGACTGAGTCAGTAGGGTCACAAAATTAGCGCCACCCTGGGTTACCCTGTCCTTTAGAAAAAGAAGCCAGGTATAATGACATTCTTGTGGTTACACCTTTTCTAGAGGCTGAGCCAAGAATGATTCTTTGAGTCCAGGTGTTCAAGAATAGCTTAGACACTATAGTAAGGTTCTGCCTAAAAATACAGAGATTTTCTTCAATAAGCCACAGGTTTGGAGTCTCAGTAGCAGACAGTTGTCTGTCTTATACAAGACCCTGGGTTTTACACAATCATCCATAAAACAAATGCCTAAAAGTGGGTTTTTGCCTTGCTTCTTGAGGCACCGGGCTCTCAAAGATCTCAAAGACAAGCTTCTCCCTGACCCGTGTCTCCAATTTCCTTTCAGAGTGTCTGACAACCCAAAGCTGGGAATGTTGCGAGAAGGCCTGAAGCTCTTCATTGGCCACTTTTTACTGAAGCACACACAGGCTCACCAGAGTGCTGAGGAAGCCAGTCTGCTGAAAGAGAAGGCAGGCCTTGCATCTAAGTCTTTACAGGGCAAAGCCATCCTGAGAATGTAGCCAAAGTAGAAGGAGCATTTGGCCAAGAGATGCGATTTGTGAATTGAAGGCAGTCCTGCCTCTAAGAACAGGAGGAATTATGCCATGTTTTGTCATGGTTTAAATATTATATTTTCAGATTTTTAGAACCAGGGTTGTATTATGTACTTCAAATGTATATGTATGTATATAGCAGGTCAGGGGGAAGGGAGAGAGAAGATTAAGCCATGAGGAGAGGATTGGGGCCATAAATTGATGACTTTTTTTATCTTCTAAAATGTTGGTTAAAAGTTTAAAAGCTGGGCACATGGTGGCACATGTCTTTCATTCTAGCACTCGGGGAGGCAGGGGCAGGCAGATCTCTGAATTCCAGGCCAGGCTGGTCTACATAGTGAGTTCTAGGTCAGCCAGAGTAAATTGTGTGACCCTATCTCAAAAAAAAAAAAAGTTCTAATGCCTTAAGAAGTGTGGTGCTTAGGCTCTGATATCTCCCAGTCTGCAATCCCACTCACTTCAGGTAGGTATTGAGTACTTGGGAAGAAGAGAGAAAAAGAACAAAGATAAGGAGCTGGCAAGATGGCTCAGCTGGTAAGAGCTCAGACTGCTCTTCAAAAGGTCCTGAGTTCATATCCCAGCAACCTCATGGTGGCTCACAACCACTGGTAATGAGATCTAACGCCCTCTTCTGGTGCGTCTGAAGACAGCTACAGTGTACTTAATGTATAATAATAAATAAATAAATCTTTGGGCCAGAACGAGCAGCTCTAAGTGAGCAGGGTTGACCTGATTGAGCGGGGCCAACCAGAGCAAGCAGAGGTCCTAAATTCAATTCCCAACAACTATATGAAGGCTCACAACCATCTCTACAGCTACAGTGTATGTGTATGAACACATAAAATAAATAAATAAATAAATCTTTTTTTTTTTAAAGAAGAACAGATAACATGATTGTGTTAGGTAAGGATAGCATGGGCTCACAGACAGTCTGAAGAAGGAATGGCCTTGGATGCATGGCTTCCATGAGTCCTCTTTATAGCCTTAAAGTTTGCTTTCTCTCTCAAATGCTGTGAACTTGACTAACCCTGACCTTCAGTTGTAACTAAAGAGAAGTAGAAAAGTCCTAAATTAGAGCTTTTACACCCAGCGGTGTCCTGTGTGGAGTGCCCTTTTCAGGCAGGCAGGCACAGACAAGGGATGCTGTTCCTATGAGATTCACCCCTTCTGTCAGTTTTGAACAGCATATCCCTGTAGCAGTGTATTTGAGATGACCGTGTATGGTCAGGAGGTCTCCATGCAGGTCCCTGAGAACCGAGCCATGAAGTGAGCCAGCAGTGCCTGCTGCTGTTCTTGTTGCTATGATAACACCTGACACGAGCAGCATAAGGAAGGGTGGCCTGGGCTCATACTATGTAGGTACATCAGAGTGGGGTATCGTGCAACAAGAGCTCAAGGCATCTGGTCACATTGCACCTGCAGTGAGAAAGCAGAGAGACACATATGTACTCGGTTCACTTTCTCCTTTTCATTAAGTCCAAGCCTCCAGCCCATGTTCAGCCCAATCAAGAAACTCTTACAGCCACCCCCAGAGGTTTGCCTTCTAGGTGATTTGGATCCTACCAAGTGGGCAGTGTATATAGATTTGGGGGTTAAGAGTAAAGCTCCATAGAGCACTTGTTCAAACTCTAGGCTCACTCAACTTTAAACAAAAAAGAAAAGTACTTTTTTAACTTACCTTTTCTAAATTTTATTTATGTTTGAGTATATGGACATGGGTACAAGTGCTTTTGAAGGCCAGAAGGGGGATGTCCTGGACCTGGAGTTCAGGTGGTTGTGAGCTGCCTAATTTAGGTTCTGGGAACCAATCTGAGCTCCTCTCAGGAGAACAGCAAACACACTCAACCAGGCCAGATCTCCAGCCCCAGGAATGTCTTTTTTCCCCACTCCCCACCAGGGTATCTCCTTGTAACCCAAGCTGTCCTGGGACTCAATTTGTAGATTAGAGATCTATACTAGAGATCAATACATGATCACAGAGATTCACCTCTTCACCCCACCCTCCATGGAATTAAAGGTATATATCATCATGCCAGGCCCTAATTCTGTCTGTCTGTCTGTGTGATGCTTACAGTAAAGGTTAAGAACTAACGTATAAAGTGTGGTGGCACACACCTTTAATCCCCGCGCTTTGGATACAGAGGCAAGCAGATCATTGACAGTTCTCAGCCAACCTCATAGCAAGTACCAGGACTAAAGAACTTGTCTCAAACAACAACAGACAGGTATAGAATCACTTTTAAAAGAGGGAATTTCATCTGTAAAATAAAGATATAAGTTTTATGTAAAAATAAGCAACTTTTAAGCTATTTTCTGTAGTATGTCACTACCTCTGACACTGAGGCTGGCTGGGTCTATCCCAGAAGCTGCTGACAGCGTAAGATTGTTCATGCTTGGTTCACCACCAGACTCTTCCCTTGGATACCAAGAAGCCATGGTCGCCAGGTGGTGGTGGCACACGCCTTTAATCCTAGTACTTGGGAGGCAGAGGCAGGCAGATTTCTGAGTTTGAGGACAGCATGGTCTACAAAGTGAGTTCCAGGACAGCCAGGGCTATACAGAGAAACCCTGTCTCAAAAAAACCAAAAAAAAAAAAAAAAAAAAAGAAGCCATGGTCATGTCTAAATGGAGGAGACAGCTGCATGTAGAGGGTTAACCTTCTGGGTTGACTGTAGGTTGGACAATATCTGGGGAGATTTCTCTATTTCTAACGTGTTAATCTTACTCTACATTAAGAAGCAGAACCAGCCGGGGAGTGGTGGCACACCCCTTTAAATCCCAGCACTTGGGAGGCAGAGGCAGGTAGATTTCTGAGTTCGAGGCCAGCCTGGTCTACAGAGTGAGTTCCAGAGAACCCTGTCTGGGGAAAAAAAAAGAGAGAGAGAGAGAGAGAAAAAGAAAGAAAAAGAGAAAGAAGCAGAACCCTTTTCACCACTTGATATCACTATGTACTCCTAGATCCCCATTCAGCCTTAATGTAGGTCAAGGAACTATGGCTTGGTTTATTTATGTGTATAGTGTTTTGCTTGTATGTGTTTTGTAAGCTGCTGTGTGAGTACTGTGATCCTGGGTCCTCTGAAAGAGCAGCAAGTGCTCTTTAATTGTTTAGTCAACTCACATGAAACTGTCACCATCATTAAGGTCATAACATATCCTCTATATTTCAAGTCCACTCCCATCCCTTATTACTGTGGCTTGGGTTCAGGTAGTCACTTAATGTCAGATGTGTTTAAGTACAGGACACCGCTCTTAGCTGTGGTCCCCATGCTTTGAAGTACAATGCCAGAACTACCCTCCATTGCTGTTGGTATCCTTGAACATCACTGCCCCCGGCCCTTGACAAGCACCATCCTTTTTTGCTATTGAATATGTTTTAGAGATCATGGAAAGGTAAGATCTACTGTGTTTGTGTGTCTCACTTATTTCACTCAGCATGGTGCCATCCATCTTACTCATGTGGTCACAAATAATAGGACTGTTCTCTCTGAGAAGGTTAAGTGTGCATTTGGACACTGTTCTCTGTATCCCTTCTTGCATCCTTGGGCAGTCAGGCTTTTGTGAGTGCTGCTGCAGTGAATATGGGAATGCCATGTCTCTGGTACTCTGACCTCAGTTCTAGCAGTGAGCTTATTGTACCGTATGGCATTTCTATTGCTTGCTTTTGGAGGAACTTTCCCACTGTTTGCATAATGGCTGTACCAATTTTCATCCGGCCCACACAACACAAGGGCTCCCTTTTGTTCAAACCCTGTCATCACTTGTTATGTTCCCGAGTTTTAGCAGTAGCTATAGTATATATAGTAGACAGGTGTGAGGTGAAGCCTCATTGTGGCTTTGATTCCACACTTCTGTTGGCCATTTTATATCTACTTAGGAGAAAAGCTTATTCATACCCTTTGCCCAGCTTTTGTCAGGGTCTTATATCACAGCAACAGAAATGAAATTAGAACCAAGAGGCTAGTGTCTTGGGGTTTATTGTTTTGTTCTGTTTTAGTACTTTTAGGATACCATCCCACTGTCCTTTGGCCTACAGTTTCTGCCAAGGACTTAAGCAGTCTTACAGAGGGGAGGGTGGTCCCTGGTATGTATTCTTTCTCTCGATGCTTCCACAATTCTCTCTCTGAACAGTTTAGTTATAAGATGTCTCAGTTAAGACCACTTCACCTATTTGGGGTTCTTTGTCATGATCTGAGAACTCACTTTCCCTACAGCTTTGAGGTTTCAGTTACTTCTCTGTAAAAGCCCCCTCCCTCATACTGTGGGACCCTATGCTGCATGTTTTAATGTATGTCATACTACCCTGAGTCCTATAGGATTCTTTTTGGTTTTGTTTTATTTGGTATTTGGTTGGTTGGTTTGGGGTTTGTTGTTGTTTTGGTTTGGTTTTTGTTGTTTTGTTTTGTTTGAGACTGGATTTCTCTGTGTAGCCCTGGCTGTCCTAGAACTCACTTTGTAGACCAGGCTGATCTCAAATTCAGATCTGCCTGCCTCTACTTCCCAAGTAGGATTAAAGGTGTGAGCTCGACCACCCAGCTCCTGTAAGATTCTTTGCTCTTTTTATTCATTGTCTTTTTTTTTAACTTTTTTGAGATTAATTTTTTTATTAGATATTTTCTTTATATACATTTCAAATGCTATCCCGAAAGTTCCCTATACCCTCCCCCCCCCCCGCCCTGTCCCCCTACCCACCCACTCCCACTTCTTGGCCCTGGCTTTACCCTGTACTGGGGCATATAAAGTTTGCAATACCAAGGGGCCTCTCTTCCCAGTGATGGCCAACTAGGTCATCTTCCGCTACATATGCAGCTAGAGACACGAGGTCTGGGGGTACTAGTTAGTTCATATTGTTCTACCTATAGGATTGCAGACCCCTTCAGCTCCTTGGATGCTTCCTCTAGCTTCTCCATTGGGGGCCCTGTGTTCCATCTTATAGATGACTGAGCATCCACTTCTGTATTTGCCAGGCACTGGCATAGCCTCATATGAGACAGCTATACCAGGGTCCCTTCAGCAAAATCTTGCTGGCATATAGTGCATATATATGCAATAGTGTCTGGGTTTGGTGGCTGATTATGGGATGGATCCCCAGGTGGGGTAGTCTCTGGTTAGTCCATCCTTTCATCTTAGCTCCAAACTTTGTCTCTGTAACTCCTTTCATGGGTATTTTGTTCCCTCTTCTAAGGAGGAATGAAGTATCCACCCATTAGTCTTCCCTCTTCTTGATGATTGTCTTTTTGTTCAGTATGTAGTTTCCATACCTGCTGAGAGCTTGCAAGGTCTTCTGTTTGACTATGTGTACTGTTGAAGCTCCTTGGAATTCCATAGTTCCTCTATTTGTGTTCTTCAGTTCCGAATTTCTAAGGTTCTTGAGGTTCCTTTCTTCTTATAATGCCTTGTTCAGGTGTCCCGCGCTAATTTTCCCGCCAGCAAGAAACAACGCGGCACATAAACAGGATCCTTCTGTAGCAAGCTTTAATGCGTCTTGAGAGGGAGAGCATCAGCTTCACAAGGCGGAGACCCCAAGCCCGAAAACCGCCTCCCTTATATAGGAGATTTCTCTCGCCTCGGACGTGGCGATTCCCTATAGGCCAAATTCTTGTCACCCGAGGTGACGTTGTCAGGCGGGCAACTGGCACCATGAACGGTTAATGCCAGCACATGCGCGGATCACTTGTTCATCTCCAGAGGCAGGCAATGTCGGCGCCATCTTATAATGGCGACGATGTGGGGTGGCACATCTCCCCCTTTTCTATACAAAGGCAAGCCAGCCACCCATTCAAGGAGGGCGGAAGTAGAGGCCGAATCCCCAAAGATAATTTAAAAACAAAAGATATGTGCAGGGGTCTTGTCTAGTCTCTAGGTGGGACCCGACATACTCCTGACCGATCTCTCTGTCGTTTTTCTTGAGGAAGGGACACTAGGACAGGCAACCCTTTTCAAGACGGCATGCTTCCCAGAGAGAGCGGGGGTATCTCTCTGTGCGATGCTTAGCTCAACAACCCTCATGGGCTGCTCAAACCGGGCACTCATCCTCGTGCGACGCATAGAGATGCTGAGGGTGCAAGAGCTGCCTGGCCGGCGACCGGCTGCTAACATCCACTGCCGTTTTAGTGCCGCAAGCCAGACTTCCGCTGACCTTCCATGCTCTAAGGCCATGAGTGCCTGAGTTATCATAATTTTTTCTCTCTTGCTTTTACTATAAATTTTGCAAATTAGCCAAAGCATAAAGCCCAGTCCGAGGCAGAAAAAGGCTCCAAACATTCCCACCCCCACCCACTCTTTAAAATAAGAAAATGCTGAAGAAATCCAGGAGGCGAGGCCTTTGGTGAGGGACAGGTCTAGGCGGGTGGAGTTGATTTGTAATATCGCTGTTCGGAGTTCCCGCAGGGTCTGGTCAAATTCAACTGTCCAATTCTGTAACAAATGCTGGGATAAAACTTTAGAAAGATTAGCAGCCCGTGTGAAATTGTCATACTGTACAGAGGTCACACAAAGACCTGGCAATCTTCTTTCGCACCCTAATTGGGCAACTTGCCACAAAACATCTAATTGCTCTTGGACTAAATCTATGCGTTGATTCACTAGCAATAACCTGCCTTGAATCTGGGTATAAGCTAGATGTCCAGCCTCCATGGCCGTGGTCACCGTAGAGGACAATTTATTTATGGTGGCAGCCGACCGCACCGTGCCCGAAAGGGTCAGGGCCGAAGCAGTAACCGATGCTGTTACAGCGGTGGCTGCGATGATGCCCACAATTACGGCAGAAATTCCAAAATCTCTCCTTTCTCTGAATAATGCCATTGAACTTGGGGCCTCCACAGGAACAGGCACAAATCGGGGCAGGCGTGCTACCAGGGCCAAGGGGAACTCAGAAGCATTCCAGCACAGAACATAATAACATGGTTGCATCATACAATCAAGCTTATCGGAATTACTTGGCAAGGAAGCATTACTAACAATCTAAAGAAAAGGGGGCCATACGCATATTGGCATCCTGACTAAGGCAAAGGGGAATGCGAGTCCTCCTTTGCATGGCAGAACGGGGCCAACTTTGGTTGTCTGAGACCTTCAGAATAATTAGCCCGGGGCCAGGTTCCAAATAATTCTGTAAAATTCCCGCCCCAATGTGTAGCATTTGTCCATCCATTAATAATATTTGACATAGATTGAGTATGTAACCCAATATAACTGGGCACCGTCCCATTGATGCTAAAGCATAGGCTACCCAGAAGGTAGTGAGTTCTATTATCCACTACTCGTTCTATTTGAGAATCCCAGGGCAAAAACGGAAGGCCTAATTCTTTATCAGTAATAAACAAGCGAGGGAAAACTTGGGCGTTATACATCACCGGCATTGGAAGTGGGAAGGTTGACATGATTCCCCATCGAAACTCATGTGTCCTTATCGTTGGCGCTAGGGTTATCCACAGAAAGGTCAGGAGAATGATCATCTTCTTGGTTTATACTTCGTGTTAGCCGCTCCGGGATCCAAAAAGGATTTTGTTCACTCTGTGGAAAAACACAAACAGCTCCCCTGGATCTTATTAGGATAGGATCCGGGCCTTTCCATTGATTAGTCAACACATCCTTCCATTTTACCAATTCTTTTGGTCTCTTTGGTTCCGAGCAGTGGCGCTCTGCAGCGCTCCTTCCTGCATCGTCCAGGTTTAAGAAATTTAGAGTAAAGAGTGCCATGGATAGTGCCACTCTTGGGCCAGGGGGCAACTCTGTTATCGCTCCCCCTTTCTGTTTAAATAAATAGGATTTGAGCGTTCGATGAGCTCTTTCAATGATGCCTTGTCCTTGAGGGTTATAAGGAAGTCCAGTGATATGGGTCACCTGCATTTGTGCACAGAATTGTTTGAATTTATTTGAGGTATAAGCAGGTCCATTGTCTGTCTTAAGACATTTTGGTCTACCCCAGGCACTCCAGGCCTCGAGGCAATGTTGAATTACATGAGATGTCCTTTCTCCTGAAAGTGGAGTTGCAAATAACACACCAGAACAAGTGTCAATAGACACATGAACGTATTGCGTCTTACCAAAAGATGCAATATGAGTGACATCCATCTGCCAAACTTGTAGGGGGGAGAGTCCCCTCGGATTGACACCATAATGAGGTGTGGGCAGAAACTGACAACAGTTTTGGCACTGTGTGACTATCTCGCGGGCTTCTTTCCTTGTTAAAGAGAAGCGCCGGCGAAGTGTTTCAGAGGTAACATGAAACTTACTATGAAAATTTTTGGCGGCCTCTAGTGGTGAGGATAGTGCTGTGGCCACAAGTCGCGTAGCCTGATCTGCCAGCTCATTACCCTCTGTCATGGGGCCAGGGAGTCCAGAATGGGCTCTCATATGTACGATATAAAAGGGATGTTTTCTTTGTAATAGAAGGTTTCTAATCTGTTCAAAGGTTTGTGCTACCCTACTAGAAGGTTTTATTAGGCCCGCAGTTTCTAGCAGGCGAACTGCATTAACCACATACAAGGAATCAGAAATAATATTGAGCGGGCAATCAAATTGCTGTAAAACTTCTAATACTATCAAACACTCAACAATTTGAGGGGAAACCTCCGAATATTGTCTGATATGGGTAATGTTATTAACTACATAGGCCCCTTGCCCGGTTTTGGAGCCATCTGTATAAATTACAAGACCATTTTTAAGTGGGGAATGACTTGTTACTTTGGGAAAAACTAATGGATGGGTCAGGGCAAAGTGTAACAATGGGTGCTTTGGATAATGATTATCAAATTTTCCACTAAATGTGACACATAGAATGGACCAATCATTAGAAGCAGCAGCTAACACCTGTATTTGATTAGGGGTATAGGGAATGACAATGATATTAGGTTCAAGGCCGAAGTATTTGATTGTCATTTTTAATCCCTTTAATGCTAATTGTGCTACTGCGGCCGGATACCAATCGATAATCTTGGCAGGGGAGGCTTGTGGATGAACCCAGCATAGGGGCCCCTCTTGCCAAATGACAGCAGTTGGTAAGCCTCGAGTGTCCAAGATACATAACAAAACCGGCTTGGAATAATCTATTCTAACAAGCTGCGCTTGACTTATTGCTTTTTCTACTTTATTAAGTGCCTCCACTGCCAAAGGATTCAATTTTCTAGGAGAGGTGATATGAGAATCCCCTTCCAAGATATCAAACAGGGGTTTCAATTCTGTTGAAGGGATTTTTAAAAAAGGTCTAAGCCAATTGATATCTCCCAACAATTTTTGAAAGTCATTTAAAGTATGTAAATTATCCATCCTGATTTCTATTTTTTGTGGCTTAATAATGTTGGGCTGTATAAAAGAACCTAGAAACTGTCCAGAGTCTGCCAATTGCACCTTTTCAGTGGCTATCTGTAGCCCCCATTGCTCTAATGTTTTCTGTAACACAGGAAAAACCTGTTGCAGTACAGATGGATTCTTATGGCAAAGCAGGACGTCATCCATGTAATGGATAGACACTATTTGTGGAAATTGTCTCTTTATCGGGGCGAGTGCTTGGTCTACATACAGTTGGCAGATAGTAGGGCTATTGGCCATCCCTTGGGGCAAAACTCTCCATTGATACCTCTTATCTGGCTCTGTATGATTGATAGAGGGGACACTAAAGGCAAAGCGAGGTCTATCCGCAGGGTGTAACGGTATGGAAAAAAAGCAATCTCTGATGTCTATAATGAGGATGTTCCAGCCCTTAGGAAGGGCGGACAGCATAGGTAATCCTCTCTGTACAGGCCCTAACAGGGACATCTGTCCATTTATAGCTCTTAAATCATGTAACAGACGCCATTTGCCAGACTTTTTCTTTATTACAAATATGGGGGTGTTCCAGGGGGAAGTAGAGGGTTCAATATGGCCGAGTTTTAGTTGTTCTGCAATAATTTGTGTTACAACGCTCAATTTCTCGGAGGTTAGCGGCCACTGAGGAACCCACACAGGATCCTCCGTTTTCCATGGTATAGGTCGTACTGCCTCAGTGGCGCCTAGGAAAAACCCAGGCCTGCTCTGTCCTTATTGGCCTTGTGTGAGATTGGGCGCGGTTCGCCTTGTTCATGGCGTCCCAAACCCTGGCCTTCTTGATAACCCATTTTCTCCATCATTTCTCTAAGACGTAATGAATAATCATTGGTCAGAGTCAGTCCTAAATCTGTCATGACATCTCTCCCCCAGAGATTTACAGGTAGGGGTAGAACATAGGGGGAAAAGCATCCTTTTAAACCTTCTGGTGACGTCCAGACCAGCCGGTTGGTACTAATGTCTGGACTGGATTGATACCCCAGGCCTTGTAAAGAATGAGAAGATTTTGTCACTGGCCAAGCTTTAGGCCACCAATGTGTGGAAATAATACTCTTATCAGCTCCGGTGTCAAGAATGCCCTCAAAATTTTTACCATTTATGTTAAGGATTAATTTCGGGCGCGAATCAAGTGACAATGTCAAATAGGCCGAATCCATTTCTGAAGATCCCATAAGTTTTTTATCTTGATTGGGTAATTCTCCCAGCAGCGGGAGGAGGAGGAGCTGAGCAATCCTGTCCCCTTTTTTAATAGAAAATACACCATGAGGGCTGGAGCATAGAATCTGCATATTTGGGATGTGTTGATTATCTGTTATGCCTGGATGGACTATTAGTCCGCATGCGGTAAGGGCACCACGGCCAATGATAAGTCCCACCGCGTTGTCCGGTATGGGAGGCCCTAAGGGCATGGCAGGGACAGGTTGAACCCCCATCTGAGGTGTTAATAAGATTGAGGTGGTGGCGCACAAGTCCATTCTTGTGCCTTGGCTTGATCTGCCTCCTCGCTCAGGGAACTGGTCCCAGCGAATTGGGTCCCGTATTTTTGAGGGCCCCGGGGCCCGCAGGCCCGTTTTTTGGCTCCTGTCTAACAGGGATAGCAGGCGGGAGGAGGTTGCCTTTAATGTCTCTAGTTGATCTGCATTGACTGACTGGATGGTAACCCTTTCTACATCGGGAACATAGGGTAAGAGTTCTCTGGTTTTGCTTAGGTGCCCGGCAATCTTTTGCGAGATGCCCTGATTTCCCACAGTTGAAGCAGGTGCGACTGCTGCCCCCCGTAGGGGGAGGTCGCCTTTGTGCCTGTAAAATGGCTGCGGCGAGCCCAGAGTTACTCAACGGTCCACCAATCTCTCTACATATTCTAAGCCATTCTGACAATCCCTTGTTTTTCCTCGGCGCTATTGCACTTCTGCACTCCTGAGTGGCTTGTTCAAAGATTAATTGCTCTATAAAGGGTCCGGCACAATCAGGATCCCCGAAAATCTTTCCTGCTACCTCCATCATCCTGGCCACATAGTCTGAGAATGGTTCCTGAGGTCCCTGTATAATCTTGGTGAGCTGATTACTAGTTTCTCCTTTACGGTTGAGTGATTTCCATGCTCGTATAGCAGTACTGGATATTTGGGCATAAGCTCCCCAATGATAATTGACCTGATCTGCTGCATAAGGACCCTGTCCTGTAAGGAGTTCAAAGGTCCAGTCTCTTTGCTCTGGGGTCAGGGCTGCGGCATTAGTCCTAGCCTGGGCCTGGGCCGCCTCATGCCATAGGGCCTTCTATTCCATGTATTGTCCCATGCTTGGTAGCACAGCTTTCGCCACTGTTTGCCAGTCACTGGGCGTCAGGGCGGTTAATGCCAGTCGATCTAACTGCATTAGAGTAAAACTGGCATTTGCTCCAAACTTTCTAACTGATTCTGCAAGCTCCTTTATTTGGTTATAATCAACAGGAGCATATACTCTCCCACCATCTTGCTCATAGACAGGGTAAGCGAGCCTGAGCTTGCGATGCACCTTTTCAGGTAACAATGAGAAAGCTTTAGGGCGTATCTCATAAGGTGGTGGGGCAGAGGGAACTGTCTGTACGGGATTCCTGGGTAAAGCATTAGGTTTTGTTGAAATGGCAGGTTTAGAGGTCCGTTTATTTAACGGCCTCTCATCAGGATAATACCTCTCTCTCTCATATCTGGTTGCTTCCTCATCAAGTTCTTCCTCTTCCTCTGTATCTAGTCTCCCACTCTCTGCTCCGGATGACTCTTCAGAGCTTTGAATATTGAGTGCTTCAAGCTCTTGGGTTGGGTACAACCCAGGCTTAGATATAGGTTGAAAAATCGGTACTCCCTCGGAGTCCGATTCCTCATGTGGAGAGGCAGGTATACTGCTTGTTCCCCTCTCTCCCGCCCTCTTAGGCTTCCTGGGAGGTCCTTTTTCACTTTTATTCTTTGGGATCCTCTTCCTAGTTTGTGCACGTGCACCCATCCTCTCACTACGCTCAGATTCTGACATGCCATCCTGAACGGTCTCCAACGCTATTTGTCCCTTTTTTCTGACTTCCTCACATGTTTCATCCTCAAGGCAGTTTTTGATCATCTTCCAAACTGCTTTGGTGCCCATACATAAGTCGGGGCACAAATCAAGATCCTTCCCCAATTTTTTCCATGAGGCCAAGGTCAAGGAGCCAGAAACGGCATACCAAGGGGCAACTCTATCTACCTCCTCAACAAAGTGCTTAAGAACCTTGTCCCCTAGCTTTAGGTCTCTTTTCTTAAGGAGATTTTCAAGTGATGTTTGGATTGACTGTGACGACCCCATAACGGGTCAAAAGTAACCGCAGCTTATCTACGTCCGCCTTAAGTCACTGTTAGAATCAAAAAGATGTCTTGGTGCGGCCCACGGCTTATCTACGTCCGACTTACGGCAACAGCGAGAAACCGAAAGTACGGCTCGCCTTTCTGCTCTTTCATTTACAAGAGACTAATTTGGCGCCGCATGGAGTGCAACGCCGCTTATCTACAACGGACTGATATGCTGTTGGAAACTTGTTAACACCACCGCCTATGTTCACAGATATAACTGGCCAGGAGGAAGAGTAGAAGAGCTAAAATAACGATGATAATGGCCTCTGGAAATCCAAACCACAATCCGGACAAACCCAATACCTGGGAAAGAGTTAAAGAAAAGAGTTCATGTTCAGGCATACCTTTCCGATGCGTAGTCTAGCCACAGTTCTGAACCCTCCCCGTCGCCGAGGGGTCTCCGAAGGTGCTGACGATGGTCTGGTCACAATTCCCGGGTTTTTCGGCACCAAATGTCCCGCGCTAATTTTCCCGCCAGCAAGAAACAACACGGCACATAAACAGGATCCTTCTGTAGCAAGCTTTAATGTGTCTTGAGAGGGAGAGCATCAGCTTCACAAGGCGGAGACCCCAAGCCCGAAAACCGCCTCCCTTATATAGGAGATTTCTCTCGCCTCGGACGTGGCGATTCCCTATAGGCCAAATTCTTGTCACCCGAGGTGACGTTGTCAGGCGGGCAACTGGCACCATGAACGGTTAATGCCAGCACATGCGCGGATCACTTGTTCATCTCCAGAGGCAGGCGATGTCGGCGCCATCTTATAATGGCGACGATGTGGGGTGGCGCCCCACATTCAGGTGTTGCTCTCCTTGCTTGGTAGTCTTGCTGTGTTCTCTTGCAGTTCAGTGGGCTGCTTTAAGATCCTTTTAATGCCTTGTTAGGCTATTTGCAGCTCCCCATATCTCGGGTTATGCTTCTGGAGCTCAACTTCATTCCATTGGTGCTTGCTGTTGCTGGTGGTGTGCTCTCAAGCCTTGCATCACTGTCCTGTTTTAAAAAGCAGATACCTTCTGTTTTTACTAACCTGACTTGGAAAAAGCTTCACCACCCATCCTAGCCAGGGTTCAGGGACGGGCAAATATATGAACCATGAGAGACAGTGCATTCAGACCACCACAGAACTGTAAGTATGGAAGTGAACCACTCATTTCTGTAATGTACTGTAAGTGCATGTCTATTGCTGTGATGAAGCATAATGAGCAGAGCAACTTGGGGAGAAAAGGGTTTATTTGGCTTACATATCCTGAACTGAGGAGAGCCAAGGTAGGAGCTTAAACAGTATGGAAACAGAAGTAGAGGCCATGAAGGAGTGTGGCTTGCTGGCTTGCTTTGCCTGCTTTCTTATAGCACTCAGAACCACCAGCCCTTGGCACTGCCCACAATGGGCTGGGCCTTCCCACAGCAATCACTGGTTAGGAAAATGCCCTGCTTGTTTGCCTACAGTAGCATCTTACTCCCACCCCCACCTCCAGGGTTTTTTGAGAAAGTTTCTTAGTGTAGCCCTGTGTGTCCTGGAACTAGCTCTGTAGAAAAGGCTGGTCTTGAACTCTGAAATCTACCTGCCTCTGCCTACTGAGTCTGTGCTGTGCCCAGCTACAGCACATCTTTTGGAGATGTCTCACATGATTCTAGCTATCATCTCAGATGATTCTAGCTATGTCAAATTGACATAGTGTGCCACTCACTTCTGATATACCAGGTTTTCTTCCTAGCCCCTTTACAGAACAGGGAGGGGATTTTGTGAATGTCATGTGTATCAGTATGTTTACACATGGCATTTATGACTTCATTAAGCCTGGCTTAACACAGATGACTCAGGTACCCACTCAACACTCTAGCAGTCACACCCTTCCCATTCTATAGCTATGGTTCCCTTTCTTCTATGTGATGAACATGCACTTACACATTGTACACATTGCTGTTAGGTTGGCTGACTGAAAGACTGTAGAGAGCTTTGTGATTAGTTCAAGATGTGTTTCTGAGTCCTCTGGGATAGGCACAAAGCGGCCAGAGCCAAAGCACCTGATGTTGAGTTGGGGGATTGGTTCTCATTTCCATGGTCTGAAATGTAGATAACACCATTGTTTCTGTTTGTTTTCCACTTGAGCCCTCCCTCCATCCTCCTGATTTATGGATTGTAAATTACTTTTAACAAACCATTATATTCATGAAGTTTTACTGTGTGCTGTGTCCTTCTGACATATTCCAGACAAGGAACCTTTGAAATTCCAAATATTCCTGTTTGTCAGTAAACCAGATGTGTGTCTCTGGTGTGCCGCAGCTGTGAGAGTATGGCTTATTGCCAGTGGCAGCTGCACTGTGACTTTTTGTGGTTCTGATTACATAGAGATACATGTGCCAGGAATTGTAGGTAAAGCCAGCTGGCTATGGCTCTCAGAGGGGCCCTCCCCTCACCTTCTACGCAGGCCTGCCTCTTTGCCATCTCAGTAGGCTGCTGAAATTGAGTGAGGCACATATATATGCTCCAGGGTCTCCCTGTTTTTCCCCCCTGTTCTCTTGACATATCATGAGAAACCACATAAGACTGCCTGCTTCTCCTGGGAAGGTTCCCCAGTATAGGGGGAGTGCCAGGACCAGGAAGTGGTGAGTTAGGGAGGGGGTCGGGGGGATAGGGGTTTTCAGAGGGGAAACTAGGAAAGGGGATAACATTTGAAATGTAAATAGAGAAAATATCTAAAAATATAAAAAATAAAAAAGACTGCCTGGCTTGACTGAGATGTAGGAGCCATGGCTTCCAATTTCCCTTTCTTTTTTTTTTTTTGGTTTTTCGAGACAAGGTTTCTCTGTGTAGCCCTGGCTGTCCTGGAGCTCACTCTGTAGACCAGGCTGGCCTCGAACTCAGAAATCCGCCTGTCTCTGCCTCCCGAGTGCTGGGATTAAAGGCGTGCGCCACCACACCCGGCTCCAATTTCCCTTTCTTGTGACAGCACCATTCTTCACTCTGTGCAAGCATCTCCTGAGGCCATTCCCCTCTCCCACAACCTTGGAGCTCTCTACACTCACCATATGGCAGCTTGCTTCCTCTCTCTGGCCTACCATGGCTAACTGGGTCTACCATGGTTAACTAGGTCAGGATGGACCCCAAGGCACCCAACTTCAAGCTTCCAGAATTCCACCAGCCAGGGAATGTCTCATAGAGCCTTAGTCAAGGATTCTAGAGAATGGGTGGAAAGGAAGTGTATGGCAGGAACTATACAAAGAGACATTGCACAAAGTAGTGAGCTATGGGTCAGAGGATATCAAGACAGAATACAGAACTCATGTGCTGGTGGCATCTGATAAGTCAGTCTAGGAGCTGTGGATTCCTAGGTGTGCCAGCTCCACCCCACCCTCCAGGTTCTCCAGATCACGAAGGGCCCCAGGTGTGATGAGAGGTGCAAGCTTGGATACCTGCATGAGCACAGCTGGAAGGTGGGGCAGACATGCTCACTGACCATTGCCCCACCTCAGACTAAGGTCAGGGACACCCAGAGTTCTATGTCTTAAATGTACTATGGAGCAGATATGTGAGCATGGGCTGCCTGCTGCTCTCTCACACCCCTGCAGCTCTTCTGAAGTTGGTGGTCCATTTTCCAACACAGCAACCTGACCATTAGAACTTCCCAAGATATTCCTACAAGCCAGCCCTGCGGCCAGACGTGAAGATGCTTCCAGCCTCCCCTGCAGCAACTTTCTTTTGCTGAAATCACATGCGCTCCTGAAGAGATGAGATGGTAAGACTTGGACTCTCAGGGTGATGTGGCCTCTGCTTAGCAGCCATATTCCCTTGGAGGTTGCTGGAATGATCTCTGTTTTGTTCTCTGGAAAACTCTGGTTTTCCTCCACTGGCTGCACCACAGTGTAGCAATGGATTAGGAAAGTGCAAAATAGATAAGTATATAGTCACCTAGCATCCCATTCACAAAGAGTATCATATCACTACAGGAGACCAGTGGCAGTCCCTTCCCAGGGCAGCACCCTATGACTTGATGACTTCCCACAAGGCCCTCCTTTTAAATGCTTTACAGGCCCCACACCGCCACCCTGGGGCCCAGCTCCCAGCACACAAACCTTGGAAGCAAACCACACCACTGCAGTAATGGACACTGCTCAGAATTTGGAGGCTAAGAAGAGGGCATGTGGAGAAAGGCTAGTTTGGTGTAAGGCACACTGCATTTTCTCAGACCTGAGAAATCTGTGATGGTCAGGACTAGGCAGACATCACTACTCTACCTCTGGAAGGAGCCTGTGGACTTCCAGCATCTAGGATCCCTGGAGAAGAATAAAGTCAGGAGGAAAGAGTGCTATGAGTGAACTTCTGGACAGGTCCAGCCGCTAAACATAGACCACAGTTGTCCAATCAAGTGAGACACATGCCGAGAGGTCAGATTCCGGGATGGGAGGATTTGGCTATGTGCTCTCTAGATCCTCATTAGCACCCTGCCCAGAAAAAAACAAAACATGTCTGTTGGAATGCTTGGGCTATGAGTCCATGTGACCACAGAGGGATTAAAGATCCACGTGAAGGTAGTCCTGACAGGCAGGGGTACTTGGCCTTCCCTCCCCTTTATGCCTTGTGTCATGGGTTACAGCACAGGGATAGTAGGAACTTGGCTGTTTGGAGGTAGAGCTCAAGAGAAGGGTACATTTATATTGAGTAGAGCAGAATAATAGTGAAAAATTATGTTTGCATGAGATGTTCCAGGGGGACATTGGGTCCAGTGTGACGAGGTCCAGGTTGAAGGGTGATCTCAGGGCTGTGGCTCTTGTGCACGCAAAAGACAACAGTATAGCATGCGTCCCACTGGAAGGCAACTTTGCCCATGCTGAGCAGCTGTGACTTTGGACAAGTCCAGAGAAGGACATGGCAGCTGCCAACCTTCCCTGGGTCCGCAGCTCATGTTTGCAACAGTATCAGGGATAGTTTCTGAAGGTAATGGCCACCTCAGAGTAGGCTTTGGTCTGATTCCTTCTCTGTACACACATCGTCAGTCACTCCTTGACAGCCTTTTTGTTGGCTGTCAATTATCCCAGCCCCTGAGGAAGAAAGGCAAAGACACAAGCTTGGCCAGGTAGCAGAGGAAAGAAACACAACTACAGTTTTGAAGGTCTTGATGGTTCTTGATAATGTTTCATTTTCCTGTCTCTGAAGTGTTTCCAAGAAAAAAGCAGTTTATTGCTTTTATCTGTTAATTAATTTTAGTTCTCCAGTTGATCACAATCTTCAGTGCTAACCATGTTCCCATTTTTTTTTTTTTTTGGTCTTTTCAAGACAGGGTTTCTCTGTGTAGCCCTGGCTGTCCTGGAACTCACTCTGTAGACCAGGCTGGCCTCGAACTCAGAAATCCGCCTGCCTCTGCCTCCCAAGTGCTGGGATTAAAGGCGTGGCCACCACCGCCTGGCCATGTTCACTTTTATATGTGCTTGCATATAAAGTTACATATGCAAGTTTATATACATTTTCATGCTATATTCTGAATGAGCAGATGTCGCCCCTCTTTACTTCTGACCTTTAGCCTGCCCCTTCCATGGTTGCAGACTTCTATACCCTCTGGACCATCACAGCACCTAAGCTATGCACTGGAGCATCACATGCCATATGGACAGCCAGGTATACTGCTCCTGGCCGGGTAGTTTATATAGCCACTTTCCCTACAAAAGGAGCAAATGGGGTGTGAATGTCATGTTTACTTTTTATTTCTCTTTTAAATAGGACACCCTGTCCCACATTTTAAATTATCTTACCACCCTGGGAAAATTTTAAGATATATTTATATGTACGACTGTTTTGCCTGCACGTATGTATATATGTACACCATATGCATATGACCACCTGTGGAAGTCAGAAGAGGGCACTGGGACTGGGTTATAGCTGTGGGTGCTGAGAATCCAATCCAGGTCCTGTGCAAAGGCAGCAAGTGCTCAGCCACACTTGGACCAGCTGTTGATTCTAATGTCCCTCTACCCTGGGGTCTGAATGGCTTTGAATTAAACATCTTGGAAAAGGCTGCTGCTTAGGAATTCTAGGCTCTTCACATTCTGAGCTCCTGTTTTCCCTCAGAGTAAGCTTAAGCAGATGGTGCAATTAGTTTAGTTTTCATCTGGAGGATGGCTAAAGTTAAAAGGCAAACCCTGTGGGAAACCAGATAATAGCCATCCAGTTCTATTCTAGCCTGCTTGGTGCTATAGAGACCCCATCAGTATCTACTGTCATTTGGGGTCTTGGAACAGCTGTGTTTTATCTGTCATCCTGCCATCCTGAAGAGCTACTAGGGGAGTTTGCCATAGTGGGCACACCTGACACTAAGGGAGAGCTAGTGACATCTGTGTGGACAAAGTGGGAGATGGGAACTACCCCAGAACAAGCCATGCTGCACATGGCTCTTGAGACTTCATGTGTCTCTGTCCTCAGTGGTTCTGTCACTGACACCTGACAGCCTGTAGGTCCCAGGCACTGACTCTTTGGACTTTAATGCCCCTTGTTGCTCTGCCTTTCAGAAGACCTGGTGCTCTATTGGTCACCTAGTAGGTGCTGATCCATAGAAAGGAGTTGTCTACTGTGATTTGAGAACAGAGCCTGGTTCTCTTCCTGAAGAGCTACTAGGGGAGTCTCTATCTCCCCTGTGGTGTATGTGGGAGGAGTCTCTATCTCCCCCGTGGTGTGTGTGGGAGTTGAGGAGCAGAGGTCGACCTTGGGTGTCAGAAGCTGTCTACTTAGTATTTAAGATGGGGTCACTCACTAATTTAGCTATGTTGGCTGGCAAGCGGTCCCCAGATCCTTCTGTTTCTCCTTCCCTAGTCCTAGGATTTATTATATGTGACTATACACCATCACACCTGGCGTTTTATGTGGATGCTAGGGATTGAACTCAGGCCCTCATGCAAGCATGTTATCTGTAAGCCACCTCAACTCCTCTACCTGATTACTGTGAATGGCATTGTAGGAGTCTCTATTAGTATCTATTTGACTTTTTCTTTATCTGAGTAAATGAGAAGGATCTTGAACTTCTGGCCCTCCTGACTTCACTTCCCAAGTGCTGGATTCCAGATGTATACCACCATGCCAGGTTTACACAGTGCTGAAGATTAAACCCAGCATCACGTATAAGCACTCTAAACAAGCTACAGCCATAGACCTAGTGTCTATGTTTTAATCCTTAAAAGCTGGTGAGTTATCCAGGACACTTTTTCTCATCCCAGGAAAATAATTACTAGTAAGAGTACAGCAAAGCCCAGGACCCTCTCAAACATTTATGACAAGACTCGGGCACCTAGCTAGCATTTCAGTGAGCAGGATCTGAGATGGCATATCACAAAACTGGGACCAAAACCATTAATACTGTCATTGTTTAATTTTGCATAGCCATGGCCAAAACTGATTTCCTAGAAAGAAACAACCCCAAATGCCCAAAGGTATAAATTATCAGACAGGATCTAGAAACCACAAAAGCAAACCAGACTTCCTGTAAGTACTTATCCAGAGCTTGAAACTACAGAAAAGCAGGTGGCTTATACTTGGGACATAAAATAGTCAATTAACTCATCAGAAACACAGTGTGATCATTTGTGACTTATTTTGTCCTTACCCTCCACCATTTTTATTAATGGACCCGACCCCAGTGATGATACCCCACTATGATGGGTGGTCACCAGCACTCCGTGGATGGTGAGGGTGGGCCGGAATCCCCCAGTCTTCTGGTTAAGCCTAGCAAGGGACAGTCCTGCTTTTCCACTTTAGTAGGGCTTACTAGTAAACTAGGCTGTGGATAGGTGTTGGCCTCTCACTGGAGCAGGAGGCAGGGATCTGTCACACCTGTCATGCCTTACCTGGGGAATGTGGCAACATACCATAAATCGGGCATGCTACATCACAGGTGTCACTTGTGTATGAACATTTGAGGATCTTTCTGCTCCCTCAAAGAGGCACTGCTAAAATAGTCCAGGTCTGGGCTGCCTTAGAACCCAGACACACCCTTAGACAGTCCTGGTGTTATGGTGGCCTCAGCCACCATTTGGAACATCTCAGCAAAGCCATGTATCACCTCCAGGCCTACTAGGAGCTGTTTTACCCAGAAACAAGGGGCCCAGTGGTCTTCATGGACCCTGCCCTCCAGAATTCCACACCCTTCCTGGCCTATCTACCCTGAGACAGATAAGGATCAGAACTTACAAGAGCAGACTCATGAACAGCTTCCTGCCACCAAGCGGAGACTCAACTCAGCCAAAGGGGTTCTGGGATATAGCAGGAGTTGGACCCAGCACCAGTGTTCATCTTAGAGCCCAGGAAGTAGACTTCCCTACTAGCTCCTGTTCCTTTAAAGTCCAAAGCCATGTCACCCAGTGCTGAAGGCTTCATTTCTCTCATGGACTGAACAGTTGTTAAGGAGCTCTTCTCACCCTCTCCTGGCACCATTGTGGGAGAGCCCCAGGGTCGGAAGTCCAAGTGTCACTGTAGCTACAGTGGGAACCGATGGCTGAGGCACTCCCCCCTCTTAATGGCATAATAAAATGCTTTGTAGCCTTTGAGGGAGAGGCCTGATAAAAGGAAAACACTATCACACCGTCTGCGATTAGAGGCAGCCAGGCCCTGAGACAGAGTAACATATATGAGCAAATATAATTTATTTCTGTACTCTGATTATGAAGGTCACAGTGGTTTAACCTACAGGAAAGGCTGCAAACATTATCTGCTCCAATAGAACTGAGAAAGAATACACCAACAGTCATTAAAATCAAATTACTTTGCTTTATGAAGATAGAGAGGAGAAGGCCTTCGAAACTCTAGGTGTGGACTGTGGGTGTACCCCTGAAGGGAGGCAACTGGATTACTGGGTGCTAAGGTAGAATTTGGTAATGACCCAGCCACCTGCAACTGGAGGGCAGGAGACGTCACCTAGGGTTTCTGGGACCCCTCGTCTCAAGGTCTTTCTGAGTTAAAGACACCAAAACCTTGTGCCCACTCTCTCTCTTTCTCTCTCTCTCTCTTTCTCTCTCTCTCTCTGTGTAATTTATTATTCATTTTATATACATTGGTATTTTGCCTGCCTGTGTGAGGGAGTCAGATCCCCTGAACAGTTCAATCCCCAGAATCCACGTAAAACTTGAAGGAGAGTCAGGTGTGGTGGCATACACCTTTAATCTTAGCACACACAAAAGAAAGGTGGGTAGACCTTTGTGAGTTTGAGGTCAGTCTGGTCTATATAAAGGAGTTCAGGTCAACCAGGAGTGCACAGTAAGACCCTGTCTAAAACAAAACAAAAATGGAAAGAGAAAAGTGGCTCCACAAAATTTCCTCTGATTTTCACACATGTGCTATGAAATGAATACTTACACATAGAGCCACAAGTAATAAATGAAACATTAAAAACAAAAGCCAGTGATGGCAGCACATTCCTTTAATCTCAGCACTCAGAAAGCAGAGGCAGGCAGATCTCTGTCAGTGTGAGGCAGGTAGATCTCTGACTAAGGCTTACTCAGACTTTGTTTCTAAAAGCCAAACAAACAAAACCCCAAGCCCTGCCAGGGATGGTAGTGCACACCTTTAATCCTGGCATTTGGGAGGCAGAGGCATGCAGTTTTGAGCTTCAAGGCCAGTGTGGTCTACAGTGCAAGTTCCAGAACAGCCAGGAAACCTTGTCTCAAAAAAACCAAAAACAAGCAAACAAATAAATAAGTAAATAAATAAATAAAATTTAAAACAAAAACAAAAATGTTACAGGGGTCAAATCCTGAGACAGGCAGGACCACAGCAGTAAGGCAGAGGGCATTGGACCACTCAGCATGTGTTGCAGATCCCAGAGTTGATGTTTAGAAAGTGGAAGTACAGAGAGTAGGGGTGCCATATGGCACCACTCACAGTAAAAGACAAGTATATATAAATTTTACCACAATAAAAAATGATCCAGTGCTGGAGAGATGGCTCAGCAGTTAAGAGCACTGGCTGCTCTTCCAGAGGTCCTGAGTTCAATTCCCATCAACTACATGGTGGTTTACAACTCTCTCTCTCTCTCTCTCTCTCTCTCTCTCTCTCTCTCTCTCTCTTCCTCTCTCTCTCTCATGTGTGTATGTGTGTGTGTGTGTGTGTGTGTGTGTGTGTGTGTGTATGTAATCTTCTTTAAAAAGATCCAGACCGGTTACCAGTAACAGAATATGTTCTTTCTCAATATTCTCTTATCTAACCACATATGCTGTACAGTTCAGCCAGATCCACTGCGAACCAAAAATGGAAGCTCCTTTCTTGTCCTTAGAGGTTCTGTGTAGCTGTGTGTTGAATTCCAGCCAGTGGGATGAATGGAGGATCCATTCCTGAAGTGCTGAAGAGCCACACATCAGTCCTTATCTCCTGTGATGGTTAGTTGTCACTGTCACCTAGACTAAATTTAGTATCACCTAGGAGATACACCTCTTGGTCTGTCTGTACAGTCATTTCCAAAGAGGCGTAACTAAGTAGGAAAGACTCCACACTCTGACTGTGGGAGGCACTGCCTCATGCTTCCAGACTGAACAAAAAGGAAAAGGAAACTGTGTCCTTGGCTGGCTTGTCCTGGTGGTGCACGCCTTTAATCCCAGCGCTTGGGAGGCAGAGACAGGTGGATTTCTGAGTTCAGGCATGCCTGGTCTTTAGACTGAGCTCTGGGACAGCCAGGGCTACACAGAGAAACCCAAACAGATAATGCCCTCTCACACCATAATCCCAAATAAAGCCTTCCTCCTTGAAGTTACTTTTTGTCAGGTGTTTGGTTCCAGCCAGGGAAAAGTAACTCAACACAGCCACACCCCTCAGTGCCTGGGTACAGACCCACGGGGGAAAGTCACAGATAACAGTCGGTCATCAATCAGGGCTGGAGCGATGGCTCAGCGGTTAAGAGCACTGACTGCTCTTCCAGAGGTCCTGAGTTCAATTCCCAGCAGCCACACGCTGGCTCACAACCATCCCATGCCCTCTTCTGGTGTGTGTCTGAAGACAGCAACAGTGTACAGTGTACTCATACACATAAAATAAATAAATAAATCTTAAAGAAAACAAAGAGGCTGGTCATCAGTGAGGATGAGGTCACCAGCTCAACCCTGGACAGAATGTTCACATGAGATAGAAATGGAGCCATCCCAGATCCTCACATAGTCTCAGACATAGTCCTTGAACTCATGCAGCCAAGTACGATTGCAAGACAGTGCCTTCACACACATGGAGGATGACTTTGCAGACCTCTCCCTTAGGGGCCAAGGCTCACCCTTATTAGGAGATCTCAGCCTGCTGGACATAGAGTGTATGTATTCTGCCTGGCAGTGCCAGGTACCTGGATAAATACTGTTACTGGATAAAAACTGCTTGGTAATATGGCAGCAGTCTAGGGAACTATAAACAGGCTCAGTGACACATCATGAAGGCTTGGCTAGAAAATATGATCTGTGCCAACAAGGCCGTCAAAGGTGTATAAAGGTGCTTCTGGGTAATATGCAGTCCAAGGAGAAGCTTAAAATCTTTCCATGATAGTAGTTAATTTAGACGGGAGTTGGTCAGACATCATAATGTATGATCTGCTGACATCTTGGGAAAATTGTGTCTGCCCAGCCTCTCCAAATGTCTACTGGCTACCAGGTAGGCAGAGCAGCAGTGATGTTTGAGGCTTTGGCTCTATTGTATGTGCAAGCGTCTCATTGACCAGTCACGGCCTCATCTTAAAGTGTGGAGGAACAGTGCAGTAAGGCCAAAGCAGGCAGGGACTGCTAACTAGAGCTCTTCTACAGGCAGAAGGCAGGAAGATAGCCAGAAATCACAACATAAAGGGACTTTCAAGGTGAGTGGCCTGGGAGTTGAGATATGGTAAGTACATGCTGCATTGTGAGGAAGACACAATTTGCATCCCCTTTGTAGAGTATTGTTTTTTAAATACAAGTTTCCTGTCTCTGTTGGCCTCTGATTTGAAGAGCTGGAGCCAGCCAGATCTGAGCGGTGTGCCTCTTGGTTGCAGGAAAGGGCCCCTGAAACTGGCTGAGGCATAGTTTGCAAGAGACAGCTAAGCCAGGGCTTAACCCAGGCAGGCTGTGGACCACCTGGGAGCCCCCAGCTGAGAGCTGAACAAACCTAAGCTCCCAGCTGCTCCCAGACGGTCCTTGCCCCTTTTCTGGCTTTTTTGTTTTCTTCTCTCCCTTCCTCCTTCCTTCTCTCTCTCTCTCTCTCTCTCTCTCTCTCTCTCTCTCTCAATTCCAGAATAAAAAATAATTATTATAGTTGAAAGAAGTATTTTAATCTGGAAAATTAAGTCATAACAAGTATAAAACCTATAGGCATCTTGGTGAAATTAGGTAGGCTTTCAACACTAAACAGGGGCGCCAATGCAGGTCCCATTTGTCCACCGACAACCTCCGACAACCTCCTCATTTCTCTTGAGGACACCTAGAACTCTTACGGGAACCTATAAGGGGACACGCATGGGGCGACGCCAAGGCCAGAGCGAGCCCTGATACTGCAGCCGTAGCTTCTAGGGCCTATTTTAGTACCCTGCCGGAACAAGGTCCTGGGGACTTGGCCAAGGCAGCCCAGGACTCCGCCGCGTTGCTAGCTTCGTTTAGCCCGCGGGCAGGTAGTTCCCTTTCGCAGTCCCAGCCTAGGGTCCCACCCTGCGCCCCCGGCCTGACCCCGCTCCGCTCGGCACAGAATCGGTTGCGCAGGCCCAGGAGATAAGGCGCGCGCCTTTGTTCCTAGCCAGCTGGGTAAACCGCGCTCTGGCCCTGGCCGCGCCCGCAGGGGGGTGTCACCCTGCACACCGCCCCTGCGCCTCCCGGGACAATGGCTGGGAGACGCGCTTTGTCAGACTTCGTGTGTACCCGGGGCGGGGCGGCAGGTGCGCGGGTGGCGGAATGCGGGGTCGGCGCGGGGCCGTGTGGCTAGGAAAATCGCGGGTTGGCAACCTGGGGCCGCGCCGCCTCCTGCTGGATGCGGATTCCGGGAGGTTGGAGTAGCGAGCGAATGCGAGGTGCTGCGGGGTGCGGACCCAAGCTGCTACCGCCGGCCCCGCGTGACCACGCTGCACACCTGGCGCGCCCTAAAGTGATTTACGAAGTGAAAGTGTAAAACGAGGCCACCAGCTGGAGCTCGGGGCGGCTTTATTAGGTGTCCTATTATGGAAAATAAACTTTAATCCGACCATAAAATCTAAATCTGAAAAACATATTCGCCCTTGTAGTCTGAACACGCTTGGCGCAGGTCACACCTCCGAAGGATTAATTTTATTGAAGGAGACAGAGTACCGCGGGACTTTGATAGTGGGGGGCAGGGAACATTCTTCATGGCACCTACTTCTTGCAAAGATTTCAAGAATGCTCTTGGCCCCTTCCAAGAGGTTTCCAGCATCTCCAGGCCGCCTTCCAGGGCCACTCTCCTCCCAGGGTTACCACTCCAGCCCTGGGACTGACTCTAAGGACCAGTCGGAGGATGCTCTCAGACCGGCCCTACACCCGGGCAATAGGAAAGGACTCCCGGGGCTCCTTTAACTGATAATCCTGAAAGTTGTGCGATGGACAAAGCAATGGACTTGACTTGCTGGTTCTACAGAGTTCCAACCTTAATTTTTAAATGAAGAGAGAGGGGACACGGGGATAAGGGAACATGGAGAGTAAAATGCAGAGGCTTGGAGTGAAAACAGAAAACACATCTTCACCTCCGGGTTGTTTTTTTTTTAAAGATGGGGTCTTGCAAAGCAACCCACACTGGCCGCTGGCAATCTTCCTGCCTGAGCCTTCAGAATGGTGGAATTACAGACTCCTGGCACCGGCTTCATCATTTAGATATAGTTCTCCTATGTAGATCAGACTGGCTCAGGTAGGCCATCCTCTGCAGTGCTGGGATGACAGGCATACGCCCCCATCTTCCTCAGCACCGCTTCTAAGTGTACATACAATAATGTTTGTTTTGTTTTGGGTTTTTTTTTTGTTGTTGTTGTTGGTTTGGGGGGGGTGTTTTGATTTGATTTGTTTGTTTGTTTGTTTTGGAGACAGGGTTTCTCTGTATAGCTCTGGCTGTCCTGGAACTCACTTTGTAGACCAGGCTGGTCTGGAGTACAGACATCCACCGGCCTCTGCCTCCCAAGTGCTGGGATTAAAGGCATGCACCACCACCACCAGGCTACAATAATGTTTACTAAATGCTTCTTATAGCTCTGTCCCTGTAAATAACTCCCTGGATCAGTGGTTCTCAACTTTCCTAACCTGTGAACCTTTAAAATAGTTCCTCATGTCATGGTGGTCCCCCAACCATAAAATTATTTTTGTTGCTACTTTATAACTGTAATTTTGCTACTGTTGTAAATTCTTATAGGCAGGATACCTGATATGCAACCACAGTGTGAAAGGGTCGTTCAACTCCCCCAACAAAGGGGTTGAGACCCACAGGTTGAGAACCACTGCCCTAGATCCTCTCCTTCCATCCCTTGGCAACCACCAGAGGACTTTCTTAGTCTGAGAGGCCTAAAATGATGCCAAGGTGATGCCAAGAGCACTTTCTGCTCTTACAGAGTTTGGTGCCCACACCTAAGTCATCACACAATTGCTTGTAACTCCAGTTGCAGGGGATCTGGATCTGTTGCCCCCTCCAAGGGCACCTGCACTTACATGAACATACACAGAAACATGTGTATACATTTAATTAAATGGTGCCTATAGAAGTGAAGTCCTATAGCATCTGGTTCCCTGGGGTGGTTTGTTTCCTTGGGCAGTACATACCTGGACTCCTCCATGCTGAGGCATGTGGCAGAGCCTTCCTTCTCCCTCCGTGGCATGAACATTTTGTTCATAGCTTGACCTGCAGTGGAACATCTAGGTTGCTCCCCCTTCTCCTCTTTTGAACAATCATCTTGTAGAAATGTGAGAGTGATTGTGTCTCCTTCGGAGGGTGCTGTCAGTGTTTTAGATTCATATTCAGAACTAGGACTTCTGGTTCATACATTGGTTTAATTTTGTTGTTTGGTGGCACTGGGGTTTGAACCTAGGGCCTCACACATGCTAGGCAAGTACTCTGCTGCTGAGCTATTCCCAGTCCAGCTTTGATTTTTTTTTTTTTGAAACACTTCTATATTATTTTCCACAATGGCTGCACCACTTTAGATGACCATCTAATACACAACGGATCAAATTCCTCCCCATCCTCACCAACAGTCTTCTGTATTTGTCTAGGGCACTCTCACCCTAAAGGTTTGACCAGTATTTCTCTTCCTGGACAAGTCCTTTGTGAGTCTTAAGTTGAGTTGTTTTGGTTTTTGTTGTTACTGAACTGTAGCTCCTTATTCTCCATGTTAACTCATTGGCTTGCAGCAGTTTATGTCTTTTCTAGGGGGACCTTTTTAATCTACTGTGTTTTTTTATGGCTTTGAAATTTTACAGTGATGGACTCCCATCTGATTTTTGTTTTTATTGTCTGTGCATTATGGGCCATAAAGGTATAAGCTTCCCTTTGCAATTTGACTCCCATCTGGACACTGGGCAGGGGAGGAATAATGTGAAAAGAGCAGACCCATCTCCTCTTCTTTCTGCTTCCTCTGGGCTTCCA
This sequence comes from Mus caroli, assembly GCF_978045245.1. Lineage (NCBI taxonomy): Eukaryota > Metazoa > Chordata > Mammalia > Rodentia > Muridae > Mus > Mus caroli. Next base: position 31,992,090 of record NW_028227259.1, read on the forward strand.
GACCCTCTATTATTAACCGGTCTCTATGGTCTCTGTCGGCCTTGCTAAAGAAATCAATATTCAGTATCAGACTTTTAGGTTATGAGAATAGTGCTAAGAGCTCATGCCAGCTTTGGGTTGTGAGTTCTATAATCGGACCCAGACTTTACAGCGCAGGACTCTACAGAAGCGCATTTAGGTCTGGGTCACCTGAGGATATCTGCTTATGATGCTTGGAACTCAAACTCCAGACATCAGGACACCCACCCACTATGTAGATCTAATTGGCTTGATTCTAGGAACCCAAATCTTAAGACTGCAAAACCAACCGTTTTTTAGCAGCCCCCCTCACCCGGAACTCCCACCATACTGGCCTGGGGTCGCAGAGGCTAGAGTGTGGACGAAGGAGAGGCCCAAGGTACTCCTGCTGATGGCGGAGCCAAGTTGGTGACCCAGAGTGCAGGAGCCTGGAGTGGGGGCGCGGCCTCCGTGCACGCTACGAGGACTCTGGGCAGTTCGTTAGGCTGAATGAATGTGCGCCGTGCCCGGAGTAAGCTAGGATGAGCCAGTGATTATATTTAAATTTGCTATAATTGATTTGGGGAAGAGCTACTGTGACAAGAACGAATTGATCATTAAATTTATTAGCGAGATAAATTCCGCCGCGATTAAACTGCTGGCTTGAGACACTGAGGCTAGCGGCGGATATGCGCGCCAAACTAAAGATTTGCTGTCCTGCTGTACCCTAGTAGGGAGAAATGGAAGGGGGGTGTCCTTATGGTTGTTTCTTCCTTCAGCGTCCCGTTTGCCTTTGTTCCAGGGAAGCATCTCCTGAGCTGGGGGTGTATCTTGAATTCCCAGGTAGGTTGTAACCTTTCTATGCCAGGCTCAGGCCTTCCTCTTTCTGTTTACTCAGTATTTAGGGCTCCAAGACTGGGAAGACCATCCTCCAAGGGAAAGTAAGCCCCAAATGTAGAGCAAGCCTAGGAAGAGATTGCTGCGGGCTGAACCTCGCCAATGTATTAGAAATTAAAAAGAGAGACATACATCTTTTTTTAAAAGATGAAAAAAAGGTTACCCCCTTTATCTGTGTCTTGTCCACTGCTCTCAGATTTTTCCCATTTTCTTTCCTGCAGTCCTTTATTTTCTCTGCCAGCTGTAAACCCAGTTGCCCCAAAGCGTCTTTGGATCAGAAAGCTGCTAGAATCCTGGTCGCATGGGCTGCTCTCAGCAGCTGCTCTGCCTGGCTTCCAGACCCACGCCCCGCCTAGGCCTGCTAGAATTTTACGGAAGGAGCCCGGGGTGATAATGAGCTGCCAGGAGGATATTAATCTGGCTCGGCTCTGAGATGGAGGAGTTCCCCCTTTGGCCCCGCTGTAATCACCCAGATCAAACTCCAGGCTTCTCTGAATCCTCATCAGCTGGGAGGGAGGGACGGAGGGACGGAGGGACGGAGGAACGGAGGGCAGAAGCAATACTAGGGAGCTGCTAGTCCTCACCCAGGTGTGGGAGACAAAATGACCAACAGAAAGCAGACACTAAGTGACTGTGAGGCGTCTCTTCTGCTGGTCTCAGGCAGAGGCTGCCCACTAAGATAGCCGATGGGAAATGGGAGTGGGGTACAAGCCAGACCCAAAGAACTCTTATCCTCTGACCAGAGCCAGGACTCAGAGGCCCGGTGCGCCTAGGGCTTGTCCCCGCATGTGTGCCGCACGTGGCCTGAGGCTGAATGATTGATGGCGTTCGCTGCAGAGGTTTATTAACCTAGAGCCACTGCAGCCCCGACGTGGAGCATTCTCGCCGCTGTCCTCTCAGAAGACATTTGAACAGATTCAACAAAATTGTTCCTGGCTAGCACAAGGGACATAGTGCCTGCGGAGGGGCCCAGGTCAAAAGGAGAATGAGCTGCAGGACGCCATTAAGCGCTTTTCTGGGAAATGTGCTTGCTTAGCTCCAGCGATCGCTAGGACCCCAAATGCCACTAACACTTAGTTTCTGGCAGCTTATTTTCTGAAACATTTGAATACTATATTCCCATGCCAACGAAGCTAAAAGACCCAGCAAATAAATAGCAAAGAAAGCTGTACAAAATCACTCCGCTAAGAGTAGCGCACAACACAGGGTTTAAGCTAGGCACTGGGCTTGTTCTGACACCTGGCCTCGGGTATTTTTAGCAACATTTCACACCTGCCCCCACCCGCACCTGTACCTTCAGCCTCCCGTCTTGGGGGCCCAGGTACAGAGGTGGTCCTGACATCCATTTGCAATTCTGAATTTTACTCTTTGCTGATAATCACGAAATAGACATCACCCCACAACCAAAACAGTCAGATCTCACAAGATTTGCATTTTCTGGGTTAGCGATGATAAGCTAGTGACGGAGCACTTACTTAGCTTGCGCAAGGCCCTGGGTTCAGTTCCCCACCTTCCAAAATTAAAGGTGTTTCCCCACCCCTCCACTCTCATCTAGTTAAAAAAAAAAACCAATTTATTTTACATTCCATCTCCACCCTGGGGGATGGGAAAGCTAAATAATAATTTAGCATGCATAAGTAGACGTTTCTTTCTTTATATATAAATACAATATACAAAAATACACTACCATTCTGAGATTTTTTTTCAGCAATCTGAATGCTCATGACATAACACCTCACTCCACACCCCCCCCCCAATACATAGGCATAACACCTTTTTCCTCCCTCTGTTTTAAATTCTCAGCAGAATGGTTGTCTCCAAAGGAGGGTTCAAGTTTCTAGGTCACTTAACACTGTTTTTTCCTTTCTCCGACAAAGGAAGAGTCAGGCAGGAGCCACTCCTAGAAAGGGTAGGTTCTCACAGATACCTCTGGCCAACATGACCCGAAATTAAATGTATAAGAACGAAAGCTCACATCGGAGCTCCTCTCTCATTCTCTCTTGCTGTCCCCTCGAGGTCCCAAAAAGGATCCGCAGCCCAGCCTGCGCTTGGATGCATGGTTCGGGGAGAGGCTGTCAGCCTGGCTGCAGGCCATAGGATAGGGTTGTAAAGCCCCCAAGCCCCGCAGCCCAGGTAGCCATCTTTCGCATCCCGGCTTCCGCCCTTGGGGCAACTACTGGGGCAGAGGTTGGTGTCCAGGCCCGCCTAGTCTTGGAGGAGGCGAGTCGTCCTCAGATGAGCAGTCGGATGAGGCAGCATGGGCACCGGCACCATTGCTGTACGGGAAGTTGTCCTCTTCTTCATCATCCTCGTCCTCATCAGGGTCACTGTCCCGCAAGTCCCGCAGGCGACGGCCGCTTGCCTTGTCCCCCGAAACCGGAGGCCCCATCAGCTCCTCTTCCGTCTTCTCCTCAGTGCCGCCTTTGCCGCTGCCCCCGCCGCCTCCCTTCTGCTTCTCCGCCTCCTGTGCAGCCTGCTCTTTGGCCTTTTTGCTGCGTTTCCATTTCATTCGGCGGTTCTGGAACCAAATCTTCACCTGCAGGCACAATCTGGCGTGAGAAACTGGCCACCCGCATCCCCACGAATCCAGAGGGTGAGAGCGTACAAGCATTCGGGACCCCTGCCCCTCGGCCCACCCTCGCCCTAGAAGAGGTTTCGCTAGAGGACTAAGACTGACCGGGCAGCATCTTCTCCACTTCTTCGCCCCTTAAATCTACTCTATGGGCCACTCCCCATGGCCCACATCTCATAACCCTATGGGTGTAGTGTCCCTAACTCCCCAACTGAGCGCGTTTTAATGCCCTCGGTCTACCGAGGCACCAAGGCAGCTGGCAATGTCACCAAACTCTCAAGTCCTCACCTTTCTAGAAAAATAACTTCTTTGAATGTGGCCTGAGGGACACCTCCAGAATAGCTTGTTAAATACAGATTCTCAGCTTGCTCCCCAATTTAACTGAATCAAACCTCCAGAGCATCCTAGAACCTCACGCTGAAAATTAATACCCAACGTAAAGATAAAGAAGCTAGGGCTCAGTGTCCCAAATCAGCCCCCGCCTTCCGGTTGGTCGGGCGCGCGCGCGCACCTGAGTCTCGGTGAGCATGAGCGAGGTAGCCACCTCAAAACGCTTGGGTCGAGACAGGTACTTGTTGAGCTTGAACTGGTGTTCCAGCTCCAACAGCTGCTGGCTGGTGAAGGCCGTGCGAGGCCTTCGGCACTTCCCCAAGAGGTTCGACTGCGCCTGGGCTGGGGACAGAAAGGGCAAGAGGCTTCTGTAAATTTGTCCACTGAGGGCGAGGTAGTGTTCCACCCGTCGCTGCCCTTTTCCCTCCTGTGATCCAACCTCCAGAGCCCACCCTCCAGACGCTTCAGCATCAGTGCCCACTCCCCATGGCCCACATCTCAGACAAGTGGAAGTGGCGAGCTCATCTCATTTGAGAGTCCTGGTTAAAAAGGGCCTGTTGCCTGCTCTCAGTGGCCACCCGAATGAACAGGAGGAGGGTTGGTCTAAGGGCTTGGGTAGCTAAACTGGATCAGCAAGCATAGAGACCAGGTCGCCCCCTTTCTCATGGAAGGTTTTCTCCCACCTCAAGCTGGAGAAGAACCCATCCTCTTGGTTCCACCACGATCTTAAAGCAGAAGAGAAAGGGGGCGTGGGACTGCTCCCACAGCGGGGGAGGGAGAAAAGGAAGGATAGGGACTGAAGCTAGAGTCTAAATAGGCATTCATCAGCTTGTCTTCACGTCTCTGTTGACAGACTCTCCCCTCCTAGTGCTAAGGCCAAAGGCTGAGGACTGGAAGCCTATTGGGACGATTCTCATTACTCAAATTAAAGGTTGAGCTGTGAGTAGATCTGGCTTTCTGTGTGTTCTGGGTGATCTGTCCAGCTTTATTTACATAATTTCGCACAGTTACATCACAGAGAATTTTATGACCTCAAAATGAAACTTCCCTTGATTTCCCAGGAGTGCGAAAAGTGTTAGACAATAAAAGAAAGAAAGCAAGGGAAAGAAAGAGGCCAGCCCCTGGCTGGGATGAGCTCAGGCTCCCCTGGGATGGGTAATTTGCTTTATAGGAAGGTCCACGCCCCCTGCTTTAGTTAAACAAGGCTACAAATTCCCAGCTTGACAATACATTAGAACTCTAATTAAAACGCTGTCTTGGAAGGAATCATTTGGGAAATGCCATCCAGTTGAAACAACCAATTAAAGAAAACCAAGATAGTTTTCCCAGGGGAGAGGAAGGTCCCATGAACAGAAGATATTCAGCCACCCTCTGCTGCATTCCTTAGTGTCCATTGGGATCTGGGGCTTGGCTTTCTTTTCCTAATGTAGACCTGGCCATACTTTAAATGCCCACACCATGAGACATCATGGGCTGGATATTCTGGCAAAGGGATCCCACTTGCACGGATTTTGAGTAATCATGGGCTCCACAAAAACATCCCTTTTCTCCTAGAGACCACTTGTGTAGCCAGTAAACTCAGAGCTATAGAGGCCTGTGGTTGACCACTGGTCAGCTCTTCTCAGGACCACTATGCTTCTCAGGCCTGGAAAGTCCAGCCATAGTGGACATCTGAGGGTGGCTTTCCATCTGAAACCTGGGTTCCTCAGCCAGGCTCAGATCCTGCCTAGGACTTAGTGAATAGGAATGATTTCAGAGATGTCTGAGCTGCAGCCCAACTGAGGTTAAAGGGAGCCTTTCCTCTTTGCTGAGATCAACAAGGCTAGCCTTCTTGGAGCCAAGCTGGGAAAAACCTGGGTGGCTGCGAGCAAACAAGTGTGCAGGCTGTGATTCTCTCACCACCTTGCTACTTCTGCGGTTCTCTGGGGCCCCAGCTTTCTCTGTTTAGTCATGACCACCGCTTCCAGCAGAGGAATCTGAATTCTGGCAAATGTTTATTTCTATTTTCTTTTTTGCTTTTTTTCTCCCTCCAGTGCCTGCATCTTCCCAGTCTAAACAAATCCACTCAGACGGAAACAATGGGGTCTCTTTGTTTGGGTGTTGAGCGGCTGACAGGAGAAAGCCATATACATCTTCTGGTCCATCCATTCAGGAAAGGCAGCTTGCCCCTATCCAAGTCAGGCACAGAGCAGGAATCAGAGCCAGGGTACCCTACACAGATGCTGCATGTGCCAGGGAAGTCGGAAATGGCCCCGCAAGGTTGTCCCTATTGGGTGACAGAGAGGATGCAGAAGACTGGACCTTTTTGCCCTCACCTTGGACAGGAACCCCCCAAGGTGTTGAGTACCCGAAGTTCCCAGCCAGGCACTTTCTATTTACAGTCCCGGCGACCTTATATTCAAACAGACCAGTTGGACACCCCGTTTGGAAGGACCCCCCACCCTCACCAACACACACACACAGAGAGAGAGAGAGAGAGAGAGAGAGAGAGAGACAGAGACCGAGACAGAGACAGAGAGACAGAGAGAGACAGAGAGACAGAGACAGATGCGTGCAAATGCCTTGCCCTTCAAAGGAAGGCAGAGTCCTTACAAGAGCCACGGAAGAGCTACTTCTGGACCCAGTGATGTCTCTCTTCATAGCCTATAACGGAACCTCTGACCAAGTTCATTTTCTCAAGATAAGTCCCCGGTTTCAGCGACCCCCAAAACCTGCCCTAATCGAGGCTAGCCTTCCCGTGCACTTCCTTTTCCAGCTTGCAGGTTATTCTTTAGGTTTTAGCCTCACACCTCCAACCTCCCCTGCCTGTTAAGAGAGATAGAGAGGCCAAGGCCTGCTTGTGGCCATCTTAATAATTTGAGGCTCCTTTCACTCTGTGCGGCCCACGAGAGGCCTCACAGGCCCAGGAATGAACCACAGAGGCTTCGATGCGCTTCCACAGCTCGCTGGGAGGTGAGAGCAAAAGGAAGGGGGTGCGAGAGAGGAGGATACGCACGAGAACTGGCCGGGTGCGGCGCAGGTACTCACAGCTGAAGTCCGGCATCTTAGGCAGGATCATGCCCGCAGTAGACGCGCGCAGCCACTGGTCCAGTTGGAAGGTGCTGGCACCCAGCTTGATGGGGTCCGCAGGGTGCGCAGGGTGCGCGCCCTGCACCTGAGGGTACGAGTAGGAAAGCGCCGGGTGCTGGCCAGCTAGCGCGGCCGCTGCAGCTGCCGCGGAATAACTGTAGACCGGGTGTCCGTAGAGAGCCGCCTGTGCGGGGAGGCCCGCGCCGCCCTGTGCGCCCCCCGGGTGCAGCCCCAGTGCCAGGCCACCGGCAGCCGCGGCAGCCGCAGCGGCAGCCGCGGCGGCCGCTGCACCAGGGTGCGCGTGGTGGTGGGGAGTGCCCGGCCCACCCGCCGCGCCGCCGCCTCCTCCGGCGCCCAGGAATCCGGGCTTGGGCAGCAGCGCGCAGTGTGCAGCCAGCAAGCGTGGGGGCGACGGGCTCTCAGCTCTCAGCCGGTCACCGGGCGCTGCAGTGGCCTCCGAGGACGCGGGACTGCAGCTGCGGCTCGCCCCGCTACTGGTCCCCCCGCCGCCGCTGCCGCCGCGGCCGGGACCAGATACTGTAGTCGCGAGGGAAGTGACCAAGGCCAGAGGCGCGCTCTGCGTGGAGGCGGCTCGCGGGGGATCCACGGCCAGCAGGGCGTCGATGCGGAAATTTTTGGATTTTTCCATCGGCTCGATTGGAGCTGACAATCAGGGTCCAAGGGTGGGCGACGCAGTCGTGTGCGGGCTTACGGAGACTGAGCGTGGCGGTGGCCAGCCTTGGGGCCGGTATTGTTACTGCGATTTTTTTGCCAATAAAGTCGCAGCCGGAAACTCAGCCGAGAGCGACCATCGTCCAGGCGCCTCCTCTTTGCGGTCCTCGTGGGGACCGCGCTCCACTCACTGGTATGAACTTCCACGGGAGCGCTCCTGCGAGTTTGGGTTGGAGAGACCGACTCTCTGCTCTCAAGAGCTCAAGCGACCGCATCGAGGCCACTGGTGCCTTGGTGGGGACCCGCGCCCCTCCGCACACTTGAAGCTCAGGGCGGTCTGGGATTGGCGCGCTCAGCGGGGGCCCGAGGAGGGGTGTCCGCCCGGCGATTGGCTGAGGGGCTCACCTGTCACGGTCCAATTAGCCTGCCGCTCCGCCCCTGCGCCCCCAGGTCCTAAGCAGCGGGTGGTGAACAGCGTAGGTGGCCGGAGGAGGCAGGTTGGAGAGTTTGGAGGCTGAACACAAGCTTACTGCTTCCTTGCTGCTGGGAGAGTGGCGAGCGCCAGTAACCCTGGGTCCCAGTGAGTGCCCCCCAGTCCCTTTGACACCTTGTTCCTCCAGAGGCCGACACCTTGTCTTCCTCCCGCTACTCGCGCTCCCTTGCGGGAGTTGTGGAATGTTCTGCACTGAGGAACTAGGTGGGTCCTCACCCCTGAAGTCCACTAGGTACCCAAACCAGGACCCTGAGCTTAATACACTGAAGGCTGTTCGGTTTCCCAAAATCTCTCGCGTTCCTGAATGTCGATTGCTTCAAGATGGTTTGCGCCCCTGTCATTAACCCTCAACAGGTCGAACCTTCTTATCTCTCCCTCCCCCAAAAGTAACCTGCGCCGCAAATGTTTGTTTGTAGGGTTTCGGTGTGTATAAATACGGTGTTAGAGATTGAAGCCTACAAATCTTCAGCCAGTGTGGAGAGAGAGCAGTTTTCCAACTCAGAGATGTACATTGACTTGAAGGTCGTTTGCACAGGTGCCAGTGAGTCGGACCTAGGTGAGAACCAAGTTCTATTAGAGCCTTGCCTTGTGGGGGTGTAGGGAAAAGGCTTTGCGGGAATTGGCCCAGGACTGCTCCCTCAGCCTGAGCCAGTTCGCAGGCTAAGGGAGCCACTGTCAGGCTCTCGCCTCCTCCTGCCGGCCGAGTTCAGGAAAATCAAGAAAGGGCTTCCAGAGAAGGTATTAAAGTGTGAATCCAGACCTCATCCTGCGCACATATCAAATATTTGCTGTAAACACGCTTCAGGGGGCTTTTTTTTTTTTTTTTAATGTAACGATAAGTAGTTTGGGAAATCAAGCGGTTACTAACAGGACTTTCTCGCTAGCTCCATTCTCGGGTATCTTCCCCAAACACGAGGGGAAAGTGGGAGGGAGTTCCAGGTCTCTGGATCGCCGCTTCCCAACCAGGTGAGAGGTTAATAAAAGATCGGAAATGGCCCAGGGAAGGCCAGGAGATCCCTAAGACAATCCTTGTTTGGTGAATTTAAAAGTAGCAGGCAAAGCTGTTTCAAGAGGGATTGGGGTGGGGGTGGGGTAACGATAAATATAAGGACTATATTTTCCCTCTCAACAAGTTTTGTTCAGGAGAGATTTAACGCAGTGATTCTGTTGGGATGAGTGAGTAGGTTTTTTGTTTTTGTTGTGTTTGTTTTGTTTTTGTTTTTGTTTTTCGAGACAGGGTTTCTCTGTATAGCCTTGGCTGTCCTGGAACTCACTCTGTAGACCAGGCTGGCCTCGAACTCAGAAATCCTCCTGCCTCTACCTCCCAAGTGCTGGGATTAAAGGCCTGCGCCACCATGCCCGGCTGAGTGGAGTTTTTATTATGACAGGGTGGTCCTGGCTGGAAAGTCTGGAACCCAGCGGGGAACATCTTGGAGTAAGTGCTGCACAGCTTTGCAAAGGCCTCCAGCTAGTCCGAAAATAGTACAAGCACATAGCTGTTGTCTTTAGGTGCTGTGTCTTTGGGGTGATGAAAATGCAGCTCTGCCTTTTAGTGGGTTAAAGGAACACTTGTGTTCCATGAGTACCTATTATGCTCCATGTGCTTTCTGTAAATATCATCCTAAGTCTTTGTTATGATGCTACAAAGAGGATCATTTCATTATTTCTGTCTTATGGAACAAGTCTTACTTCTGGGGCCACACAGGTCCCATCTGCTGCCCATAGAGTTTCTCCACTGTGTTTGCCCTAGTTCTTAACCGCATCTGACTCTGTGGGCAAGATGCATCATCACAAAGGAGAACTGGGGTTCCCTGCCAGTTCTCCCATCTTGGAAGCCCAATTAAGGCAAGTAAGGATGCTGGGATGCCCCACCCCCATCCCCAGGGTTCAGTCTCAACCCCATTGCATTTACAGAAGCTTGTGTTTAAGGCCCATGGGCCTTTTCCAGATGAGAGTCCCAAAGAAGAAAGAGAACTTAACCATGGTGGGGCAAGTCCCTAATCCCAGCACTCAGGAGGCAGAGGCAGGTGGGGTCCGTGAGTTCTAGGCCTGCCTAGTCTACAGAGCCAGTTCCAGGACAGCAACCAAAAAAGCTACACAGAGAAACCCTGTCTTGAAAAAACAACAACAACAAAACAAACAAAGGAGGAGGAAGAGGAGGAGGACAAAGAGGAGAAGGAGGAAGAAAAGGGTGGCTGCAGAGGAGATTTTCCTGGGGCGGACCTCAATGGACCTGAGTCATTTCTAAACTACACAAGCAGGGTTGTTTTTGGTGATAATACTGTATTAGGTCTACTGAGTTTAGGCACAGGTTTCCTTAGTAAAGTCATCCTAGTAGAGGAATTCATTTCCTGTTTGTTGTGTAGGGGATGTGATCCAAAAGCTTCTAAATCCCTTTCAAACTCTTCCCACTTCGTCTGGAGTTTGACAATCCACCAGGCCCTAACCCACACCAGTCCCCACCACCTGTGGGCTGAGTGAGGTTATATCAAGAGCCCCTTCAGTGAAGGGGAAATTTGCATATCGGACTTGATGGATATATTTCTTTGTCTGACAAAGTGGGGGTTGGGCCAAACAGACTCTCTGAAGTCAAAGGGCTTGAATATGATCATATATTCTGCTTCTGTTTGAGCATAAATTAGTACACGTGGGAGGGGCCCCGGGAACTTGTATCCTGAGAGGTGGGAGTTGGGAGAGAGACTGGGAGTCGTCTGGAACTGGGATCTTTGTGTGTTTTACAACGAGTGGAGTGAGCATGCTGGGTCTCTTCCTGTTCCCAGTGTCTATTGACCCAGCCCAGCTGGCTCTGGGGCAGCCTGGGACTGAGCTGGGGGTTTACTACGGTATCCTTGAGAGATCAAAGGTCTGGTCCCAGAAGCATGCCTATTCTTTTTTTTTTTATTAGATATTTTCTTTATTTACATTTCAAATGTTATCCCCTTTCCTAGTTTCCCCTCCCAAAATCCCCTATCCCCTCCCCCCTCCCCCTGCTCCCCAACCCACCAGTTCCCATTCCTGATCCTGGCAAAAAAGTAATGCGTCATGAATTTGCATGTCATCCTTGAGCAGGGGCCATGCTAATCTTCTCTGTATTGGTTCGGTTTTAGTATCTGTGCTGCCGAAGCAAACACAGCATTCCCATTCTCGAGGTAGCTCCGGTCTCCAGAAGCCCCAGGGCCAAGTGAGGCTCTTGGAGGGCAGAGAGGAAGACCTCTCCTACCCAAAAGAGGCTGGAATTTAAGGCCTGGTGTACATGTAATCAGCTGGCTCCCAGTCATTTTTTTCCTCTGTGACTAGCCAGGATCCCTCTTTTGGGTCTTGCATTAAGTTACTGAATATAACTTGCGATTGAGCCTCCTCTCATTACGAGAAAGGTGTGTTGATTTTTACAAACAGCCACAAGGAAATAAGATGTTGGGGTGGGGAGTGCAGTGGTTCCACAGTTCAGTGCTTAAGAGTTTGTGCAGCTCTTGCAGAGGACCCAAGTTGGGTTCCCACCACTCACACTCACAACCACCTCCAACTCCAGCTCCAGGAAATTGGATTCCCTCTCATGGCCTCTTTGGGTATGTGCATTCCCATAAATAGACACAAGCATACACACAATGAAAACATAAAAAGAAAACTTACAAAGATGTTATAATCAAGTTTTACCTCTGACATTATACAAGAACTCAGAACAAAACCTACATGCACCCATGTTCACAGGTCAGGCCAGCATTGATTCTATAACCGATCACCTACAAACACTTCCCTTTCTGTGGAATGCAGCAGGTACAATATATAATAGCCATTAACAAAAAGGCCAAGAGCCTGGAGGTATGGCTAGGAGACTGGATGGAAGGCAGCATTCCCTGTATCTCCCTCCACACACCTGCCATTTGTCTGACTGTTTCCAAAACTAAAACAAGCAACCCACTGCCCACAGCAGCCTCATGGAGAAAGGTTCATGAAGACTGACTTCTCAGCCCTTTTGAATTCCATGGGAGTTAACTCACACCAACTTTTTAAGGCTTCCCTTCAGGAAAATGAGCCTGGAGGATGTAGTGAGGCCAGTGAGGTCCAGGACACAAGCCCACAGGGGAGGTGATGGTGGTATTTTTCTGAAGCTGAATAAGTACTCAGAAGGACAGAAAGCAAGCAGGAAGGGTGAATGCTGGACCTGGAAGGTCATAGACCAACTTCCTTCAGGTCAGACTGAAATCAGTGCTTGGAATTTCCCTGGGGACATAAGCCATCCACCCACCCCAGCCTGAGGACACACGGAATCCAATGGGGAGCCTGGGGTCACAGGGAGGTGAGATCAGGAGAAGGGATGTCTGATGAGTTCCCCCCCCCCACACACACACTCATTACAGCCCCTTCAGAGCCCAAAAGTACCATCAGCTCCTTTATTACCGTCCTTTGATCTCCACCCTTTTCTCAGACCTCCATCCCCAGTTCAGTGGTTTGCAAAGGTGGTTCAGAAGGCAGGTGACCTGAAGACCCAGTGTTCCAATCTGAGGTGAACTGCTCTTGCCAAGGACACTACTAGCCAGTCCTTTTCTTTGCCAGTCCCCCCTTCTCTACCTCTCCCAGCACACTTGGATTTCCTACCTCCCTTTTTAGAAAACATACTCTGCCCTCCCTACTGCCTGGTCCACCCCCAGGCCATCTTCACTGGCTGCCCTTCTTCACTGGCCCCATTCCTCCTTGTAAATAAATAAATAAGTCCAGCCCAAACCTGGGCTGTACCCCACAGGGAAAAAGACAGTAAGATATAAATTTGAAAAACTCCAGCACAAAAATATATTCTATATTTGAAAATTTACTCAAGGTTTCGGGTTTTTGTTTGTTTTGCTGTGTACTTAGAACATGGAGAAGAGTCTGAGCTCAACCCTGCACTGGATGCTTTCTGACCCAGGAAGCCAAAGGCATTTTCAATTTCTCTTGCAATCCTAGAGGCCATGGGTATGAATCATAAAGAGAAACAAGGCTAAGAGAGGTCACCTCAGTTCTTTTAATCAGCTAGGTGTGTGTGTGTGTGTGTGTGTGTGTGTGTGTGTGTGTGTGTGTGTGTGTGTAACAGCGCCCTCAGAAGAAACGAAAGACTTCTCAGGAAACGTGTACTTTTGCTCCAAGATCTTACTTCATTTTACTGCAAATTCATTGTGTAGGAGCTTCATATCATGGACAGGACAAAGTACAGAAGCAAGCTCCAAGCAGGCTGTGAAGCCCTCTCCCCACCTCCTCCACTACCCACCTGCAGGGCTCGGTAAGTCATCCACAGAAAGGGTCTGCTTTGAAGGTGATAACCCAGCTTCCCATAGCTGGGGGGATGCACGTTTAGGACACAAAGCCTGGCTCTGTAAAGGCTCTGGCTACTGTTCTTAGGGCACTCCCACAACTTTCTAAGTCACTTGTTTGCCCCTGATCAAGCAGAAGAAGATTACACTGGCAATACTGAAGCCCCAGAAACAAAGTTTACAACCACCCGGAAACAATGCAATTCATGTTTTAAAAATGTAAAAAAAAAAAACAAAAACAAAAACAAAAAAACAAAACAAAACAAAAAAACAAACAAAAAGCAACAAAAAGTGTCTGCCTAGCCTGGACTCCACCACTGACCTATATGATGCTGGTGTGCATCAAACACGAAGGGAAGAAGAAACCCAGATACACAAACACAGACGTTGTCTGGGAACATTTTAATGCCTCGGTGAGTGAATTTTTTAGTGTGTTCTGACTTGAAATTATGGTGAATCAGGGCGTACTAATGCCCAAGTCTACAGCAGATAATGGCAGGAAGTCCTGGCTAATTGGTCTATTCACTCACTACTTGCTGAGGTAGCAGAAGCTAAAGCTACAGGAGGCAGAGTGAGGACAAGGAGGAGGGGTGGGGCTGCTGAGCCGCCTCTGAGCAGCGTCTCACAGCTGTGGGGTGGGGGTGGAGGACGCGAAGACAGGTGAGAGTTGGGTTCATTTTCCAGCACAGGCATCTAGGATCAGGCTTACCTCAACCTGCCAAAGCCTCCTACCACAGGAGTAAGGGGGCCCTGTGCCTTTGCCAGAAGGACCCAGCGGGGTCATGCCAGAAGCTCTTCCCAAGAGTCTCTTAGGGCAGTGATCTCACAAATTTGTGGAAGGAAACACACCTACCTTCTACTCTACAGATGGACAGACCAAGGCTCCAAGATGTCCAGGCTCTTTGCTTAAGAAGCACAGAATAAAGTTCCAGGGGCTCTGACTTTGATTTCTGCACTAGGTTTGTTCCACAATGTGGGTCAGTGCTCTGGTTGTTAGAATCTCCGTGTTTCCTAATCATTATGATTCCTTCCCACCACTCCACCACCTCGCTGGTCTGGCGCATAAGTCACATCAGAGATGCCATCTTTGCCTTTAGTGTTCCTAGGTCACCTTTGAGGAGGGTGTCCTTTCTCTTTCCTTTCCACAACTGTTCTTGCAGACTAGCAGGGAGGGAGAAAGACCCACCTTCTCCCCTACTCTCCCTACAGTCTCTGGGGTCCTTGCTGCGGGCAAGATAATTTGGCTAATGAACTCGTTAAAGGGCCCCTGGTGACCCGCCCTGGCCTCCCCTTGGCCCATCTGGGAAATTCCACTGAAAGGCTGAGAGCGCTTTGCAGCTCCGCTGCCGTCTGTCACTGCAGGAGGCCTGAAGTAGACCCCTTACATTAAAATAATTACCCAACGGAACAGGTGGCCCACTCCCTACAACCAGACGCATCTGGCTGAGCCTGGAAGTGTTGCGAGAAAGGCCCGCCCAGGGCAGGGCAGGTCAAGCTGGAGCCTGGGAGGGCGGAGAAGGACCTTCGCAGGCCTGTGGATTTCTGGACACCCGCCAACTGGGTGACCAAAGCCTTGAGAGAAGGTGGCTGATTGCGCCGCCACCCACCGTCTCTGTATGCTGGTGACAGAACCGAACCTTGAGCTTTACGAGGTTGACTCCAAGGTTGGTGCGCGTCCCGCATTGTGCTTCAGACCAGGGGCTCGCAGGAGAGAGCAATGCCAGCATCCCCGCAGGAGACTGGGGAAAGGCAGCTCAGGTAGTATGTGGGAGCATGTGTCCACGTGCATGTGTGCACTGAGCACGCACTGAGAGCCTGGGCGCAAGTGTGCATATGTGTGCAAAGTGCCTCCTTGTTCACGCGAAGAGACATCGTAGATTGTTGAGGAAGTCCCCTGCAGTGTAGCCGAAAGGAACAGCGCGCGGCTCCGGCGCGCGGCCAAGCCTATTGCCAAAAACATGTATTACACTGCGACATTCTGTAAATGAGATAATGATACATAAACCCGATGATCGATGTGACGGGCCTGGATGTCTTCTCTAAATTAGCTGCTCACATCGACTGCTAATATTGTGAGTTTATGAAAGCAATTTCGGTGCAATCGGCGAGAGGGTCTTCGTACTCTAATCAGCCTGCCTAGCTAATGGAAGAGGGGGTCAGGCTGAGCGTTATTGACACGTCCGTGCCCTTAAACCTGTTTCCCAATAAAGCTGATTAGTTTTTGTCAATTCATCAGCTAACCACTCTGGCTGGAAACAAATCAAAGCTGTATTTGTTCAATAGAAGCAACAAGTCACAGATCAGCACCATTCAGGGGGAGGGCTGGTCAGGACCTGCCTTAGGAGAAATGTCCATGAGGCGTCTCTGACCTGGGGAACCTTAAAATAAGTATAATAGGTAGAACTGCACCTCTAGTCTTCCATCCTTCCCTTAATCAGGGCTGCAGGTGGACTGGCTCCCGGACTACTCTTTCCAATGTGGAAAGAGAGTACTCTATTATTCAAGTTAGACCAAGTCATCCTCAGGCAGGATGGAGCCTGGGAGGAAGGGGTGCAGGGGAGAACAGGAGAGTGCCATGGTGGTTTTGAAAATGCTTATCTCCTATGTGTCTCCAGAAGGAGTAGGGAGGGCTTGGTGTAGGATATCAGACCCCTTAGGCAGATGGAGGACAGGCTTGTCTGCAGCACGTCGACCACCTCACTTCTACTCCCAGCCAAGGGAGGTCCCTTCTGACTGATTTTTTTGGAGAGAAGGAACCAGATAGGAGAAACTTTAGCCTGGTGAGAATACAGGGTGTGAATTGTCCCCCCACCCCCTCAATCAGGGCTGCAGGTGTGCTACACTGGGTACAGAATAAGGGTCTCCCAGGCCTCCCTCAGCTCTCTCCACTTCTTGACTGAGTCCAGTGACCTCTAGCCCTGGCCCTTGCATGAAGAAAGGAAAAGTGCACTGTCCCTTTAAGCCCCCAGCCAAGGCTGCCTCCAGAGCCCCATCCCCCTTCAATTTAATTTCATTAAAACAGAGCATGAATATTTCTATTAAACCTAAAATGAAATATGAAGCCATTTAGACTCTGCCTGCACCAATCACCCAGATTTATGACTTTTATTCATCACATCAAGAGCTTGGAAAAATGAATTTTCTTCACCCAGGAAGGAAATAAAACCTCAGGCTTGGTCATTTCCAGAAAGCTGTTAATTTGACCATGTGGTAATTACTTTCACAATTAACTAAAATACAAATCAACTTGACAAATTGAGCTAGTTTATATATTAATTAGCCTGCTTAAATTTATTCATTATGAAAAGACAATTTAAGGGGACCTGCAGTGTCTGTTTTATTGCAATAAATTATTGTAAGGAAATGGGACCAATAAGACATCATAATATTTAAAGATATAGTACACGCGTGGGGTGTGCTTTATTGACAATTTCATTTTCCAATTAGTAATTTTGTTGTAATATATCTGCGGACCCCAGACTCCTGGCCAGGGAGACAGGATCCCCCAGGACCAGGGAGGTCAGAGTGGCAGGTCGGAGCCTCAGGAGTGAAGGCCAGGTCCGGCAAGCAGCAGGTCTGCTCCCACGCAAGCCCTGGGGTGCAGCGAGCAAAACCAAGTCAGCGCAATGGACCCAGGCAGAGATGCAGTGCCCACGGACTCTTCCTCCCTGCAGGTCGAGGGGCTGATTTAATAGAATGTCGATAGAATCATTCGATGCCTTTTAGCTTGTGATCTTTATAAATGTCCGTCTATTAAATTACAAAATGATTCTCTTCTCGTTTAATTGTATTCTTTCGTTTCTTATTTCCAATTAATTAGTCCTATCGACGTTGCAATATATTAAGCGACTGGAGTCCGTTTCCAGTTAGAATATATGGGTCAACACATTCCGTTTTATACTCGACAGAACTATATAATGTGGGTTTTAACTACTCATCCCCATTTGTCTTAAACACCTGGCCCTCTTGTGTCTCCTTCCTGGCGTTTGGTGGGCCCCCATGGCCCCTCTTTCCTGAATGCACAGTTCAGTCTGAAAGGCCAGCTGCCAGAGCCTTTGGAATTTTTTGTTTTAAACGTGTCCATCTTACTGGATTCGGGACAAACAGGTCTGCAGAAGATACTAGTGGTTCAATATCTGAAGGTTTATGTTCCCCTCAAAGTGTGGGGGGATGAGGGCAGTCAGTGGGGGCCCCTGTCCCCTCGTGCCCTCTTTGGCCCTTTCTTTCCAGAGAGCCTCCCTTTATAACCCTAGGTAGTTTCCAAAACCGGGGCTACATAGCTCAGACTTGCCTTCAATGTTGTGCTATTCACTTACTTCTGTCGTGGGGTTACAAGTGTGTGCCACCACTTCCACTCATAAAATTACCTTTAAATATACGGGGCTTTAGATCCCCCTCCTTTATCTTCTCCCCTTGCCTTTGCTGTGGTGGGGCATACGTGTGCTTTAGGTCCTCAACAGCACCAGAGCCACTAGCTACCAGCCACCAATTCCTGCCTTCTTCCCAGCCCAAGGGCAGCTTCCTCAGTGCTTCACAGTTTCACATGTGCATGGCTGCGCAGTGATTTGGAAGGAGGGTCCTCTGCTGACTGCCTACCCACAGGAGGTGGCCTCCTCAACACCCCTCCCGGCCCTACAGCTCCACTGTACAGGTTGCTGCAGGAAAATGGGGTATTTTTTCTTGTTTGTTCTCCCCTAGTTCGGGGCACCCGTGCGGGGCTTGGAGTATTGCATCTGTTACACCAGAGGCCAAAAGCCTCTTTTCTCCACATCCTGAGAAGCATGAAGTTAAGAAAATGTCTACTTTGGCTTAAGGATTGCCTCTCATTTGTCTTCAGCTTCTTTCTTCCTAGGGTAGAAAGGTCATGCTTCCTTCTAAGGCCTATGTCCCAGAAGACCTACTGTGGATCCAGGAAGGTGCCCCTCTCCCGGAGTAACAGCCAGGCCAGGAGACTTCCTGTTTTTAATTCTGCCCCATCACAGGGCCTGCTGACTTGGCTCAGGTATTTGCCATTCAAAATCTGCACTTTCCAAGCTTCTTGGCATACCAGATAAAAGGAAGTAAGCGGTCTCCCTCCAGATTTAGATCACTTTCCTGAGGCACCTGGGTGCTCCTTCCACAAACAGTAGGTGTGTGTGTGTGTGTGTGTGTGTGTTGATTCTCTGAGAGTTTACAGAGAATCCCTTCCCAGTATTTCCATGTGTGCCTCCGTGCCTCCTCTTGTGACCTGCCCCACCACCACCAAAAAAAAAAAAAAAAATACACTCACTGGGAAAGGACATGGTGAAACTCTCAGTGGCCAGCTCCCCAAACAGAACTGAGTCCTTCCCCTCCCATACTGCCTCCAGAGGGCATCAATTGTGGTGACCTATACTTCACTATCCCCAACACAGTTTTTAAAAGTTCTGCTCCTTTGTGATTGTGTTACCTCATCACAAAGGAACTCACACAATATGTATTCACTGATAAGTGGATATTAGCCCAAAACTTAGGATATCCAAGATATAAGATACAATTTGCTAAACGCATGAAACTCAAGAAGAATGAAGACCAAAATGTGGACACTGTGCCCCTTCTTAGAATTGGGAACAAAACACCCATGGAAGGAGTTACAGAGACAAAGCTTGGAGCTGTGACGAAAGGATGGACCATCTAGAGACTGCCGTATCCAGGGATCCATCCCATAAGCAGCTTCTAAACGCGGACACCATTGCATACACTAGCAAGATTTTGCTGAAAGGACCCAAAGATAGCTGTCTCTTGTGAGACTATGCAGGGGCCTAGCAAACACAGGAGTGGATGCTCACAGTCAGCTATTGGATGTATCACAGGGCTCCCAATCGAGAAGCTAGAGAAAGTACCCAAGGAGCTAAAGGGATCTGCAACCCTATAGTTGGAACAACATGATGAACTAACCAGTACCCCGGAGCTCTTGTCTCTAGCTGCATATGTATCGAAAGATGGCCTATTCGGCCATCACTGGAAAGAGAGGCCCATTGGACTTGCAAACTTTATATGCCCCAATATAGGGGAATGCCAGGGCCAAAAGAATGGGAATGGGTGGGTAGGGAAGTGGGGGGCGGTATGGGGGACTTTTGGGATAGCATTGGAAATGTAATTGAGGAAAATATGTAATAAAAAAAAAAAAGAAAGTTAAAAAAAAAAGTTCTGCTCAGTGGCTTCCAGTCTATGCTCTTACTTTTTGGGGGTTGGGGTGGAGGTAAAGGTAGGGGTTGTCACAGAAACCTTCTATGTCTCTCTGAACTGTGTATCTTCAGTCATTGATCATATTATAGCAAACATAGCCTTTCTGTTCTTCACAATCAGCGGGCATCCACAGTTTCTGGCAACAGCACTGACCACTAACGTGGTCCCCTGCAACAGTAGAACTAGCTGGATCCCATCTAGTAGGACCCAGATAAGGCTCTCTGAGGCTGCCCTGACCCCAGACTTCATCATGCAGGGCCTCAGGTGACAGGGTGTCAGAGTCCAGGACAACCACAGGCTTCAGATACAGTCACATTTTTAAGAGAAGATGGAATTCAAGTCTCCTGGAAAGGGTAGCTCATAGCTCTAGTGTCTGACAGGATGAGAGCAGATCCTTCTCAGAGGTTCCCAGGGCTCGCTCTCCCCTACAGCAGGGAAGCTTTCTCAAAGGACTTGCAAACATCCTCTTAATTCTTCCTCCAATCCCTAGGAAAGTTCCCTTTGCTTAGCTCTGTTTCTCTGGTTCTCTCAGTGTTTGTCCACTGACAAGCTAAAGGGAATGATAAATTCAACAAGTTCAGAACACCGGCTGACAAACATCTGCAGACATCTGCCAGCCTGGCAGTTCCTCTTTCACCCTGGACCAGGCAGAGTGGGCTACTTCTCACATGGATGCTCACTCTGAAAGTGATTAGAATAGCTGACAAGTTAGAGCTGTTTGCCAAAGTAAAGCAAAATCACTTTCCTGCCTCTCATCCACCACACCTCACTCGTCCCTCCCTGTTTCTGCTTTCTTGCCCACAGCTAGACTATTTAACATGATCTAAGCTAGAAAAAAACTTTTAAGGTCTTCTGTGTGACCAGTTTGGTTCTAAGAAGACCATTTCTGTGTTGGAGGACCATAACACCTTTTGGAGGAGGACAAGTGTGAGTGGAAAAAAAAATAGGGAACAAAAGAAGGGATAGGAGGAGAAAGGAAGACCTGCTTCTGGAAGAGCCTGGTGTTTATCTGCAGTGGTTTATGTCATAGAAAGTCCTCTCAGAGCTCACCGTGAGGCAGCGGCTGATGCCTTCCACTTAGGTTGGGCCAGTCTCTTTGCTTCCCACATTACTTAACTTGCCAACCAGCTTTATATCTTTGGGTTTCAATTTCAGCATTCTGAAATTTTTACCTTGCCATCTCCAGAGTCATTTTGACAACTATAAAATAATCAAATGTAAGGGAAACATTTCCATTTGTGGTTTTTAAGATATGGCTACAGCTCATGGAGAAGTAGTTCAAACCAGCTGAGAGGCCTTTCTACATTTATTTTTAAGCCAAGTGGTAGTTGTATACTAGGGAGGAAGAGGTAGGTGGATCTCTCTGTTCAAGGCCAACCTGGTTTACAGAGTGAATTTCAGGACAGCCAGAGCTACACACACACACACATACACACACACACACACACATACACAAACCCTTTCTGGAAAAAAATATTTATTAACATTTTAGCTACTTATTTTACTTTTATTTATATTGGAGTGCTTTGCCTACATATTAGTATGTACATTAGAAAGTCATTGGGTCGCCCTAAACTGATGATTGGAAAGCCGCTGGTGGTAGCCAGACTCGCTCAGAAGTCCTGAGGCACCTCTCTCGCCCCACCTCTCCAGCCCTGGTCTGTGACTATTATATGTGATCAGCCCCACTTTACACACAGAAAACAGGTTTACTTCATTTCTCCCAAATGACACATTTATCAAGTGACATAGCCAGAGTTTGAATCCATTTTGTTCTGATCTCAGGCCTTGTCTAGTTCTTGGTCCAGGTTCTTCAATGGCTGGGTACTGAGTGAGGGTAGACTTTGGACAGAAGAGGCGTGACCTGTGACCTCTACCCTGTAAGCTGACTCAACACCTATGGCTTAGTGCCTCCTACCTGAAGACCAACACCAGCTGCTTTTAAGATTTTAGCTTCAGTCTTTGTCTTTCAAGAGTTGCTGGTCTAGCTTCTTGTAGCTCATTGGAGTGTTTGCGTACCTTGCATGAACAGAAAGTATTCCACCCCTGGGTTTTCAAAGGCTTGGTGGTACCCACCTATAATCCCAACATTCAGGGGAAAAAGATTCCAGCAAACAGATGTAGCTGCAGAAATAGGATTTTAAACTCACCATGCAACCCTTAATGAAATAATGGTTGAAGGCAAACAGGAGAATTCACCCTCCTCCTTTATTAAAAAAAAAAAAAAAGGTCACAGCTTAACCACCTGTCTATTTGCAACATTTTATGGTACCAAGTGGTATAGTGGAGGGGATCTGGATGGAGCACCTCACTGCAGCAGTCAGCTGGGGAGGAGTGTGACTAGCCACTTACACACAAACGTGTGAAGATTGTAGGGATGCTGAAAGGGGAGGACAGGAAAGATGATGAGCAGGCAAGAGAGGGGACTAGAAAGAGACCTGACAATCATTGGGTGCAACTCCTGAAAGGCTCATATTAAACATAAATACACATCAAGATTTTAATATAAAATCCAAAATGCAGATTAAAGAAAAGTAACCAGAAGAATGGAGATGATAATCATCGGAGGAAAATAGGGGTGCTAAAGGAATAATTGACAAATCCATAAACATTGCAATGAACAATATGATTTAGTGTGTGTATGTGTTATATCCCCACAGTCAAGTCACCTGCTCCGTGAGCATACACATGTGTCCTGCCAGACAGATTGTCCCCGTTGAACTGCAGCGACCATGTTTCACATCTCTGGAATCCATTACTTTTGTTTAATTAGAAGTCTGTACCCTTAGACCAGGGTTGTGCAGTGTAAACAGCATTTTACGCTCAGCTTGACCGATTCTGAGGCTGAGTCTTCCTTTGTATAACTTACCAGAATGCCTTTATGCTTTATCTATTTTGGATCAAGGGTAAGATGGAATTCCTTCTATTTATGACTAATAGCATTCAGCAGTGAACACACTCTGGCATTTGCTGGTGAGTTTTTCCTGTTGTGGCTGTTCTGAATAGTTTTACGGTGGGCATAGGGATGCAGATAACGATCTAAGATGTTGGCTTGATTCCTTTTGGAAAATGCTCATAAGTAATATCGCTGGATCACATGACAATTTTATTTTTATGTTTTTGAGGAATCTTACTGCCAGTCATCCTAGCAGGAGTAATTTACATATCCATGGTGGTGTGCATAGGGTCTCTTTCCTCTACATCCTTTCCAACATGGGCCTCTCGTCTTCACAATTACAGCCTTTCTAGAAGGTGCTTCTGACCTGTGACTCCTTGGAGGCTGGGGGTGTGGTGGGACTGATATGCTTTTTTTAATGTTCTTGTGCATTTGTGTTTGCTGTGGGAATGTGTCTGTTCAGGTCTTCTGTCTGTTCAGGGATATTTTCTATCACTGTGTAGCAAACTTTTCATTGTGGCCATTCATCTGCTTAGAGAGTTTATTTTTGTATTTGTTGTTCATACTTTTATTTTTTAAAGACTTATTATTTGCGTGTGTGTGTGTGTGTATAAGTATTATGCCTACATGTATGACTGTGTGCTGCATGTATATCTAGTGACCTCAGAGACCAGAAGAGAATAACAGATACCCTTGGGACCTGATTTACAAACAGCTTTTAGGCTGTCATGCTAAATCTGGGCTATCTGGATGAACAGTTCCTAACCACCGAGCTGTCTTTCAAGCCTTCTATACTTATAGATAAACACATTAAAACAAAAAAAACATTTCCAAGATTGGTTTCAAGGAATTTTTCTTGGGATTGGAGAGATGGCTCAGCAGTTAAGAGAATTGGTTGCTCTTCCAGATGATCTGGATTCAATTCCCAGCACTGGAATGGCAGCTCACAACTGTCTGTAACTCTACTTTCAGGCGGGAACCAACATCTTCTTCTGACCTTTATAGGCACTAGACACACACACACACACACACACATATACACACACACAAACAATAAATCCATACACATAAACTAATTTTTCTATAGTCTTAGCAGTCCTGAACTTGCTCTGTAGATTAGGCTGGCCTCAAACTTACAGAGATCTGCCTGCCTCTGCCTCCCAAGTGCTAGGATTAGAGGCATGTGCTACCATCTCCTGGAATAAACTAAATTTTAAAAAGAAGAGGAGGCAGAGAGGGAAGAAGAATTTTTTTTAAAGAATTGTTAAGTTTTTAATCCATTTGAAGTTAAATTTTGTGGTGGTTGATGCTAAGAGCCCTGTTCACTCTTCTACTTAGAGACACCCAGTTTCAACGTTGCTCTTCCAAGTCCCAAATTTTAGCACCCTGATCAGACACTGGTTAAGTTTTAACATACAGGTTTATTTCTGGGTCCTTGATTCTGTTCCATTGGTCCAAATGTCTATCTGTAGACGGTACCATACTGTTTTGATTACTGTAGCTCTGTAATGTAGCTTGAAATCAGTGTGATGCCTCTTTCTTCTTTGGTTACTTGAGGTTTGTTGTTACATAGCAATCTTAGGATCTTTTTTTTTTCTTCCTTCCTTCCTCCCTTCCTTCCTTCCTTTTCCCTTCATTTGTTCTTTTTCTGTAACTTTTTGTTTGTTTAAAATGTTTTAAGTTTGTTTATTCATTGTTTTATGTGAATAAGCGTTTTTTTTTTTTTCTGTATCTAATGTATAGGCACTAACTACATGTATGCCTTGTGCTTGCAGAAACCAGAAGTGGGTGTAGGATCTCCTGGACTGGAGTTATGGATGGTTGGTTACTATCCTGCGGGTTCTGGGAATCAAAGTCAGATCCTCCAAAAGAGCAACTAACACTCTTAACCACTGAGCTACCTCTCCAGTCTCTGTTTGATTTTGGGGAGGGGGGAGAGGGGGACAAGCTTTCATCCTGCAAATCCAAATGGATTCATTTGTAATCTGGGCTAGCCTTGAACTCATGACAACCTTTCTTCCTCAGACTCCCAATATCTGAAATTACAGGTATGACCCATTGAATGCAGTTTAAATGTTTTTTGTTTGTTTGTTTGTTTGTTTGTTTTCTCTACTTCTGTGAAACCCATCCCTGTAATTCTGCTAAGGATTTCATTGAATCATGAGATCTTTCAGGGCAATAAAACATCTTTCAGTGTGAATTCAGATGCATGAATTTGATCCTTCTCTCTGTGATATTTGCCTTATTGTTTGTAACCATCTATTTCTTTCATCAGTGGCTTATGGTTTTGAGGTATGTGATCTTTCAACTATGTTGAATCTATATACAAGTTTCTTCTTCTTCTTCTTCTTCTTCTTCTTCTTCTTCTTCTTCTTCTTCTTCTTCTTCTTCTTCTTCTTCTTCTCCTTCTCCTTCTCCTTCTCCTTCTCCTTCTCCTTCTCCTTCTCCTTCTCCTTCTCCTTCTCCTTCTCCTCCTCCTCCTCCTCCTCCTCCTCCTCCTCCTCCTTCTCCTCCTCCTCCTCCTCCCCCTCTTCTTCCTGTCCTCTTCCTCCTTTCTCCCTTCCCCTTCCTTTTCTTCTTTCTTTGTCTTCTGGTTTTTTGTTGTTTGTTTTCTGTTTGAGAGAGGGTCTCTCTATCTATTCTTGGCTGTTTTGGAACTCACAGAGATTCACCTGCTTCTGTCTCTTTGGTGTTGGAATTAAAGATGTGCCCCTCGATGCTTGGCTATTTTTTTTCTTTATTTTTTTTAATACTAGTACAGATAGAATTGCTTTAATTGCCTTTTCAGGTGATCCAGGACTGCATGTAGAGATGTTGCTGCTGATTCTTTTAAATTGTTGTTACACTTTTTTGTGTATAGTATGTGTGGTCTGTATCATGTGGTGTGTGTGTGTATCATGTATGGTGTGTGTGTGTGAGAGAGAGAGACTGTGTATCATGTGGTGTGTATATATGTATGAGAGAGAGAGTGTGTGTGTGTGTTGTTTGTAGTGTAGTGTAGTGTAGTGTAGGGTAGGGTAGGGTAGGGTAGGGTAGGGTAGGGTATGCACGTGTCACTGCTTGTGCAGAGGTCAGAGGATGACTTGTAGGAGTTGTTTCTCTCCTTCTACCATGTGCATTGAAATCAGGTCCTCAGACTTAAGCGGCAAGAACCTTTACCCACTAAGCTGTCTCACCAACCCTTGAACAATCCTTTCAGGGTCCTTAATTCTTTAATTAAGTTCACTAGTATTTTGTTGCTGTGTTTGCATTTCTGGGTATTTGGGATTTTCTTTTTCTTACACTGTTATAATCTGGTTTTGATGCTCTTTGGAGTGCTGGATTTCTTTCTTCTGTCTCTGTTTCAGTCTCTCTCTCTCTCTCTGAGTGTGTGTGTGTGTTTGTCTGTCTTTCTGTCTCTCTATCTCTCTGTCTCTCT
This sequence comes from Mus caroli, assembly GCF_978045245.1. NCBI lineage: Eukaryota > Metazoa > Chordata > Mammalia > Rodentia > Muridae > Mus > Mus caroli. The sequence goes on from NW_028227259.1 coordinate 32,017,926, forward strand.
CTGCCTTTTCAAGGTAGAATTTTGGCTGTCCTGGAACTTGCTTTGTAGAGCAGGCTGGCCTTAAACACATAGATCTGCCTGCCTCTACCTCCTGAGCACTGGGATTAAAGGTGTGTACCACCACATGCCAAGAGGAGCTCTAGATTTCTAAAGTGAGTTGGAGGTACTTCCTAAAGAAGAAAATTTTTTATTTATTTTATGTATATGGATGTTTTGCATATATATGAATATATTAATAAATAAATATTTCTCTGTTGCCTGAGAAAGCCTAAAAAGGCATAGGATCCCTGGGATACAAGACTACAAGCTCCCATGTTGGGGCTGGATACTGAGCCGCAGTCTTCTGCAAGGACAGCCAGTGCTTTTAACTGTTAAGCCAATTCTTTGGTCCCAAAAGACATTAAAAGAAAAAAAAAACAACTTTTTTTTTGAATGTAGTGATGAGGACTGTCCTGTTCTGTCACCTTCTGCCTTATTCTCTTGAGACAGGGTCTCTCAATGAACCTGGAACTAAGCTGGTGGGTGGCAACCACAGTGATTTTCCTGTCTTTGTCCCCCTAGAACTGGTATTACATCCATACTCTACTTTTTTTTATTTTTTGTGGGTACTGGGACCTAAACTCAGGTCCTAGTGCTTGCACAGCAAGTACTCCTACCTGTTGACCTATTTATACTACTCAAAAGACACAGTTTGGTGGCCTTGTCTAGTTGAAACAGCAAGGGGCAGCCTTTCCAGTCCCTTCTCATGACATTCAGGTATGTGTGTATTGGGGAGAAAGGCCCTGGGGGATGGACACCCAGGAATTGTCTTAGATGAGAGGTAGTAACCCAGGAGCTAGACCCAGCAATCAGGGAAGGGGCAGGAGGTGAGATTCAGGGCATGGCGATTGTGAATGCTGACAAGCTGGTGATGAAGAGAGGGTTTGCCCACCCGCATTAAAATCCCATGAATCATTGACAAGAAACCAAACAGCACTGGATCTATATAACAATTTGAACTCATACTGCTCCAAGTAAAATCAAATTAGAAGTCTTACCCCAATTAGATTATGCAAACGCTGACACAGAGCTGAGCAACACTTGGTGTGTGACAGCAACCCTACCTTACACCTCACACAGCGAGGATATTCTCAAGCACACCCATCTCGACACCGGGTTGTGTCAACATTCTACCTCTAGATAATAAATATGAGACACAGCACACACTGCTTTTAATTGCATCGATAAACTGGGATTAACCCCCAAGTCAGGCTTCACTATTGCAATTAAATGTCCTCAAATAAATGGTTTCCTCAATAAACAAATGGAAGGGGCTGTGTTTGCCCTGAGTAATAGCAGGTGTAATATTTTACTGGCTAAAGCGAAGTATTAAGTGGAATCACTTGCAGGACCTGATTTATTCCCTGAGATTGGAAAGTCATCTTTCATACGTCATGGGCTGCTTTGGTACTGTATAAACAGCTAATGATATCCTAAATCAAGCCAGCTTGACCTTGCTTTTAAACCAGAGCTGCTGGGTCTTGGAAAACCAAGAGTCCGGGGGTTCTCCAGCAATCTGACGAAGATGGCTGTCTTGAGCACACAGCTGATTGCTCTTTGGTGTTTGGTCTTTAGTTTCTAGGATTCAAAATTCTACAAGGTGTGCAGAACTGAGGACTTGGCACACAACCTAGTGGCTCTTTGTGGACTGTTAGATGATTGGTTGTCTGGTTGCTATAGAGGTGTGTCCAACTTACAGCCCAAAATACCTACAAATGCTGCCTAACACAAAATTGTAAACATGTGTAAAACATCAGGAGGTGAGGCAGGTGCATATGTGTGTGCGTGTACGTGTGCCTGTTCGTGTGCGTGTGCGTGTGTGTGTGTGTGTGTGTGTGTATGCTTGGTAAGGTTCTCAAGGGTGAACGTTATGTGTTGAGCACCCCTTAGGCCACATACCAGATGTTCATTCTGGCTCCTATTGAGACCCTACTTTTTATGACCTCTGAATTCTCTTGGTAAAATTTTACAAGGAATTCTTTTTTCTTGTTGGTTTTTGTTTGTTTGGTTTGGTTTGGTTTTGGTGTTGTTTTTTTGAGATGGGACTTCTCTGTGTAATAACTCTAGCTGTTCTGAAACTCCCTCTGTAGAACAGACTAACTTTGTTCACAGAGATCTGCCTGCTTCTGCCTCCCGAGTACTGAGATTAAAGGTGTGTGCCACCACCATCCAGCAATTGGGGTTTCCCTAGGTGGGTCGTTTTGTTTTTGAGACAAGATTTTACTATGTAGGCTGGCCCACAACTCATTACATAGCTCAGGCTGGCACTGAACTTGCAGAAATCCTCCAAGTTTCAGCTTCCCTGGGACTGTAGGCCTGAGCTACCACTTCACAAGCACTCTGTAAAAGTCAAGTTTATTTCTATCACAAGAATGCTTTTCTTTGTTTTAGCGTTTTGGAGAGAGCATAGGCTTTGATAATTTTAAGATTCACAGCCCGAGTCAGCCTGAGTCCAGGACAGTATGTACTCGGGGCTGGGCAGTGAGAACAGAGCATATATCCTTGGGGGCTAGGGTGAGAGCTTCTAATAACTGGTACCTCACCTTCACAGAGTTGAATGAACCGCATGCTTCTCCTAAACATCTTATCTGTGTATGCACATTTTTCCTTACTTAGTGTGTGTGGAGTGTGGGGGGATGAAGCACAGATGAGGAGGCTGGAGGACAACTTGTAGGAGTCAGTTACCCTCTTCCATTAGTGGATCCTAGGGAGTAAACTCAAGTTGCCAGGCTTGGCAGCAAACACCTTTACCCGCTGAGCCATCTTGCCAGCCCAGGATATCATTCTTGTTCTGTGCAGTCGAGAAGTATAGACCAGTATCTAGCATCTAAATGTTACCTGAGTGTCACCTTTAATTTACCTTTTGAGTTTGTGTATTCTCTTAGTCTGTGTTTTTTTAATTTGTTTAGTTTTTAGTGAAAATTTACTATGAGAGTTTGTGATCTTTCTATTTTTTCTGCTCATTATAAATGCACTGTAGGACCTGAGATATGACTCAGTATTTTAGATCACTGGCTGTTCTTCCTGAGGACCCTGGTCTGGTCACCAGCATCTATGTGTCAGCTTGAAACCATCTGCAACTCCAATTCCAGGGAATTCAGTGCCCTCTTCTAGCCTTTGAGGGCAACATGCAGGCAAAATACTCATACATATAAAACAAAACAATACAAAATAAATTGCAACCTGTCATTATCTTTCTGTAGTTTATTTACTTGGCAGCTTCTTCTTCCTCTTCTTCTTCCTCTTCTTCCTCTCCTCCCCCTCCCCCCTTTTCTTTCTCTCCCTCTTCCTCTTCTTTTGAGTCAGGGTCTCACTATATAACTCTGCTGTCCTAGAACTCACTATATAGACCAGGCTGGCCTCACACTTATAGAGATCCACTTGTCTCTGCCTCCCAAGTTCTGGAATTAAAGGAGTGTGCCACTGTGCCCTAAGTTTTGCATTGAGAAGCACTGACCTATAAATCTAACAGCTGCATATTAATCTATTTAAAATAAGGCATTATATTTGACAACCTACCAAGCAAATCTGGGGGTTCTTTCTGGTCTATGAGACAGAGATCCTCTGAGCTGAGCAGAGCAGAGCAGAGCAGAGACCATCTGGTTCTGACCAGAGATTCTGAGGACTTAGCTTAGGGCCACATCTAAGAAAGGGGATGAAGGACTCAATTAGCTCTTACCGTGTTGAGATGGCCTACAGGGCACTGCTGTCCCCTCCCCTGAGCTGCCCTCTGTACATCAGAGATCTAAGCCCCATTGGGTTATTGATTTAGTTAAAGAGCAATTCAGGACACATTTTATTAATATTCTCGACATCGGCGTCACTGTTGTCTTTCGTCATCCTAAATGATGTCCGAGCTCCACTTATTTTTAGTTAGTGAATCTTTCATAATTATATCACTACCAAGGGAAAACACTTGCTCGGCTGTAACCCAGTTAAAAATATGCATAAAAATTACCTGATGACTTAAATATATCAAAATTACCTTCCTTTTAACTGATAGCCTAGAACTTTAAAGATAATCTTTCCCAAACTGTTATAAAACATTTTTAGATTCTATCAGATGGAAATAAAATATTTAACACACAGGACCTCTTCCTGAGTGTGAATATATCTACAGATAATTCTAAGCTCCTAGGAATACTTGATGGGAAATATATTGATAATACAATTTTTCTTTTCAAAGAGATTGTAATGATTGCAAATTTGGTTTGATAATTAAATTAACAAGGACTGTTAGATTCCAGTGTGGGCCTCTTAGTGATATACAGAGCTAATAATAACTGTCTTTCCAGCTAAAGAGGTTTTAAAAGATCTCTACTGGTGTTTCTTTGCCCTTTGGAGTTAAGTGTGTCAAGTGTCACTTTTGAAAACTTTCATGAGAAAACAGAATAGTCCAGAAATTCTCTTATTTTAGTATTACAAATAAAAATACTTAACAGAGGAGCTGGAGTGGATGGCTTCTTGGGCAGGTAACATGTACATGCCTGGTACCTGTAGGTGCCCCAAATGGGGAACCCAGGTCTGTTGGATTCTGCTTACATTGATTTTGGGAGTTTTCAACCTGTTTCTCTGACTGTGTCCAGGGTGTCCTGATGGCTCTTCCAGATTGGCCCTTGCCAGATTTTGAGCAAGTGAATGAATGGTTGAGCAATTTAGAGGACTGCTTTTCCATACCCTAGAGGACTGGAATCTTCCAATGATGTTCTCTTGGTCTCTGTTTTTTTTTAATACCAGTCAAACTAAAGAAATCTAATCACAGACCTATGTAGGGTCCAGAAGCAGGGCAAGTTCCACATGGCAGTCCCATAGAATGAGGTGGCTTAGAAAGACTTTTTGTCTGGAACTATAGAGATGGTGTGAAGCAGAGCAGGGATGAAAGCCATGTGTCTCTGATTCTAAAGCCAGAACCTACATATATGTCATAAGAAAAAAAGAAAGCATTTAACTGGGGGGTTGCTTGCTTGTAGTTTCAGAGCCTTAGTCCATTATCATCATGGCACTGGAGAAGTAGTTGAGAGTTACATCATGATCTGCAGGCGGGCAGAGAAAGGACGAGGTGGTGGTGGGTAGAAGGAGAGAGGGGGAGAACACTTGGGCATGAACTTTTGAAACCTCATAGCCCACCCCCAGTGACACACTAACTCCAACAAGGCCACACCTCCTAATCCTTCTCAAATAGTGCCACTCACTGATGACTAGGTATTTAAAAATATGAGTCTATGGGGGCCATTTTTATTTAACCCATCACAGCAGGGTCTTGTGTCCTGGCAGGAATGAGGTCAGACCCAGAAAAGAGCAGTAGCTGAAACTAGATCAGAGGCTGTGAACCCTTATCAAACTGGCAGCTTCTGTAAGCCAATCACTAGGTTACTTGGGGTTAGATCCAGGTTTATATGCTAGGCAAATGCTGTACTGCTGAGCACATTCCTAGCTACCATAAAGCCTTACTGCTTCAGTGAATAGTTATTGGCATTACTCCTCCTCAGATGCATAACAATGGGAAAGGCCCTTGCTGGAGGAGTAGAGTGTCCCATGGCAAAACCTGTGTTAGCCTCAGGAATCCAGATGCAGATATCTGCCATTGTAATTGGATAGAACCATGACTGCTTCCCTAGGGCAGCAATAGTGAATGGAGCAGGTAAGAATACTGCTCCAGATAACTCTAGCTTAGCAGGTGAGGTTTCTGAGCCAGTTGTGCTGGGTTCAATGTTTGGCAATTGAGAATGAGAATCTGGGTCTCAGAGGGATGCAGGCTCAGGACAGGAGATGAAGGTTAAGAGAAGACATGGATAAGGCCAGGTGAAGTGCCAACAGTCCCAGGCTGGAGCAAGAGTAGGAAGCAGTACCTTGGCCCACAGTGAAGAATCAGTGGTTTTGGTCAGTTTCAAAGAGCTACTTTCAGGCTAGCAGGTGGGAAATCAGAATATTCTAAAACAACTCAAATTTCACAGAGGTGTCTGGAGCCTTACAGCTTCAGGCTATGTTCAAGGACTCATAACTCTGTCAGGTTCCAGGTAGAAGAACCATCCAGAGGCACCAAGGATGTGGCCATTTTTATCTTCAGAAGACTTTCCAAACATTAAGTGCAATTGATCAAACAACGTTTTGTAGAAATTAATTTCCCAGGGGATTTTTCTATATTACTTTAATTGCTTTCCATTGACTGACTAATTTTTCAAATTGCAGATTTATGAAAAAATACAAATATTCCTAGATGAAAGTATCTTGGTGGGAATACTGCTTTCAAAGATGTTTGTAATCTTTATATCTAGGTTTATATATTGCCCTTCTATTGACACTACTTTTTGATTAATACTGTGTAAAACATTCCCTAATGCATCAGCAGAATTAACTATGCAGAAGCATTCAGGCACAAGGACATTATATTGATGAAATGACGTTTTATTGACAAAATGACAGTTTAATACTGAGCTCTTCTGATGCTGTTTATCTCACCAATTGCCTCCATTCTGATAGTGAACCCCTCAAAGCAACGGTGACATAAATCTGTCCTGGTTTCACCACGCTGTTTGGTAGATCAATCTGAGTGCCCTGTAACATGGACAGTATCTCTGTAGGGTGTTCTAAGTTCAGTTAATTTTTGTGGCCATCCTGCAATGGTGGTCCTAGAATGTGTCCTATCATGGCTTTCCTGCAAAGCCCTGCATTTTGTCCCTCTGGAGGCCTCACGCCTGCTTTCTCTTGGCTCAGAGACACAGACCTCTGCTGCTGCAGGGCCACCAATCCAGACATGGTCCTTGGCTACAGCATGGGCCAGGACCTCACCATGGCCTCAGGTAGCAGCAAAAGCTACTCACATCACTACCCTTTGACTCCAGTTCCGCCTCTCTTCATAGTGCACAAATGCTTCTCTTTAACTTCTATTTCACCACCATTAATTTGCTCATTTTAGAGGCTCCCAGATCTCTGGCCAGCTGAGGTCATCAAGGTGTCCCTATTCATCTTTTTTAAAAAGAGAATCATTTATTTATTAGATGTATATGAATATACCATTGTTGTACTCAGACACACCAGAAGAGGGCATCGAATCCCATTACAAATGGTTGTAAGCCACCATGTGGTTGCTGGGAAATGAACTCAGGACCTCTGGAAGAGCAGTCAGTGCTCTTAACCGCTGAACCATCTCTCTGGCTCTTATCTTTTTTTTTAAAGGTATTTTTTATTTTATGTGTGTGAGTATTTGGTTTGAATGTATGTCTGTGTACCATGTGCATTCCTGGTGCCTGACTGTGATGGCTAGAAGTGGACATGCAGATGATTGTATGCTGCCTTGTAGATTCTAGGAATGGAACCTGGGTCTTCATAGCCTGCATTAAACAACAACAACAACAACAACAACAACAACAACAACAACAACACAAGAGCTATCTTTTTCCAATGGATATTCTGTTGTTCTTGTGTCTGTTTCGAGCAGACCATCCCTTCAGTGTTGGCCTGTTAAAACATGCAAGTGAGGCTCGTCCCATTGATATGTGTTTATCCCATGCCAGCTGTCTTAGGGTTTTACTGCTGTGAAGAGATACCATGACCAAGGCAACTCTTATAAAGGCAAACATTGAATTGGCGCTGGCTTTCAGTTTCAAAGGTCATCGTTATGGCAGGAAGTGTGGTGGCATGCAGACTGCTGGAGGAGGAGCTGAGTGTTCTCCACCTTAATCAGAAGGGAGCCAAGAGGAGGGCCTCATTCTACACAGGGTAGAGCCTCAGTAGAGGGGCCTCCAAGTCCACCCCCACAGTGATACATTTCCTCCAACAAGGCCACACCTACTCCAACAAGGCCACACATGTCATTTCCTGAACATACTCAAATCACCATACCAGCCTCAACTCTGTTTTGAACTCTGTAGCTTTGGAGTATATTTTGGAATTCAGAAGCTAAAATTTCCTTGTTTCTCCTCTGGCTACTGGCCATCTTCCATAGTCTGTGGACCCATTAACGCTTCATCCCTGCCCTACCATGACCCTGGAATTCCTCTCCCTATGCTCACAGCCTGTGGGGTTGCCAACAGCCAATTAATTCTTAGTTTGCATCTAGCAATGGATTCTGTGAGTTACTTATATCTTGGAGTCCAGATTTTCTCCAACTTTCTCTGACTTTTCTTGTTTCTTCTTCTCTGGCCTCTTTGCCAGCCTCTCATTTCCTGTTTCTGGGACTGGACATCTCCATCATCAAATCTCTTTCCAGTGTCAAGAGGTTTTCCTCAGGTCTCCAGTGTCTAAATGTTACCTACATACAGACATCTCCAACATTTGCATTCTTCTCTGGTGCTTAGACTTTTGCATCCTGCTATTGCTGATGCTTCCTCCCAGCACCTGGTCTGCAGCTCAACAGGTCCAAGCCCAGAGGCTGGCCTCCTCTTCCTCCGAACATGCCTTTCTTCTGCCTTAGGAAATAGTGAGTCCATCCTTCTCCACCTCCTACTGAAACCCCAGACTCACTTTTGGTGCCTCTTTGCTTTTCTATCTAGTGTGTCAGATGACTCTCTCAAGTCTATGAACGCATCCTCTGCAGTTACCTGCCCTGCTCAAATTACCATCGTCTCTGGACAGCCAGGGCCCTGGTCTTGCCCATACCCTGGAAGCATCATGGGTTAAGGATGGCAGTCAGTGCTTCATTAGAATGGATGAATGTGGGAAGCAGAATAAAGCCCTAAAATCCCAAAAATGTCTAGATCCTAATCTCTAGTCATTTGGCAGAGGGCCAATAAACTAGCCTAAAACAAACAACTGCACTGAGCACTAAGCAGACAGGTTCCCAGAGTAGACCCTTAGGAAACAGAAGGACCCTCTCTTTCTCCTTCCCGCCCTCCTCTTTCCCTTCTCTTTTCCAGTCTCTTCCTTTTTTCTTTCCCTCTCTTTTTTTCTTTCTTTGAGTTGGGTTTGGAACCCCAGGTCTTATGGGTAGACCAGTCAACTGCTCTTCTACTGAGCCACAGCTTCATTCCTTCTCCTCCTCTCCTATACCCCTGGGACAGGCCTCTCCGAGTGGTCCAGGTTCCAGTGTGACCTCATGGTCTGTAATTGTGTGTTCAGCAATCCTACTTCCAAATGAACTTTCACATACAAAGTTACCATGGTAAAACAACAGCATTTTTGGGAGGATATAATTCCACCCATAACACCATCACTGAGGGGTTTCACTGGGGATAAAGTGAATGTAATATGCACTATAGAGAACCACACAAGGAGGGTGGGACAAGGCTGAATTGAGGTTCTTATCTGAGTAGGCCTCAGAGACATGAAGATCTGTGTGGCTAAGAGAGGGGGAAAGACAGGAGACTGGAGGAGAAACAGGAAGTGAGGAGAAATGTCCAAGTGAGTAGAAGGGGTCAGGAAGGGATGGAAGAAAATGGACAGAAGTGGAGCCAGAACAGGGTTACACACCTGTGAAGGACTGGGACAGCACCAAGCAGGGAGGACAGGGTGACAGTAGATCACTGGGCTGGGAGGGTACCCAGGGCCTGTCCTCTGCTTATCCCACAGTTGGGAGGATTGGCTGGTAGAAGCTGCGAAGCAGAGGATGGAAGGCCCGTTTCTTCCATCAGAGCAGCAGGGTAAACTACAGATGCCTTCTGAAGAGCTTGCCCAGGGGTCCTGGCAAGGCTGGTCTGTGTGCAGACTCATCCTGCTGGACCTAACACCTTCTACCCTGCTGCAGGGACTTTGCTCCAGGGCACTTGCTTAAAAATCTGCACATTTTTGTGTCACAAACTTTGCTTATACATTCCTCCTTCAGCTTGCTGGGAGAGGACAGAGGTACCAAACACTGTCGTTTATTCTTTTGTGGAATGGTCATTATCATGATTGTTGGATGTTAGTCTTGGCATTCACACAGGACAGAGCCACAGGAGGAGCAGACAATGTGCAGGACACACGCAACACTTAGTTCTAGACCTGATTCTGACCTTCACTTCTTTCAGCTTTGGCCCCTTCTGTATCTGCTAGCTGCAGGGCACGATGGCAGCTGACGGATGCACAGACGGGGAGTTGCGTGACTTCTCGCTATTCAGACGCCGGATGATGAGGAGGTCAACTAGACAGACACATTCTTTACTCGAGCCATTAGCCTTGCATGTTTGTGGATGTGGGAAGTGCCTGCCTGGGAAAGCAGGTTGCTTGTAAATGGTGCATCTGAGTCGAGCAGACAGCTCAGACTCCAGCAAGAACCTAGCATCTCTAGGCTCCTAGTGTGATTAGCATAATAAAATGAGAGAAAATATTGACATTCAGTATGTGTGCAGCCTGCTAGTGGTAGGGAAAGGGAGATCTGCAATGCTAATTGAAATGTAATTGATGTAAAACTGCAATTCTTACAAAGAAGTGGGAAGACCAGCTCAATTGTAAAATAGATAAGATCAAAGGGATCCCAGGCACCATTCCCAGTTCCGGGTGCAAAGAGCTAATAAGCCAGTGATTGTTTTATTTCATGCCGACACCACCCATATTTACTGTATTTTCTAGACCAGCTTGGCTGCTGATGAATGAATCAATATGAGGGTTCCATTATTTCATTTTGTGTCTCTCAGTAGTGTCTGTAGCCCAATATGACCTGCTATTATGGATGTGAGAAGCAGGAAGGAGGTGGCCAGCTAATCACTCCAGATGTACAAACAGAAGAGCTGGAATTCTGAGGTCCCAGTGTTCCTCTTGTGGGCACCATGCCTGTTGCTCTAACAGTGCCTTGCAAAGCCTTATCAGTAGAGCTGTGACAGAGGCTCTTAGGCATTGTGAGGCTAGTCCCCTAGAGTGCTCAGCAGTCCTGGGGCAGCTGGGTCTTGTACTGACATTAAATTTAGTTGACACTGCAAACTACTGCAGTGGTTCAGCTGGGAGTGTGTGGATCAGAAGAACACTCATGAGTCCAAGGCCATAGAGGAAGGGCTGAGGCTCTCAGGTGGGCTTGCTGCCCTGGGTCCTGGCCACACCCTTTCCTTTCTGTTCTGGTTTCTAGCCAGTTGAGTCCTACAGGTTCCTCAGGAGTTACTTTCTGACCAGGTATCAGGGAGAAGATCACCGGATGAAAGGAGAAGCCAGAACTTGGGAGGTATGGCTGTACCCCCAGTAGGGGTCTGGAAATCTCTGTGGGCCCAGCTACCTCTGACATCTGGCAGACTCGCTTTCCTACAGTCCTATCTGCTTTGAGAACAGTAGAGGGGCTTTGACACATTTGTGTCACTTTCCAGTTCTACTGTCACCTGAGTAGCTGCCACCCGGAATCCCCATTTTTGGAGAGGGAAGAACTGGAGATTGGACCATGAAGCTGGTGCTCTACTGACACATCCCTGTGGTGGTTGGAATAAGAATAGCCCCCATAGGCTCATAGATTTGAACGCTTGGACATTAAGGAATGGCATTACTTGAGAGGAATTAGGAGATGTAGCCTTGTTTGAGGAAGTATGTCCCTGGGGGTGGGCTTTGAGGTTTCAAATGCTCAAATCAGTCCCAGTGTGTCTCTCTTCTTCTTGCTGCTTGAATATCCAGATGTAGAACTTCTCCAGCACCATGTCTGCCTGTGTGCCACCATGTTCCCCTCCATGACAGCAATGGACTGAACCTCTGAACTGTAAGCCAGCCTCAGTTAAGTGTTTTTCTTTTTAAATGTTGCTGTGGTCATGGTGTCTCTCCACAGCAATCGAGCACTGACTAAAATCCCCCCATCCCCACCCCTCGGTTTTTTTGTTTTTTTGTTTGTTTGGTTTTTTTTGGTTTTTCGAGACAGGGTTTCTCTGTGTAGCCCTGGCTGTCCTGGCACTCACTTTGTAGACCAGGCTGGCCTCGAACTCAGAAATCCGCCTGCCTCTGCCTCCCGAGTGCTGGGATTAAAGGCGTGCGCCACCACGCCCGGCTCCCACCCCTCGTTTTAATTCCTTCACCTGTGTCCTTTGTACTATTTACATATTCTGATGATGCGTCCCCATGACTAGAGACTGAGATTAGTAGCACAGATGACTTTGACTCTTTTTGTGGATGTGAGAAGCAAGATCCTTCCTCTGAAATAACTACTTATCGAGAGAGACTGTGAATACTGAAAGTAGACGGTTTCCTTTTCATTTTAAACAAAAGGCAAAATGACCCACATGCTGATTTTATGGAAACAGTGGCTTTTATGATCCTGATCACATTTCCCTGTCCTCTTTATCCCCTCATTGCCTGGATAGTTCAAGTACAATATTTCTATCCAGATCTCCTAGAACTGGAGGTAGAGATGGCTATGAATTGTTATGTAGGTGCTGGGAATTGAACCTGGGTCCTCTGGAAGGGTATCCAGTGCTGAGCCATCTCCCCAGCCCCGTTCTCTTGAATTTCATCCATAGACTCCTTGATGTCTTCTAATATCTAGACTAAAAATTTTGCTAAAGAATACCAAGATGGGGCTGGAGAGATGGCTCAGCAGGTAAAAGCACCGACTTTTCTTCCAAAGGTCCTGAATTCAAATCCCAGCAACCACATAGTGGCTCACAACCATCTGTAACAAGATCTGACCCTCTTCTGGAGCATCTGAAGACAGCTACAGTGTACTTACATATGATAAATAAATAAATCTTTTAAAAAAAAGAATACCAAGGTGTCCTGTGCATTGCCATGCCAAGATCTTCATCAAGCTTTCTCCAACACACCACTATTCTGTGGGCCCCAGGGTTTTAAGAGACTTAATTCCAGAGCATAATTCCTTCAAAGTCCTTTAATAGTTGAGGCTGGGTGGAGGAACAGAAAACCTCCTCTCCCTGAACAGCCTTCCAAAGTCAAAAGCCAGACCAGGCCCTAGTTCCCAAAGCCCTTCAGCCATGTCCTCCTGCAGACAGTGCCAATATATATGCAAGTTGGACTCTCACAGCAGAACTCCACTTTCAATATTTTAAGGAAATTATAGAATAATATATTTTCTCGTGGGAGACAGTTTCCTGGCCCCAAACAAACCATTAGTCAGTAGTGGTGTGCACCGTCCCCTTCACTGAGGCAGTCATGTGCTTGCATCTTTGGCTTTGCCATAGTCCTTAACTGGGTCACGGAGTCACTATCCCCAGGCAGGTGCAGCACAGAGAAGCCAGCCAGCCTGTACCTTTCTGGGAAGACCCCTTCACCCTGATCCCAGGAACATGGAATGGAAATATTCCTGAATTAGAACTTACAGTCAGGGTGCTAAGGAATGTGGCTCAGTTGAGAAACCTCTTGTGTAACATGCACACTGCTCTGATTCTCTCCCAGGCACTACATAAACCAGGAATGGTGGTGCACACCTGTAATTCCAGTACTAGGAAGGTGAAGGCTGGAGGGTCAGAAGTTCAAGGCCACTCTATAATACAAAGTGAGTTTGGGGACAGCACAGACTATATAAGACCTTGTTTTTTAAAAGAAAGAAAACTTCATTCTAGCAAATTGCTGAGGAGGGAGTGAAGACTCAGTTACACCAATGGCTCAATAAGCTTTTCTTACTTTGCACTGTAATTAAATTAACTGGTAAGGGGCACATTTATTTATCCCTGTGACTTGTGTCTATGGATCTGGTGTTGACTCTATTACTCATTAGGTCAAGGAGCCAGACTTCCGTGGTGATTTACGATGTGCATTGTATCATTAGCTTCCTAGGAATTCCGTAAAAAAGCTTGCCATTGGTCAGCTTAAACAGCTAACAGCTACAACGTATGATCTTGATTCTAGAGGCTGGGATAGAGGTCAAGGCGTCGTTAGCACTAGTTCCTATGAGGGCTTTAAGCAAGGTTTAGTCTCAGCCCCTCTTGGTGTCTCCTGGTTGCTGGCAACTTTTGGTGGTCGTTATTTTGTCCAATCTTTACTTGCCTATTCACATGGCATCCCTGTGCTTGTGTGTCTGTCTGTGTGTTCAATTTCTTTCTGTAAGGTCACCTTTACATTGGATTGGGGTACATCCTAATGGCTTCATCTTAATTTGATTACCCTTTCAAAAATCTTTTTTTTTTTTTTTTAATGCATAGGCCCCTGGAATCATTAGGACTCTGGCCTGTGATATGTAGGGGATATGAAATGGAAATTTCTGGGTTTTTTTGGAGACTCAGTGGTGTCATGCTATGTTTTTCTGGAAGCTGTCTTGTGAGAGGGCATCTGATGTTTTGCTGGAGCAGATACTTGAGAGGGCATGTGGTGTTTAGAAAGAATATAAATATAACCTCACAGAGCGAGGTGACACTCTTGCATTGGTCTGCCTTGCAACCCTTTGCTGGTCTTCGATGATCCCTTGTCATGACTTCAGAGAGAGAAACGTACCTTGTGTTATTCTGGCCGCTTGTTGCTACTTCATTGGATTTGTGTCCATTTGGCGGAATTTTGTGCTTTCTTCTGGATCCAGCTACTTGGTATCTGCTGACTGCACTGTCATTACTGATTCCTGTTTGATGCTTTTGACGAGACTGCTGATATTCTGACAAGAAGATTAGAATTGTCCCAAAGAACTACTTCTCTTTTTTAAAAAAATTTTTATTTTTATTAGATAATTTCTTTATTTACATTTCAAATTTTCCCCCTTTCCTCATTTCCCCTCCAAAACCCCTCCTACCCCCCCCTTCCCCTGCTCACTAACCCATCCACTCCTGCTTCCCTGTCCTGACATTCCCCTACACTGGGGCATAAAGCCTTCACAGGACCAAGGGCCTCTCCTCCCATTGATGACCAACTAGGCCATCTTCTGATACATATGTGGCTGAAGCCTTGAGTCCCTCCTTGTGTACTCTTTGGTTGATGGTTTAGTCCCAGGGAGTTCTGGGGGTACTGGTTAGTTCATATTGTTGTTCCTCCTATGGGGTTACAAACCCCTTCAGCTCCTTGGGTACTTTCTCTAGCTCCTCCATTGGGGACCCTGTGCTCTATCCTATGGATGGCTGTGAGCATCCACTTCTGTGTTTGTCAGGCACTGGCAGAGCTGCTCAGGAGACAGGTCCACAACCCCCATTTCCTATTAACCTTTCTTTTCTACTACCTGTAGGCTAAAAGGGAGGTTGAAGTGTTTAAGAACTGTTATTTCAGTAGGTTTTGAAAAATTTAAGGCTACAGGGTCATAACCTGAAATGCATATCATCTCTTGTGAAATGGGAAGCTCTTCTGAGTAGAAATGTTTCCAGTTCTCTTGTCTCAGAGGCCTGGTAGTATTTAGTATATAGTAGTGAGCCTATTTTACTCAAATTCCTGGTCTTGCCTCTAATTTCATGTCTGGGTAGACTGACTGTTGTGTGGAATGGCAGAGGCTGATGGACCTTCTCCAACATATATTGGTATTGGCTTGCTTTTCTCCTGGTCTTTGGAATTCCTTCCATCAAGGCAGTGAGTGAGCTATAAACAGAGCTTGCACTGACAGTGTGTCAGGCAGAGCTGTTTATCACGGTGTCCAGTTGATTAATACATGTCAGCTGGGGTTCTGATGTATCACAGTGTTGACCTGTGATAATAGAGGTGTCTTTTCACACAGAGAAAGTGGCAACAAAAGACTTAGGATCTCTTAGTTAGTTTGGCCGACTAGCTCTCCTAATAGGGGGCAGAAAAAGTTGATAAGGGCAAAGCTTGCATTCAGTGGGTACATTAGATGGGGGAGAAAGTGCTCAGTTGGAGAACTGCATACACGACTCAGTCTTGCCTTTGACTGAGTCAAACATCTTTGTCCAGTCTGGCCTCTATACCCATGTACTCTGGGAGGGTCTAAGCTAGAGGAATGCTCTGAGGCCTGGTAGCCCTCTGTGGTCTTACATCCTATGTGCACAAGAGGAGGATGAGAGGGGTCAGGCCAGCACAAACACCTTAACCTGGAGTTGTACTTCCATGTAGAAGGTATCTTTTGTATTTATTATTATTATTATTATTATTGTTGTTGTTGTTGTTGTTAGTTTTTTTTTTGTTTGTTTGTTTGTTGGTTTTTGAAGACAGGGTTTCTCTGTATAGCCTTGGCTGTGCTGCAACTCACTCTATAGTCCCGGCTGGCATCAAACTCCTAGAGATCCACCTACCTCTGATTCCTGAGTGCTGGGATTAAAGACATGTGCTAACACAGGCAGCTTTATGTGTAGCCCAGGCTGGCCTTGAACTTGTGATCCTCCTGCTTCCACCACATTCAACAAATCCTGAATAGGCATACTCCACTGTAACTAGTGAGATATCTTTATTATTATATCTTTTCTCCCTTTTTTGAGACAGGGTCTTGGGTAACTTGGACTGGTCTCAAACTTGCTATGTAGCCAGACATGAAGGTGAATACCTTTAATTCTAGCACTTGAGAGGCAGAAGCAGGCAGATCTCTGTGAGTTTGGGGTTAGCCTGGTCTCCAGAGTGAGTTCCAGGACAGTCAAGGCTATATAGAGAGATTCTGTCTCAAAAAAGAAGTCAAAACCAAAACAACAAACACCTCATTATGTAGCTGAGGTTAGCCTTGAATTACTGGTCCATCTGCCTCTCCCATGTCCTTCCCCAAGAAGTAGATTATAGGTGCATTGCCAACAAAGCTGTTGCAGTGATCTGGAAGAGAACTACATCCTGTACCCCCAGATATTTGGACAGGTGGTGGCGCTGTTCGGGGAGGTTTAGGTGGTATAGCCTTGTTGGAGGAATTACCTTCCTGGTGGCAACTGTTGAGATCCACTTCCACTTTGCACTCTCTGCTTCATGCTGGTGGTTGAGGATGTGACTTGTCACTTCCTGTTCCAGCCACCATGCCTGCCTACTGCCATATCACCTGACTATGGTGGACTCTAATGTCTCTGGAACCATTAGGTTCCCCCAACTCCTCTTTTTCTTCCCTAAGTCATGTTGATTGTGATATTTAATCACAGCAACAGAATGGTGACAATTATAGTCACAATTATGAACAAAAATTTCTATTTCTTGTAGCAGAGAACTTTGATAAAGTTTTTGGCATTTCGTAGGGGTTTTGTTTGTTTGTTCGTTTGTTTGAGTAAAGTGCTTGAACTAACAATAGTCTTGGATCATAAAAGAAAATTTGAGATGGGTCTTAAGGAAGATGTGCTTGGGTGATATCTCTGTGACTTACCAGTCAGAGACAAGGGATGGGGTACAAGGATGCTGTTCCATCATGGCAGTGACTTCCTGAGGGAGGTTGACAGTCAGTACCCCAGCATGCTCTGTTCTTACCATTTTCCTACTTGTCTGATACAACAGTGATAACCCTGTAAAACCTAAATAAGTGTGTGACTTATGCTACACAGAGGAGGAACCAACTCCTAAAGCCCACTGTGTATCTACAACAACATCTGAGCATACATTTATAAGGCTGCTTGCAGCAAGTATAGTATATAGTATATATTCATTTGGAAATTTGATAGATATCAAATTGCATTTCATAGCTACTTCCCCTTCCTGTCCATGTGAGGACATTGCTTCTTCTTCTTCAACTCAACTTGTATTTGATGGCCATTGCTAGTCTGGCAGGTGAGAAATAGTATTTTAACTTGCTCTTAATTTGTTTTTGTCTCTTGTGAAGATGGGGATCTTTTATTTTTATTCTTCTCTCATATTTTACATCTCCACTGCAATTTCCCCCCCCCTCCCTTCTCCCCAAGTCTCTCTTCTCCACATTCCTACTCACCCAGATTCACCATATATACACATTCACAGACGCACACACCTCAGGAGCAGGCCTCCCAGGGACATCAA
This sequence comes from Mus caroli, assembly GCF_978045245.1. Taxonomy (NCBI): domain Eukaryota; kingdom Metazoa; phylum Chordata; class Mammalia; order Rodentia; family Muridae; genus Mus; species Mus caroli. Next base: position 32,035,617 of record NW_028227259.1, read on the forward strand.
CCAAACATGGCATAACAAGCTACAGACTAGAGACATACTGTCACATTATTGTTGAAAGAGGCAACCCAACATGAGGAAACGTCCCACAAGCAGGCAAAAGAGTCAAATACAGCCCCATTCCCACTGTTAGGAATCCCAGAGGAACACCAAGCTACTCAGCCTATAAGCTACTCAGTATATAAGCAAAGAACCTAGTTCAGACCCATGCAGGCTCTCTGATCTCTGTGAGCCCCCATGAGTCCCAGTCAGTTGATTCTGTGGGCATGGTCTCATGGTTTGTCCCTGATTCCTCCAGTTTCTCTGATCCTTCCTTGCCCTTTTCCCTACTCCAAAGGATTCCCAGAGCTTTGTCTTAATGTTTGACTATGGGACTCTGCATCTGCTCCTATCAGTTGCTGGATGAAGTCTCTATGATGCTGATGATGCTAGGCACACTCTCTGCAGGCAGGATGAACTGTAGGTCAAAGGTTTTGTGACTGGGTTGGTGTCCCAATCCCTCCACTTGAGGTCTTCTCTGGCTACAGAAGATGGCTAGTTCAGGCTCTGTGTCCCCCTTACTAGGGTTACTCTTGTAGCTTCCATGGAGTTTCCACTGTACTAGGTTTCTACCTCACTCTGACATGTTCCCCAATTTCATTCATTTCTCCCTTCCCCCAAACTATCACCCTGCATAATTCAAGTCCAAATAGATCAAAGCAGAAAACCTGATACACTGAACCTGATAGACAAGAAGGTGGGGAATAGCCTTGAACACACTGGCACATTAGACAAGTTTCTAAACAGAATACCAATAATGCAGGTACTCAGATCAACAATTAATACATGGGACCTCATGAAACTGACAAGCTTCTGTAAGGCAAAGGACACCATCAATAGGATAAAGCTGCAGTCCACAGAATGGGGAAGGATTGTTACCAACTTCACACCTAACAGAAAGTTAATATCAAAAATATATAAACAATCAAAAAAACTAAACATCAACAAACCAAATAATTCAATTTAAAAATGGAGCACAGATCTAAACAAAGAATTCTCAACAGAGTAATCTCAAATGGTGGGGAAATGTTTAAAGAAATGTTCAAAATCTTACATCTGTCAGAATGGTTAAGATTAAAAACACAAGTGACAGCTCATGCTGGCAAAGATAGAGCAAGGGGAACACTCCTCTACTGCTGGTGGGAGTGCAAACTTGTACATTCACTTTAGAAATCAATATGGTGGTTTCTCAGAAATTTGAGAACTGATCTACCTCAAGACTCAGTTATACCATTCCTGAGCATATGCCCAAAGAACATTCCATCCTACCACAAGGACACTTGCTCAACTATGTTCCTATCAGCTTTAATTGTAATAGTCCAAACCTGGAAACAACCTACATGTCCCCCAACCAAAGAACGGATAAAGAAAGTGTGATACGCCATTTATACAATGGAGTATTACTCAGCTGTTAAAATATAATGACATGAAATTTGCAGACAAATGGATGCAACTAGAAAAAAAAATCATCCTGAGTGGAGGTAATACAGACCCAGAAAGACAAGCATGGTATGTACTCACTTATGAGTGGATATTAGCTGTAAAGTAAAAGATAACCATGCTACAATCCACAGACCCAGAGAAGCTAATTACAAAGAGGACTTAACCAGACACACAAGGATCTCCCTAGGAAAGAGAAAGAAACTGGATTCCCCAGGAGGATGGGGAGAGGGTGAGGTTGGGGACACGAGGGTTCTTTTCTTATGTACGAACCATTTGAAGCTGGTCATGCAGACACACACATGCAGACCGAATCACAGTACTTGGGTGACAGAGGCAGGATTGCTTCAAGTTAGAGGCCAGTCTACATCGAAAGTTCCAGGCTAGCCAGGACTACGTAGCAACACTGCCTGGAAAGAAAGCAAAACAGAAGTAGAGCCTCATTGGTATTTCCTTTCCTCGGACCCATCTATTTCCTTGGCTCAATTCTTCTCTTGGATTCTTGGGTATTTCCCTATTGATTTTTAGGAGCTCTTTGCAGATTGAGAAGATTAGCTTTCAGCCTTCTGTATATGTTATGGATATCCATTTTCAATTTGTTTCTGGTCTGTTGGTTTGATTTGAACGTTTTCTTTGCAAAATGTTATGCTTTTATTTAATCAAAATGAATCAATTTTTGTCACTTCTGGACTTTCTGCTGTGGTAAGAATGCTTTAGCCACTGTGAGACTGTTAAACATTCACACAGCTTTCTTGGCTCACTCACTCATAGCTGAACAATCAGACAGCTTCAGGCTCTGTGTGGCTCTCTCCTTACCCTCAGCGCTGGCTACTCATACTGACATACTCTGAGCAATATCTGTCAAGCTGCTTTAAGGACAATGAGACTACTAAAAGGCCAGGGGACATGGGCAGAGTGCCACCACTGCACAGTAGGATGACACTTTAGAAGACACTGTAATCATCTGCGGAGAGACAGTGGGAAGAACATTCAGAGAGAAGCCATGGTAGCAAAGTAAAAACAAAACAAAACAAAACAAAGCAAAACAAAGCAAAACAAAACAGGAGAAATTTCCTCCTTTGTGTGTGTGTTTTGAGAGCATTTCTATGAATGTAGAGTTTATTTTTCATTTAAAAGTGCTTGTCACACAAGTCGAAGGACCTGAGTTTGGTCACCTGAACCCATGTAAAAGCAAGTGTGAGCTGTATTCTTGTAATCTAAGACTGACAGGAAGATCCTTGGCTCGCTGGCCAGCCAGTCTAGGCAGTTCCAGGTTCAGTAAGAGACCCTGTCTCCAAACATAAAGTGTGAAGGATTGAAAAAGAATCTCAGTGTCCACCTCTGCTGTTTACAGATATGTGTACCCTCACACATGTAGTATGCACAGAAAGTAAACAAGCAGGGCGATGGAAAACAAGCAGGGATGATTACAGCACTTGGGAGGCTGAGGCAGGAAGATCACAAGCTTCACGTCAAGCTGTGGTGGAGATGAGAGCACGGTCCTATCTCAACTCAACAGAAACGAGCCAACAGAGGAAACCGGAATTATGAGCAAATTACTAAGTAGTTTGATGATCTGTATTGAACCAAGATCTTCCCTGAACTGTCACCTCACCCTTACAATTTTTACACACACACACACACACACACACACACACACACACACACACACACACACACAGAGAGAGAGAGAGAGAGAGAGACAGACAGACAGACAGACAGACAGACAGAGAGCTCCACTTGTACGGTACGTGTTGGCATATGAATATAGTAGCTCAATACACAGTAGTGAATTGTGTACATCTTTAGTGAAATGAAAATTTCCCTTCCTAATAATATTCTACTCTTAATAGCCTATGGCATTAGTTCTACCAGTGAAGTTATAAGTAATATGAGATAGTGTAAATACATAATAAGGCTGAGACAAGAGGATTTCTGTGAGTCTGAAGTCATCCTGGTCTGTACAGCAAGATTGCGACCAGCCAAGGTTTTCTAGTGAGATCCTTCCTCACATGTAAGATAAAGTACATAACATATTGTATATATTACATATAACTTATGCTGTAGTGAACCTATATAAGTAATATGTCCTGGCAATATGCTCCCCCTCACAAAATACAGTATGAGCCGCAGGCCTGTGGGTGCCCTTCCCACTTCTTGTTCTGATGCTGTTATTCCTTCTTCTTGCCTCTCCAGGGAGTACTTGAGTGTGTTAGTTTTCTTTTCACATCCCTCTGTTAGTCTTCTAGTTTTCTTTAGCAGGCTCAAATTTTATGTTTACACTCTATTTGTCATTATAATCAAGTCTCCCCACCTTGCCTACAGGACACTTCTAAGTTGAAAAAGCAGTCCACGGTGCCTGGGTCCATGGGAAAATGCAAGTCAAAACCAATAGACCACTCTACTTCCCAGGCTGGCGATTGTCAGAAAGCAGCTCAGGGAGCTGGATTAGGGCCCTTGTACAGTGGCATGGGGATGTGAAATGTACAGCCATGTTGAGGACTGCCTTGCCAAAAAGTTACACATACCATATGACCCAGGGAGCCACTCCTAAGTACACACATGTGAGCAATGAAACACAAACTCATGCACAAATATGCATAACTACTCAGCCACTAGACGTAACTCAACTGCCCAGCAACTGAAAGGCCTCCTTAAGCAATGCTCTCAGGTGTTATGTGGTGCGTGCATGCAGCCGTGAGAGGTCGATGCACTGCACACAGGGACCTTGGAAGTATTACGGTAAACAGAAGATGCCAGTTACAAAAGACGGTGTAGTATATGATTCCAGTTATGTGAAATGCCTCCCAAAAGCAAATCTTGAGACAGAAAATAGACTCTGGTTGCATGGGGTGGGAGTAGGGATGAGTGTTTTGGCAGAATGGGTAGGGGAGGTAAACTGCCAATTGGTCCTAGGGGTCTCTTGGGATAAAATTGTTCAAAGTTAGTTGCATAAGTATGAATATACTAAAAGCCACTGAATGCCAAGCTTTACACCACGGGTTGTGTGGTTTGCAAAGTACTTGTTAAGAAAACTTTTTAAAAGATTTATTTGTGTGTGTGTGTGTGTGTGTGTGTGTGTGTGTGTGTGTGTGTGTAAAATGCCACATGTGTGGAGTGCCCAAACAGGCCAGAAGGGGGTGTCAGATACCCATGGGCCAGAGTTACAGCAGTGGGCACCCAGGTGCTGGGAACCTAACTCAGGTCCTCTGAAAGGTCAGGAAGCACTCTTAACTGCAAAGTCATCTCTCTAATCCCTAAGACTGTGTTGTGGATGTATAAATAGCATTCCCCTTGGAGCCAAACAGTATACTTGATGTTCAAAGTGCCTGAAACTCCAGTTCCAGGGGACCCAATCTGGCTTCTGTGGGCTCAGTACTCACATGGTGCACATAGACTCATGTAAATAATACACATAATTAAAAAAAAAACACTTTAGTTGGCAAAACAAAAATCTCATACTGTTATAAATAAGTTTGTTGTCTTACATTAGAACACATTTTATAACTATCATTGACTAAATGAGGTTCACAGGCCATTGGGCGAGCACTCCTGGGTCCATCCACCTATGGGAAGGCCCAGAGTCTCAAATGTCTTTCTCTTGCATCTTCCTTACCCAATTTTTCTTTTCCATTTTGCTGAAATACCTCCTTGAATAATGTTCTCAGGTATTACACAGCACCACCCTCCACTTTGAGATAAGATCGTACTAATATCCAAGGCTGGCCTCAAACATGCCATGTAGCTCAGGCTGGCCTTAAACTCAAGAACTTCCTGTCTCAGCTGAGCCATGCCGAGCTTAACTATCCATTGTTTTTAACCCTCACCTGTGGCTATTTGCTCATATTTTGGAGAATACTAGAATTAAAAAAGTCTTCCAGTTTTGAAAGCTTTCGTTCCTTTGCATGATTGTTTATTATTTATAGTAAGAAGTTTGATAGACCTGGAAAGTGCTCAGTGGTTGAGGACACTTACTGCTCTTGCAAAGAGCCCAGGTTCGCCTCCCAGTATCCATGTGGTGATTCACAAGGGTCTGTAACTCCAGTTCCAGGTGATCTGACACCATCCTCTAGATTCTCAGATTCCTGCATGCATATGGTGTACACAAACTCTCACAGGCACACACATACATTAAAAAGAAATAAATATTTTTTTCATAAAAGAGATGTAAGATGTCTCATTACTCTGTAGGAAAATTCCTAAAGAGACACTCTTGGGATTTTCACTAACTGGAGAATTCTGAGACTTAAAGCCATGAGCTGTATTCCTCATCTGTTCTGGTGCTGTTTGATGCACTTGCCTTCTAGAACACCTTTCTTCACGATGAGGAGAGTGTCTTGTATGGTTTATCTGATATCTTATCCCTGTGTGCAGAACTCCTTTGGGTTTTAAGTCTTATGCTTTGTTCTTGTTGTTCTGTCCTGTCCGGGGAAGTGTCTCAGCTGCTCTTCAGCTTTGTCTTGGTGTGTGGACTAAAGCTTTAGTTTCTTCAGGTGTGCTCTTCATTTCTGCTCTTGTTTTCTGTTCTCTGAGATTCTTTGGTTTTGTAGTTGTTTTCTTTTGTTTTTTTCAGTCCACATGCCCTGTCAAAAGCATCTGATTTTTAAAAATTTATTTATTTATTCACTTTATATCCCAATGCTGCCCCCACTCCTGAACTCACCCATCACATAGTCCCTTCTCCCATTCTCCCTTCCCTTCCATCCACCCTCTGAGAGGGTGGTGACCCTTCCCTGGATATTCCCCTACCTTGGCAGATAAAGTCTCTGCAGGACTAGGTGCATCCTCTCCCACTGAGGCCAGACAAGACAGCCCGGTTAGGGAAGGGTATTTCACAAACAGGCAACAGCTTTAGGGATAGCCCCCATCCCTGTGTATGCTCTTTGGTTGGTGGTTCAGTCTCTGAGAGCCCCAATGGTCCTGGTTAGTTGACTCTGTTGGTGGGGACCCTCAATTCCTCCCCGCCCCCCAACTCTTCCATAAAACTCCCTGAGCTCCTTCCAACATTTAGCTGTGGGTCTCTGCATCTTTCTGACTCAGCTGCTAGGAGTAGCCTCTCAGAGGACATTATGAAAAGCATCTGATTTTTGCCCAGTCCTCTGTGATGCCAGCTTTCTCTCTCTCTCTCTCTCTCTCTCTCTCTCTCTCTCTCTCTCTCTCTCTCTCTCTCTCTCTCTCTCTCTCTCTCTCTCTCTCTCCTTCTCTGACCAGAAATGCCCAAGGAGGGCTGATCTCTGGCTCTGTGTTTTACCAGAGGAGGACTGTGAAGATATTTAGGAACCAGGATTAGTATTGGGACTCAGGATCAGTCGAGAGACACCTGAGCCAGGATCCACAGAACTATGTGGTCTGGAAACCCAGCTCTTTCCATCTCTGTGGAGTTCCTTCACCCTCTCTCACTTAGATCCATTTCTATAGCTCCAAAGACTAGCATCTTCACACCAAACACGAAGAAGTGAGCCTGCAGTCGATTCAGATGAGTGATTTTTCTTGGGATTGTACTCCAAATACCCAGCAATCCATAGGGGATATTAGCACTCAATCTGTGCTGGGTTCTTCTTGAGTACTGATTGCTCTTAGGGGTGGGTGCATTTCTAACTAACCTCAATTTTTCAGAGCAGAGCGCTATTCATGTAAAAGCAAAGATTGAAGATAGCTTGTGGCACAGACAACTTAGACCCAGCCACCCATCAGGACAGACTGATTAGACCCAGCTATCCTGCCACAGGGTCTTTGTTCCAACCCTCTGACATAAGCAGTCTGGCAATATTTGCCCTACACGTCTCCTGTAGAAGATCCTGTGTTTGTCCTAAAGAGACAGATGGATTGTACTGAACATACTGAACTGATAATCACTAGCAGAGGACCTCAGACAAGCTGCACAAGTGCTAAACAGGCTTCTCTTCATGAAAGGAATGGCGATATTAGTAAACATCTCCTGGCTATCATGAGAAACCAGAGAGAGTAGCACAAACCAGAGTGGAACATGAAAGAGGCCCAACCAAGGTCAACTTTGTGGTCAGCTAGCTGGAGGAAAAAAAAAAAAAAAAAAAAACAGGCAAGAAAGCCCGGTGATTTACTGCGTGTTCTTCATCCCACATTGCACTGAAGATTGACATCCCTTAAAGAAATCCAGACACTGGCATGAGAAGCTCAAGATACACAAAGCCCTTTGGGTGCTGGGATTTGTTTATTAACTGACGATTCTCGTTACATTTTTAAAGACGTGTGTGTGTGTGTGTGTGTGTGTGTGTGTGTGTGTGTGTGTGAGAGAGAGAGAGAGAGAGAGAGAGATATGGGGATGTGTGTCATGATATGTGTATGCAGATGGAGGTTAGAGAACAACTTTGTAAAGTGAGTTCTTTCCTTCCATCTTTATGTGGGTTTTAGGAATTGAACCCAGGTTATCGGGGTTGCGCAGCAAGTGCCTTTAACCACTGAGGCATCTCACCAACCTCTTGTTTGCTATTTTTGAGACAGATTTTTTTTTTATGTTAATCTGGTTAGTCTGGAACTCACTACAGAGACCAAGCTGACCTTAAACTCTCAGGCAATTATTCTGCCTTAGTCTCTTGAGTGCTGGAATTAGAGGCTTGCTCCATTACATCCAGCTCTGAAGGCAGTTTTCTAAGGAAGGAGAAGTCCCCAGGACTGGACCCTGCCCTCTGGAATCCAGCGGCCACTTGTTTCTGCAAAGGTTTTATAATTGGGCACAGTTAGGTCATCTCTTGCACACAGGTCTGGAGCCTTTGGACCGAGGATGTCACTCTGGTCCTCCCTCTGCCAGTGACTTCCAGTTTCTTTTACTACACTGAGCTCTAAAGCCCTCTGCACCTTTTGGAGTCTTCTGGGTTGGAGGCTCGTGCTGTCCTGACAAAGTCCACACAGACAGTGCTAGTCCTATCACATAAAGCAAAGGGGCCTCTCAGCCTGTGTTTCCTCATTCAAGCTTCCTGCCTTCTGAGAAAGACCTTCCCTGAAGGTAAATTTGGATTAGGGAGACAGTAGGGCTATGCATTGTGACAATACACTAAATCATTCTTAATTAATTAAGGAATCTTAAAATCAGTGCCACAGGCTCTACGGTTATAGCTCAGTTGGTAGAATTGTAATATCACAAAGACTGTTTCTATGCCCTGAGTAACCCTATGACTGTCTCCAGTGGTGATGGGGCATGGTTTGCTTGTAGCTCTGCTGTGACAACAGCTAGTGAGTTCAAGGAAGCTAGTCAGAGTGCACAACCCATTAGCTGGGTGGTACTGAGCCTAGCAGAGGAAGCTCAAGCTTGAAACAACTTCCTGATGGCTCTGGGTATGAATGTGTGACTGTCATCATTCATGGCAAACCTAAAACTGTTGGTCCAAGGTTGTTTACCTCGGGGACAATGATAACTTTTTTGCACAATGGCCCTGCTCCAGAGCAATCTTGGACCCAAGTCTAGTACCAGAACAATCAACTCTAAGTTGTTTGAGAAGGCTGTGTACATTAAAACAGCCATAAATCATGCTAATGAATCCCACATCGAGGAGAGAAATCCATTACACATTTCATACACAGGGCTATTGCTCCAGGACTCAGTGCTCATGCCTTTGAGGGCATCAAATGCAGTATTAACAACAGCCCTGTAAATGGAAAACATCTCACAATTGGGGATGGAGTGGGAAAACCCCCAGCCCCCAGTATATGAGCATTTTAGCAATGCAAACTTTCTCAGGACTTGGATTTCAACAAGGGGGAGGATATAAGTGCATTGCTTGACTTTTGGAAGGGTTTCAGTGTAATTTGCTAGATCCCTTCAAGCAAGGTGAAGTGTGTCTCCACAGAGCAATAAAGAGGGGAGACATGGCTATTTGTGTGCTCACACAAATTCATTGCATCTGAAAATGGTTCAGATTTTCTGGACTAAACACATACACACATACCCAAAGATGGGCAGTAATGTTGAGAACATCCTGAGCTTTCCCAGATGTTCCCAAAGCAGAAGTTTGGACTCAGTTTTGCCTGCCAGGCAACCCAAGGTCAGCAAAGCTGCATTTGGAAATGAAAGTGTTGGTGCTTGCTGGAGTCCTCATTTGATTTCCATTTGCAAATGAACAGGAATGATTTCTTTCACTTGCCCTTGGTGATTAACTGTTGGCAATCAATGTCCTACACACAAATGAGCCTGTCCCAGTTTCCAGCTTTAAACACTGGACACTTCAGAACATCACCTCCCAGGTTTCTGGGTCAAGATCCAATAATGCTTCATGTCTTTTTTTTCTTTTCTTCTTTTTTTTTTTTTTTTTTTGGTTTTTTGAGACAGGGTTTCTCTGTGTAGCCCTGGCTGTCCTGGAACTCACTTTGTAGACCAGGCTGGCCTCGAACTCAGAAATCCGCCTGCCTCTGCCTCCCAAGTGCTGGGATTAAAGGCGTGTGCCACCACGCCCAGCTAATGCTTCTTGTCTTGACTTGGCATCTGGTGTCAGCACTGATTTTTTTTTTTTTTTACCTCAAGGCTCTTGGGTAGTTTCAGTCCTGTTTGGGGTCCTTGAAGTAGGTGGTTACTCTGGACTTTACTTCTGTGGCTTCTGTAAATGGCATGGGCTGTAGAAAGCTTACATGTAGGCAAAGAGTGGGGAGTAATTTGATGCTATTGATTTAGGATCAAAATACCTGGGAATGGGGGTGGGGTTTGGGAAGATAGTTGGATTGCTAAAGTGTTCAGCTTGCAAGCACAAGGACATGAGTTCAGTCCCCAGAGCCCAGTTTGGTTTGGGTTTTTTGTTGGTGGTGTTTGTTTGCTTGCTTGCTTGCTTGCTTGCTTGCTTGCTTGCTTGCTTGCTTGCTTTAAAGCCCGGCATGGCTGTATGCAACACATTCTCCTAGTGCTAGGGATACAGGTAGTTAGATCCCTGGGACTCATTGGCCAGTCACCCAGCTAATTTACTTGACCAGTTCCAGGTCAGTGAGAGACCTATCCTCCACCCCGAAGAAAAAGGTGGACAGTACCTGAGGATACCTGAGTTTGTTTTCTGGGTTCCACATGTAGACACACATACATGCATATGTGCACCCCTGCAAATCTACATAGGGATGGGAAGCAGAAACTCTCCTGGGGCACAATGGAAGCTCTTTGGTTGTTTGTAAATTCCGAGTCCCCCACTAACCTCAGAAGCCTCAGCAAACTTCCCCCCACCATGGTCTGAGGAATCTGTGAAGGAGCAGAATCCTCAGCACAGAGAGCTTCCTTAAACCTTAGGAGCCAGCATTGACCTGCTCTTCTACCTGAGTTGTCTGATTTGAGCAAGTAGCTTTACACTTGTTCATGCCACTAGAGCTGAGAGCTGCTCTCACAGCCATCATCACATTGCAAAGCAAAACAGGCCCTTGCTCCCTTAAGTTGCCTTTTGAAAGCTTCTACTCTCTAGAACTCCTGTTACCAGTAGTTTCAGCATTGTGCTATGAGGAAGCCCAGGCAACCTGACTGACAGGCCCACAAAGTGAGGAGCAGAGGCCTTGGTTAACTGCTAGGAACTGTACCCAGTCAATAGCCCTGCAAGTGAGTTGCTATAGAAGCTGATCTTGCAGGCCCAGGCAAACCACTATGATACAGTACGAAGGAGAAGGGCTACAGCCTTTGGTTTTGTATCAGTACACTTTGAAGAGACCTGTTACATAGCACTAGCAATATGTGCATGGTGGTACCTTCAGTTTCAGCCACCCTCTGTGTGACCAGGTGACAAAGATACCCAGACACCTCTACCTCCCTCCCAAGTGCTGGCTGCCTGCTTTCTGAGAGCTCCTCTTTCCGTTTCTCCTATATCTGTGCCTGAGAGAAAGAAAACACTTTTAGTCAATTTCTCAAAAGGAAGTGTCCCATGAGCAAGCTCTGAAGGTGGACAAGGGATACAGCTGCCCACTGCTGTGCATGATTCCAGACCTGAAGTACAGATTCAAACAGACAACATCTCTGTATGTTAGAGATGATCACTTATTAGAATAGCTGTAGAATAGTTGCAATAATGGCAAAAGATGATGAGAATATGGATAAATAAAATTATCCACAGGCTGCTGGAGGAAGCGAGTGATTGGAGCTGGGCAGGAATAAGCCTGATGGTCCCTCTAGGAATTTCTTGTTTTGTTGTTTTTTTTTTTTCAAAGATTTATTCATTCATTATATGTAAGTACACTGTAGCTGTCTTCAGACACTCCAGAAGAGGGAGTCAGATCTCGTTACGGATGGTTGTGAGCCACCATGTGGTTGCTGGGATTTGAACTCTGGACCTTTGGAAGAACAGTCGGGTGCTCTTACCCACTGAGCCATCTCACCAGCCCCTGTTTTGTTGTTTTTAATTCTTGTTGTTTGTTTAGTGGTGTTGTTTTTGTTTTGTTTGTTTTTCTTTGTTGTGATTTGTTCTTGCTACATAGCCCAGGCTAGCCTTTAACTCACAATTTTTCTTCCTTTGTCTCCTAAGTACTTGGCAGTTCCCTTTACAATTTAAAAAAATGGGGTCTTGCAGGATGGCTCAGTGGCTAAAGATGTTTTCTGCCAAGCCTGATGTTTAATGGGGTAAGAGCAGGGTGAGGAAACTTACATGGAAGAAGGAGAAAACCAACTCCCGCAGGCCAGTTCTTTGGCAAGTGCACCATGGGCATAGCAGGTACCAGTTAGCTGTGAATGAATAGGGATTGCTTGGGGAAGTGTGAAGAGCTGGTGTGAAGTACTGAGTTAGGTGACATATTCTCTGTATTCTTGGTGGGACATTCTTGGTGGGGAGCCAGTTGATGGGTCACAAAAAGCCAGGGGATTATCCACACCCCACTGTGACTGCCATTCCAAGAGACTGAGGGGATGACAGTGAGGTCCAGTTTGAAGCATCAAGGAGGGGCTAAGTGGGAGCCAAGGCCTGGAGCTGTCCCCAGCAGCCTGCAGCCTGTTCACATCCCTCTTCCATCAATTAACAATGAGCTGTGACCCTTAAATGGCTAGGTAATTAGGTGAGGCCAGGGAAAGGGTTTGCTGAGTCCGGTGCTGAGACCTAAACTGAGACTGCAAGTCACTTCTTCAAGGTCACATGCTGAGACAATGCAGCTGGTGGTGACAGGAGGCTTTTACACTTTTGAATATTACTTTTATGTTTCAGATTTTTGAGGCCATGAGTTCTGAAGACCTTGCAATGTCTATACCTCTCCAGGCTTGGTTGTCCCTTAAGAAAGCCCCCTTTTGCCTCCCTTGTACACAATCCTTTAGACAAGATTTACTGAAGTCGAGTGAACCTTGGTTCAACCTTGTTCCCAGGTTCTAAGTGGTCGTCTCACTTAGACATTTAACTAAAAGCCCTTTCCATACAACCAACTCCCACAGGCACACTGCCAGCAATTAATGAAAGATGATAAAATAATAAAAGTAGTAATGCATTAACTGTACTCTCCTTGCCCATTTGGGCAGTCCTTTTCATTATCTCCTCCTTATGGACAGGCTCCAGCAGCATTTGAAGAGCTACTTTATTACCAGGCTGCAACTGCATCAGCTCAAAGATGCTGCTGAGCTTCTTAGAATGAGCTGTTGGGCAGTCTATCCCGAGGGAACTTGAGAATCCTCAGTAGGGGAAGAGGTAGCACCAGCCACCTCCACCCCCTGCCTGCCTTAGAGACTGGGCGGAGGACTTACAATGACAGATTTCACTTTTGGACTCCCAGCTCTGAAATAAATTGGTTTGCTAATTAAGAGAAATGACACACAGTCTCCATTCACAATTTACTTGAAGAACATTTTGATCTAGAAACTGAGTGACTCTGTAGAGAATCATGAATTCTAGGTGATCCTTCCTCATGGACATGCCCAAAGTACTTGCTGCCTGGGATTACAAAGCTCTTGGCATGTTGCTTACCCCTTTTACTAGACTCCTACATCACACACTGATCTGAAGGCCTAGGCCTTGTGTATTAAGTGGGAAATGGCCAAATCTAACATCGGTGTACTCTAAGTTCACCTATAAAGATATGTAGGAAATGACACCACTCTGACCAGTGGTCTGTCTAATGGGATGAGCATGACATCTCAGACTGTTGTGTAACTCAGCCCAGAGCAATGACTTCTGAGAAGTTCAGATTCCCATGAGATAATGCTAGCCAATCACTGTCAGAATATGGGCATCAAATCCAGAACGTTCTGCTACCCTGACTGGAAATGGCCTTTCTATTAGGAAGTGACAGAGATGGGAAGGGCCTGCCTCTCTGGCACACTTTTGAGATGCTGCACCTGGCTAGGTCACCTGCCCTGGACTTCTTGTGACTTTAGAAGAGGCTCCCAGATAAGGATGTATTGGCTGCATCCTCATAAATGTGTAGATATCCCTCATCAGAGATAGCAGATCTCCAGGCTCTGTGCCCAGTGCTCACTGTAGGAAACTGAATGGGACCAAGGATTGTTCAGGGCCACAGTCCAAGTAAGTCCTTCTTTGCACTCCTTTCCCAGGGAATAAGCATCTCCCAGAGAAACAGCAACATGCCTGGTCCTGGCCACCCTGTGCTGTGCTTCCCTCATACTGATGATATTGACCTCTGGTTTCCTGACCTCAGCTTGGCTGGATGAGACCTACTCTCCAAACTCTTTTGTGTGTTCCTACACCCACTTCCAATTTTGGCCCCATTGTAGGCAAGAGAGGTTCAGGCCACTGCCTTTCCAGGAAACTCACAGAGGCTGAGGACCTGGGTAAGAAGGTAGACCCCAGAAAGGGCTTTCTGCCTTTCTGCAGTTGCACTACTGACAGGAGCTTCAGTGTCTGGTTTTCTTCTTCCTCCACCCTCTTGAAGGAATGGGCTAGGTTTTCTGCACTCATCAGAGGAAAATGAGCAAGAATTTCAAAAGAGAATGTCTTTGGGAGAAATTGGCTGCTGGAGCCAGGTGGCAAGATTCCTTTAGGACCTCAGAGAAGTTTATGAGGACAGGAGAAAGTTTGTTAGCTAAAGGGCAGGTAGAAGCTTCCTCTTTGGCTCCATTTTCCTCCTGGTTTTATTGAGAAGACAGCAGCAAGAATGCTCCTTCCCCAACTCTCTCTTTTGGACTTCTTAAAAGTCATCTGCTGTGATAGAAGTGGGTCCAGTACAGTCTTTTGGGCTTAGAGCCTTACTGACTGCCACTTCTTCTAGAAGGGCCCTAGGGAAAGCCTCCCCAGGTCCACTGTTGTGCTCCAACACCTCCCTTCTTCAGCATGGATGAAGAACAGAGGTAACTGGGCCAAGATGGGAGGACCAGAGAGGCTGGGAAAAGAGGGGCATAGAGATCACAGGTAATTCCAGACAGCCGGGGACAGAGGCATCAAAGACAGAAGTGATTCTAGAGGTTGGAGGAGTGACCTAGATCTTCCCCCACACTTTAAGCTTTTCCTCACTCACCTCATCTCACAGGCTGTCTGTAATGCCTTTTGCCTTCTGCTGAGACTCAAAGTATCTGCTGGCATTCTAGACTGGTTGCTTTGTCCCTTGTTCATGGCCCCGCTGAGTCCTGCAGGCTCTTTCTCCAAGGTTGACCTTTCTACTCTGTCCCCTTTGGGGGTGCATATCATCTAAGCCCAACAGCTGCTATAGCCTTCCTGACCTTGGATTTGGGACTTAGGGCAGTGAACACCCTCAGTACTGTTCAGAAGTAATGGAGAGACCTGCTTTAAATCTTTCAGAAAAGACCTGACTGTAGACATTATTTTAGCTGTTCCCTAGAGCAACCTCACCCTCTGGAAGATGAGGGAATTCACAATTCCCAGGGTATTTATCAAGAGAACCAGTGTTGCTTAAAGGATAAAGTAGGCGTGCACTGGTCAGTCATTAAGAGCCCATCATTTCCACCGTATGTAAATCTGACCACTCAGTGGAACTGAGTCAAGGCCATGAGGCTGGTATATCCCACGCTGGTGTTTTGTGACTGGCTCACTTTGTTTTATTTTTTCCACTCTGAGCTGGGAAGATACCCTCATAACCTTTCAATTCAGAGCTCTCGTCTCACGCTCAGTGGAACTCCAAATGTGTGCCACGCTGGAAGGAAACCGTCAATTAATTGTCAATTCTTCACATTGAGCAACTGATTAATTGGCACAATGTTATCTCTAAATCAGTGGTAATTAATTACTCTGTTCTTAATCTTGACCTTCAGAGTGCTAAAACTCTTCAAAGTGCCACCACTCCTGAGGCAGAATGACGAATGTAGCGCCATTCTTCCTATAATTTGTGCTGTGCCTAAACTTTCTGCCTAAGTGAGAGGCAAGCACAGTGGAGCTGGGTGGAGCTGCTCTGGCCTTACAAAGACATCAGACGAACCTCACAGGAACTGAGCTGATTCCCTGGAGAAGGGCATGTTATCCTACCAGTGTTGAACATCCTCGATTACTAACCTCTTCCCAGAACAAATCATGAAGAAGCAGGGAGTGTGCTTCCTCGTGCTAGGATGGGTTTGCAGAGTCAGAAAGTAGTCCTCTGGAAAGGACACCCACTGAAGTTCTGTCCCATTCTGGTTCTGGAGGGGAAAGGGGTCCCCAGCCTATTATTTTCTGTTTGGAGGAAGAGTGTTCAGTCAGTTAGTTGCAAGCCTGGCTAAAGTGGCCACATACAAGGTTACTTCCCCTGGCTGAGCCCAGATGACCACCCACATCCTCCCCACCTATGAGAGAAGAAGAGATCGTGGGGTTCACTTCAGGATAGAGGTTTCTAGCCCTGTCTGGTCTGTAGAGCCCTTAAAGCCCATTCTGGACCCAGATCACTGTCCTTGGGTTTGGTGGGGAATCTCCACAGGGGCTGTGGAGAAGGGCTCAAGGGAAGACAAATGACCTGTTTGCCTGAAACAGAACTTGTTTCTAATCAATACTTGGGGAGCGAGGTCAGAACAAAAACTTGGGAAAGATAGGGGAGTCCCAAGTCCTGCAGCTAGGATAGGAAGCATTTAAAACTAGATTCAACTTTTACACCTAAAAATATAAAGCTGTCAATTTTCATTAAGAATGAAGCAAATGAAATCTAGAGGGTGCCAAATAATTAATGACTTTTAATAACCCTAATAAATTCAGATTTCATCAAAACCACGTTGCTTGATATCCTGGATGGCCAGCAGGATGGGAAGCAAGGAGGGGCAAGCACCTGTGGGAAATGATGCAGCTGACATTCTTCCCAGGTACATCAATTATCATTAAAGAGTGATAAGGATGCCAAAATGGACTGTGTTAGCACCTGATGTGGAGGCCCTCTCGTTTAAGATTGGACCCATTAATTGTAATGACCACTTTTGTGATCCCACAGGTAGAGCACAAACTAATTCATGGACTTGGCAATCATGGAGGCCTTTGTTCATTAAGGAGTCTGATTTATTTCATATAAAGGAGGATACCCAAAGTCCAACCAAAAAGGGTCATTGGACCATCTTGTTCCAGACAGTCAGAGGCACTGGGTGCAATATGTATGTCTCTGGACTCTGGATTACCCTCATGGGGGCAGATGGAGCTTGTCCACAGAGCTGTGTGCATCCAGCATCCAGCTCTGGAAGTCTGAGGAGGAGAGCCTGCATGGTGGAATTTATTTTTAAATAGAAGGTTTTTGTTTTTTCTAAAAGTTTATTTACTTTTATTTTATTTAAATACATGGGTATTTTTGCCTACATGTATGTCTGTGTGCTATATCTATGCAGTGCCCCAGGAGACCAGGAAAGGATAGAAGATCTTCTAAAACTGGAGTTATAAATGACTGTGGGTCATTTGTGGGATGCTGGGTTCCTCTATGAAACCAGCAAAAGCCTTTAACCTCTGAGTCGTCTCTCCAGAACTAAAATAAAGTTATTTCATAGCATTTGGCTTTTACCCCTGGTTATCCCAGGTGGTGGTCGTTTGGATTCATCAGTTTTGACTTAGGGTCCTGCTGTACCCGGGGATGGGGCGGGGGCAGGAATTAGCCATTGGACTACAAGACTCCTAGGTGGCTCTATGGATATTGGCTCTTTTGGAGGTGAGAAGGTCATGTTGACTGGCCAACCTGTCCTGTCCTTTCCTTAGAACTACAGAGCAAGGGTATCTAAACAATGGTGGCCAGAGCTCTGGACCTCATTATGAGAAAAGCATGGCTTGCCAATCTTGTTCTTCAAGTCACAGAATGATTGAAGTCAATATAGTCCGAGCTATCTGTACAGCAGGATGTAACATGCTGGAAAGTTCTGCACAGAGTACCTAGGACTGAGGGCCCCAAGCCCCTCTCTCCTTAGGAAACATTACTGTCTGTGGGGGATACAGGGGTGGACATAGATGGTCCCAACCTGTCATATATCTCTAGGCAAATGCTAGCAGCAACATAACATGAAGGTCCCAAAGATCCTGGGGCCTGAGTTTTGTAGACACACATCTTGCTTTCCAGCTAACCCTAACCTTCGTATGTGTATCACATGCCCACTCACTTTCTTCTATACCAGTGGTTCTTAACCTTCCTAATGCTGTGACCACTTAATAACAGTTCCTCGGGTTTTGGTAACCCTCAATCACTAAATTATTTTTTGTTACTACTTCACAACTATAATTCTGTTAGTGTTATGAATCATAATGTAAATATTTTTGTAGAAAGATGGTTGCCAAAGGGGTTTCCACCTGTGGGTTGAGAATCTTTGATTTAGACTCCAAACCAAAAAGTCAAAGCTTATTTTGCTTTATATATATATATATATATATATATATATATATGTTTTGTTTTTAAATGTGTGTGTGCGTGTGCGCAGTGCCCTCAGAAACCAGAAAAGGGCTTTTGGATCCCTGGAGCTGGATTTAACAGGCAATTGTAAGCGACCTAACATGAGTACTAGAACCAAACTCTGAAAGAGTGGCAAAGATTCTTGATTGCTGTCCCTATTTTCTTATTTGTTTATTTAATTTTTGTATTTTTAAAAGTAGAGTCTCATGGAGTTCACGGTAACCTCAATTCAATAGGTAGCCAAGGATGGCCTTCAATTCCTGATCCTCCTAGCTCTACCTCCCAAGAGCTGGAATTTTAAGCATGTACTATTGTGCCCAGCTTATTCTAATCTGGGGAATTGTTTCAGCTGCTATCTTGAAGGATGGTGCCAACCAGAAGGTTTCAGGTCTCCAGCTTCATGTAGGCCCCTTCAGGTATAGTAGGCTGCTGTTCTGGGAACTCACAATAGGCTATGACATGCAGGTTGGACTGTGTGACATTGTGACCAGCACTAGGTCATGCTAGCTTCATCAGAACAGCATGAAAGAATCTTGTGAGGCTGCTTCTGTGATCGCCAACTTGTTAGAGGCTGGATCTGAGCAAACTGCCTGGAGTGCCTGCCAGAGTAAGGGGAGACCTACCCCAGCAGCAGGTATGCTACACTAAAGGGTGAAGAGTGGCTCATGCCACCAACCCATTGAGTAGAGAGGGTGACAACCAGGCTGGCATCTGCTTTGAGAATCTTTTCTCTGGGTGTCAGGATCCTGCTGAAGCCCATCTCAGGACTAAGCTGCAGATTGAACCTGTCTTGATTCCATCTCATCTACAGGCTGAGTGTTTTATGGCTCTTCATGAAAGGCATGATTTATGTTTCAAGACTGCTGGAAAGGTTCAAGCTTTTAAAAATAATTTCTGAAAATGAATTTCTTTTTAGGGTCAGTGACATTATCTTAAAGCTAAGGAGGACTTGGGTCCCACTGATGACTGTTGTAGGTGTCTTTGTCTTCCTTCCAGATCAACTCGTCCTTCACATCTTTAAACCGTGCACGCCTCTTTTGATTTTATGCATTGGTAGGCCATTCCCCAGATTTTCTCAGAGCTTCTCATCTATGGCAGGTTGGCAATAGACATTTGTTGATACAATTACAGTGACCTGCATATATCTCACCAATATGGACACAGTGGTTCGTTCATACTTGTAATCACAGCTCCTCAGGAGACGAGTCTGGAATACATAGTGAGATACAATTTAAAAAGAAAGTGTTACCAGCTGTAGTGTGTAGCCACTCCATTTTAGGCTCCAGGTGAACTGTGCTACTAGCCCTGCCCAGGTTTCCTCGGATCTCTGGATGAAAGACATACACATGCACTAGCTTATTTTTTAACCTGCCTTATTGCCTCAATTGTTGGGTGCTTCTAATCTCCTGCATCTAGCGTGCCCTTCTCAATTCTTAGCTAAGCACCCTAAATCTGCACTCAATTTTAGTTCTTCAGCTACCTTCTCCTTGTTCAGCAACCCAAAACTGCCCTCCACTTAGTTGTGTTTCTTTTCTTTTCTTTCTTTTTTTTTTTTTTTTTTGTTTTTTGATTTTTGTTTTTTGTTTTGTTTTGTTTTTGGAGACAGGGTTTCTCTGTGTAGCCCTAGCTGTCCTGGAACTCACTTTGTAGAGCAGGCTGGCCTCGAACTCAGAAATCCGCCTGCCTCTGCCTCCCAAGTGCTGGGATTAAAGGCATGCGCCACCACTGCCTGGCTTAGTTGTGTTTCTAATCTCCCACTGGGGAAGTGGACTATGGCAGCTCCACCTGAAATCTCATCAACTTTTCTCCCTCCAAAGCATGATGAAAATCTTCCTTTCTTTTCCCCTTTGGTGACCTGGAAGTCCCACCTCTTTCCTTCCACCCAGCAACTGGCCCCTGGCATCTTTATTGATCAATCAAGAACCAATTGGGGAACAGGACCTTAGCATTAGACCTACCCTCTACACCTCACCTTTTCTGTCCAGTAAAATAAAATAAAATAAAATAAAATAAAATAAAATAAAACCTCTTGTCCCAGATATAAATTGAATAAAACAATAACAATCATGTAAATTACAAAGTATGATATACAATTAACATCCAGTCCATCATATTTGTCAATTAGATAAAGGGCTCTATCATCATTTTTAATTTAAAGAATTATGATTATGTTTAGATTTTAGTTTGTAACACCATCTGAAAACTGTCTTTTACTCTATAACCTCTCTCTCAATGTTAAACAATTTGAGTTTATGAGACTGTAACTAGTCTTTAATCCCGTCAGAAATCCGAGAACAAATTAAATATTACCTGAGTATATAAGAAGCCCCAAACACGGCTTTGAAAACTTAAACAATAATAGAAACAGCTGGCTACTGGACAACCCCTAATTTCTCATAAGTTAGAGTATCTTTCTTTATCCTTTCATCCCATAATCATCTGGCAGATCTTTTGTGAAGTAGGAAATATGAAGGACCAGCTTATCCTGTCTTGGCAGAGCTAGTAGTTGACCATCCCACCTCTGATTGGCTCTTTTGGACAGTATATTGTCTGTAGATGATATAAGCAATTTTTGTCTAGTGACTACTACCTTGTCACAATAAACAGCCTTGCCTGAAGGTAAAGATGTTCAATTTGTCTTTGAAGGAGAATGAGGAAACTATCTGGAGCAGACATGTCTCATTGTCAAATTACTTTTAATAGTGAAATAACATTAAATGACACATTCTGTGGGTTTCTGATGTTTTTGAAGACTATCTATATCCATGTAAAGTATCTTGAACTGTTAAACCTTAGCTATCCTTGGCCGTTTCTATTTGAGTAAATTGAAAGTACTTTATTATAATTAAATCAGAATCTAACATAACCTTGAGTTTGCTATCTGGCCCTTAACTTGTATTGTGTAACCATCTTAAACAGTTTGTAAAACAGCTGTTAGAAGGACTGGGACTAAGTCTCGTATTTTTAAACGAGTTTCATGGGCATAGTGTCTATCTAAGAGTAACAATATTAACCTCAAATTTTGTATCAATATAGGAAATTCACACCAATGAAAACCTTAAATCTGTATCAATATAAACTCTGTACCAATGTAAGAAATTATAACTTTAATTTGTATCAATTATAAAGATTTCTATCAATTAAGATTATGGCTCTATGTTTTATTTAAGGATAAAATTTAGTAATCCATCTCATCTATTTGCTTCCTGTTCAAAATTATGACCATTTCTAAATTATATTTTTAAATTACAACCTATCTATAATTTGTAAAATAACCATTACCAGACACCCAAACCCAGGAAATTGGGCTGACAATACTCTCTGTAGCTATGGGTGATGAGAAGTTTTCTAAAGGGGTGGGAAGGGTAGGGAAATTAGAAAAACTGGTTAGACTTAAGAAAGCTATCTTTAGCCGGGCGGTGGTGGCGCACGCCTTTAATCCCAGCACTTGGGAGGCAGAGGCAGGCGGATTTCTGAGTTCGAGGCCAGCCTGGTCTACAAAGTGAGTTCCAGGACAGCCAGGGCTATACAGAGAAACCCTGTCTTGAAAAACCAAAAAAAAAAAAAAAAAAAAAAGAAAGCTATCTTTAGTATCTGTTATGAAGTCTTTGTATATTTGGAAGGTTTGGAGCTTGACTGAAGTTTTGACCAGGTCTGTCTGAAAGTTTGGATGAGGTGAGATGACCTGGAATCAGCAGTTATCCTAAAGCCGTTATGGAAGTAAGTCTCTGGACAACATCAGGAAGTAGTGGGCTGGAACAGCAGGTCGGTTTAGCATCCCAGCAGATGAATCTTGTCAGAGCTGTATATTCTGAAATATATGAATCTCACAACCAAAATTTTAGTACCATTAAGATATTTGTATAGATTGTGCAGGGTGCACAGATCAGTTAAGCATGAAATTTTGCTCCATGTTTGAGCAGGTGAAAGATAGCTGTCTTTTTATGAGTTAATTTTATCAATAACCAATTGTGATAAGTCTTCATTCATGCCATGTGAAGGATGGCACAATAAATCTTTACCTGTACTATTTGATTTTTTTTTGAATGTTGATAGTTGTTCAGGTGTTCTTCACCTGTCATACCTGATCCATATTACACTGGAAGGGGTCCAGAGCTTATTCTTATTTTCTGTCAACACAAATGTAGAGCCTTTTCCCAAAAATAACTGTCTTTGGTCCGGTAACTGGAATTTATTGAGTGTATAGCTTGATTGCTCTCCCAGAGGAATTTTAATACTCATAACCACACTTATTTTGTTTTGTTTTGTTTTTTTTTGTTTTGTTTTTTTTTTTGTTTTTGTTTTTTTTTTTGAGACAGGGTTTCTCTGTATAGCCCTGGCTGTCCTGGAACTCACTTTGTAGACCAGGCTGGCCTCGAACTCAGAAATCCGCCTGCCTCTGCCTCCCAAGTGCTGGGATTAAAGGCGTGCGCCACCACGCCTGGCACTTATTTTGATAAAACAATTTAAAGCAAATAAAGCTATCTAAACAAATATCAACTGATGAGACAGTGCTTCTGCTGCCTCCTGTCCTGACCTTCATGAGATCAAGGCCTAAATTATTTATTTAATATCTCTGTCTACTTACTGTATGAGCCTATTTCCAGGCTTCCCCTTTATATAATTCTCAAGGCCTAAATTTTTTTACTGTCTGAGCTAGGCTAGGTGACCTACCCCTGCCTTTGATCTAATTTTTAAAAAATATTTATTTATTATTATTATATCTAAGTACACTGTAGCTGTCTTCAGATGCACCAGAAGAGGGTATCAGATCTCATTATGGATGGTTGTGAGCCACCATGTGGTTGCTGGGATTTGAACTCTGGACCTTCAGAAGAGCAGTTGGTGCTCTTAACCACTGAGCCACCTCTCCAGGCCCCTAATTTTTTAAGATCAAATGTCTCAAAAATTTTATTTCTTTGTAATTAACTTTAATTAAATTTCCTTCTATCCTTAAAAACAAATCAAATTTTAAAAATCTACCAGTAGCCTTCCATCTTTATAAGATCCTCACACAAGAGGCAGGGCAGGATTTCTGGGCAGCTCTCAGAAACCCCAGGACTATAGTCTCATATCTCTTTGGACAATAATCTTTAAAAGTCAAGGATTGGTCATTGAAGGCTCATTATACAGAGTCGGGGGGGGGGGAAGCTCTGGGGAATTCCTATCAACGTGGACATTACTGTGTATCTTTGAAGTAAAATAAGTGAAGCAAATAAGGGAGCAGAGGGTGCTACTGTCCAGGACCTCGGGGCAGTGCCTCCAAGGATAGCCAGTTTGGGGGATGGAAGTTTGCACTACCCTGATCATTAGGAAGAATTCTCTCTCTCTCCCTTTTTTTTTTTCTTTTTCCTTTTTTTCAAAACAGTTTCTCTGTGTATACCTGGCTGTCTTGGAACTTGCTCTATAGACCAGACTAGCCTTGAACTCTGAGACCCACCTGCTTCTGCCTCCTGAGTTCTGGGATTAAAGGCATGCACCACCATACCCAGGTTATTTTTAAGGGAGGGAGGGAGGGAGAGAGAGAGAGAGAGAGAGAGAGAGAGAGAGAGAGAGAGCCAGCCCTTTGGAATGCTATAATCATAGGCATGCACTACTATGTCTGTCAGCACTTCTTTTTTAAGCCTGAGTAATAGTATAACATTCTTTGACTTTACCAACTCATGTTTTGAAACTTTCTCTTGATTGAGGGTGGGGGTGGGACAAAATCAAGATTCTTCACAAACCACAGATCAAATTTTGTCATGAGCTGCAGTCTTGCTGTATGCATCCCTCTGAAAGTGGCATGGGGCTCATGATCATAGCTGTGGCCCTAGTGGCCAACCTCTTGGTACATTCTCTGTCATGCCAATCCTAGGTCCGTTGTTCCTCTCAGTGACTGGGGGTGAAGGACATCCTACCTTTCTGTTTCCATCATCTGTGCCATTTCCTAGCCCCGAAGCTTCTATCCTTAGCTTAGAAGCATTGAGGATGCTCAGGAAGCAGCTTGGTATTTCAAAGCTGGTATGTGGAGCCAGCCAAGAACTAATAAGCAGGGACCCTAACTTGTCTAGTATGAATTAGACAATACACTAAGGGATGTACCTCTCAGTAGCACTGCTTGTCAGTAAACAAATAAGGACTTGATTAGAATCATGAACCAGGAGGCCTCCCTCCTCCGTCCGCGGCCGCTGAAGCCAGTTCGCGTCGACTGACCAGAGTCCGCGAATCGTCCGCTCCGGACCTCCAGACCTCCCCAACCTCAGCTTTCTGACCTGTGAAAACACTTAAGAATCATGTCTCTGCATCAGTTTCTGCTGGAGCCAATCACCTGCCATGCCTGGAACAGGGATCGTACCCAGATCGCCCTGAGCCCCAATAACCATGAAGTGCACATCTATAAGAAGAATGGGAGTCAGTGGACGAAAGCGCATGAGCTGAAGGAGCATAACGGACATATCACAGGTATTGACTGGGCTCCTAAGAGCGACCGTATTGTCACTTGTGGGGCAGACCGCAACGCCTATGTCTGGAGTCAGAAAGATGGCATCTGGAAGCCCACCCTGGTGATCCTGAGGATTAACCGTGCAGCCACTTTTGTGAAGTGGTCCCCACTTGAGAACAAGTTTGCTGTGGGGAGGGGAGCCCGGCTCATCTCTGTCTGTTACTTTGAGTCTGAGAATGACGGGTGGGTGAGCAAGCACATTAAGAAGCCAATTCGCTCCACGGTCCTCAGCTTGGACTGGCATCCCAACAATGTGTTGCTGGCTGCAGGCTCCTGTGACTTCAAATGCAGAGTGTTCTCTGCCTATATCAAAGAGGTGGATGAGAAGCCAGCCAGCACGCTCTGGGGCAGCAAAATGCCTTTTGGTCAGCTGATGTCTGAGTTTGGTGGCAGTGGCACCGGCGGCTGGGTGCATGGGGTCAGTTTCTCTGCCAGTGGGAGCCGCCTGGCCTGGGTCAGCCACGACAGCACAGTGTCTATTGCTGATGCCTCAAAAAGCGTGCAGGTTTCGACTCTGAGAACAGAGTTCCTGCCGCTGCTCAGTGTGTCATTTGTCTCAGAGAACAGCGTGGTGGCTGCCGGCCATGACTGCTGCCCGATGCTTTTTAACTACGATGACCGTGGCTGTTTGACCTTCGTGTCCAAACTGGATGTCCCAAAACAGAGCATCCAGCGCAACATGTCTGCTATGGAACGCTTCCGTAACATGGACAAGAGGGCCACTACTGAGGACCGCAACACAGCCTTGGAAACACTGCACCAGAACAGCATCACTCAAGTGTCTATTTATGAAGTGGACAAGCAAGATTGTCGCAAATTTTGCACTACTGGCATTGATGGAGCCATGACAATTTGGGATTTCAAGACCCTAGAGTCTTCCATCCAGGGTCTCCGGATAATGTGAAGCCGAGCGAGCCTCTGGCATCCAGCATGAGGAACAGGACTGAGCGCCTCTGCTGTTCACGTGCTGGTGAGGATCGCTGGCCCAGGGAAACACTGTCACACTGAAGCAACTAGCGTGTGTTCCTGTGGATGTCGTGGGTGACGTGTGGCATTTAGAGACAGCAGTGGTTCGTTTTGATTTTTCTTTCATTTTGTTTTGTTTTGATTTTGCTATCTCATTCCATTTTTGACCAAAGCTTCTCTTTAAGTAGTTTATTATGGAAGATTGTCACACTAACTTAAAGGGGAAGGGAAGTATGTACATTGTGTGCTAAAAAAAAATTAAAGAAAAATCCCAAGTGTGCAAAAAAAAAAAAAAAAAAAAAGAATCATGAACCAGAATCTCTTCTTATCTCCATGGTAAGAGTCAATGGGGTCTCACCATGATTAGTCTACTAGGCAGATGGTACTGCCCTGTTAGCAGCCAAATGGAGCCTGAAACTTACCGCAATGACTTCTCATACCTGTCACCACTACAACATGCACTCAAGGACAAAGGACCTGGTCTCTACAAAAATAGGTCATTCAAAAGATCTGTTGTACCATATGTTGCTAGAGTTAGTAATGATATGTCAAAATTGCTCAACAATAGGGCTAGGGAAAACAGCCAGCAGTTAAGAGTAAATATTACTCTTTCAGAGGACCTGAATTTGATTCCCAGCCTTAATCTGAGGGAATTTACAATCCCCTGTAACTAGTTGATTCAATGCCCTCTAAGGACACTGCCATAAGTAAGTAAGTAAGTAAATAAATAAATAAATAAACAAATACAAAGAATCTTGCTGAGCATAATGGTACACTGCCTTTAATCCCAGCACTCGGGATGCAAAGGTAAGCAGGTATATATAAGTCTAAGGCCAGTCTGGTTTACAAAGTGAATTCCAGGAAAGGTAGGGCTACATAGTGAGACTCTGCCTCAAAAACAAAAATGAAATCTTTCCTAAAATAAAGATAATCTTAAGAAATTCCATAATGTATTTTCCTGACAAACATAAATGCAAAAATCCTCCATAAAATATTTGAGAGTAAAATTTAAAAACACATTAATATCATACACGATGATCAAGTTGTTTTCATCCTAGGAATGCAGGTATGATTCAACATGAATCAATTCAAGTAATACAACAGATATGTGATAGAAATCACATGATCATCTCACAGATGCAGAAAGGGGCTTTGACCAAGTTCCACATCCCTTCATGGTAAAATCCTTGAAGGTTTCCATAGCCTGCTGTACACAGCTCCTGCCAGGAGAGAGCTGGTCTCCCAGGAGTGCTCTCACTCCCAGGCCAAGATTTCCACTTTCTCTCCAATAACTGACTAAAGTGGGACAGGCCAGGAGCACACAGGGCACAGGAACAGTGGAGCAGCTAAGACAGGATCCTTCCGGTCATCATCTGCACCTGGAGCTAAGGTTGTTCCCCAACCTCTGGACATAGGTTCTGCCAGGAGAGAGCTGGTCTCCCAGGAGTGCAGACACAGGCTTACAGGCCCATAGGAGGGACAAGCTCCAGCCAGAAACAGCAAGACAAACTAACACCAGAGATAACCAGGTGGTAAAAGGCAGTACAAGAGCCTTACCAACAGAAACCAAGGCTACTTGGCATTATCAGAACCCAGTTCTCCCACCACAGCAAGTCCTGGATACCCTAACACACTGAAAAAGCATACTTTGGATTTAAAAACACATCTCATGATTCTGATAGAGGATTTTAAGATGAACATAAATAACTCCCTTAAAGAAAGACAGGAGAACACAGGAAAACAGCAAGTAACTGAAAGAGGAAACACAAAAATCCCTTAAAGAACTATAGGAAAACACAACCAACCAGGTGAAGGAGTTGAACAAAACCTTCCAGGATCTAAAAATGGAAGTAGAAACAATAAAGAAATCACAAAGGGAGACCACTCTGGAGATAGAAAACCTAGGAAAGAGATCAGGAGGCATAGATGCAAGCATCACCAACAGAATACAAGAAATAGAAGAGAGAATCTCAGGTGCAGAAGATACCATAGAAAACATTGACATAACAGTTAAAGAAAATGAAAACGCAAAAGGTCCTAACCCAAAACATCCAGAAAACCCAGGACACACTGAGAAGACTAAACTTAAGGATAATAGGTATAGAAGAGAGTGAAGATTCCCAACTTAAAGGGCCAGTAAATATCTTCAACAAAATTTAGAAGAAAACTTGCCTAACCTAAAGAAAGAAATGCCCATGAACATACACGAAGCCTACAAAATACCAAATAGATTTGACCAGAAAAGAAATTCCTCCTGTCACATAATAATCAAAACACCAAATGCACAAAAGGAAAGAATGTTAAAAGCAGTAAGGGAAGAAGGTCAAGTAACATATAAAGGCAGACCTATCAGAATTACAACAGGCTTCTCGGCAGAGACTATAAAAGCCAGAAGATCCTGGGCAGATGTCATACAGACCATAAGAGAACACAAATGTCAGTCCACGCTACTATACCCAGCAAAAATCTCAATCATCATAGATGGAGAAAACAAGATATTCCATGACAAAACTATATTTAACAATATCTTTCCACAAATCCAGGCCTTCAAAGGATAATTAATGGAAAACTCCAACATAAGGAGGGAAACTACACCCTAGAAAGAGCAAGAAATTATCATCTTTTGACAAACCAAAAAGAAGATAGCCACATAAACATAATTCCACCTCTAACAACAAAAACAGCAGGAAGCAACAATCAATGTCCCTTAATATCTCTTAATATCAATGGACTCAAATCCCCAATAAAAAGACATACACTAACAGACTGGATACATAAACAGGACCCAACATTTTGCTGCATACAAGAAACCTCAGTGACAAAGACAGACTCTACCTTAGAGTAAAAGGCTGGAAAACAATTTTCCAAGCAAATGGTCCCAAGAAACAAGCTGGAGTAGCCATTCCAATATAGAATAAAATCGACTTTCAACCTGAAGTTATCAAAAGAGATAAAGAAGGATACTTCAGACTCATAAAAGGAAAAATCTACCAAGAAGAACTCTTAATTCAGAACATCTATGCTCCTAATGCAAGGGCACCCACATTCATAAAAGAAACTTTACTTTTCTTAAGCTCAAAACACATGTTGCTCCTCACATAATAATACTGGGAGATTTCAACATACCACTCTCATCAAAGGACAGATCATGGAAATACAAACTAAACAGAGACACAGTGAAACTAACAGAAGTTAGGAACCAAATGGATTTAGCAGATATCTATACAACATTTTATCCTAAAACAAAATAATATACCTTCTTCTCAGCACTTCATGGTACCTTCTCCAAAACTGACCATATAATCGGCCAAAACAGGCCTCAACAGATACAAAAATATTGAAATTATCCCATGCATCCTATCAGATCACCACAGACTAAGGCTCATCTTCAATAACAACATAAATAATAGAAAACCAACATTCAGGTGGAAACTGAACAACACTCTACTCATGATACCTTGGTCAAGGAAGAAATAAAGAAAGAAATTAAAGACTTTTTAGAGTTTAATGAAAATGAAGCCACAACATACCCAAACTTATGGGACACAATGAAAGCAGTCCTAAGAGGAAAGCTGATAGCTCTGAGTGCCTCCAAAAAGAAACTAGAGAGAGCATACACTAGCAGCTTGACAGCACACCTGAAAGCTCTATAACAAAAGGAAGGAAATACACCCAAGAGGAGTAGACATCAGGAAATAATCAAACTCAGGGCTGAAATCAACCAAGTGGAAACAAAAAGAACTATTCAAAGAATCAACCAAACCAGGAGCTGGTTCTTTGAGAAAATTAACAAGATATATAAACCCTTAGCCAGACTAACTAGAGGGCACAGGGACAGTATCCTAATTAACAAAATCAGAAATGAAAAGGGAGACATAACAACAGAACCTGCGGAAATCCAAAACATCATCAGATCCTACTACAAAAGGCTATACTCAACAAAACTGGAAAACCTGGATGATATGGATAAATTTCTAGACAGATACCAGGTACCCAAATTAAATAAGGATCAGATTAATGATCTAAACAGTCCTATACTCCCTAAAGAAATAGAAGTAGTCATTAATAGTCTTCAGCCAAAAAAAGCCCAGGACCAGATGGGTTTAGTGCAGAGTTCTATCAGACCTTCAAAGAAGACCTAATTCCAATTCTCCTCAAACTATTCCACAAAATAGAAACAGAAGGTACTCTACCCAACTCATTCTATGAAGCCACAATTTCTCTGATACCTAAACCACACAAAGATCCAACAAAGAAAGAGAACTTCAGACCAATTTCCCTTATGAATGTCCATGCAAAAATACTCAATAAAATTCTCACTAACCGAATTTAAGAACACATCAAAACGATCATCTATCATGATCAAGTAGGCATCATTCCAGGGATGCAGGGATGGTTTAATATACAGAAATCCATCAACGTAATCCACTATATAAACAAACTCAAAGACAAAGCCCACATGATCATCTCATTAGATGTGGAGAAAGCATTTGACAAAATCCAACACCCATTCATGATCAAAGTCTTGGAAAGACCAGAAATTCAAGGCCCATACCTAAACATGAGAAAAGCAATCTACAGCAAACCAGTAGCCAACATCAAAATAAATGGTGAGAAGCTGGAAGCAATCCCACTAAAATCAGGGACTAGACAAGGCTGCCCACTTTCTCCCTACCTATTCAACATAGTACTTGAAGTATTAGCCAGAGCAATTCGACAACAAAAGGAGATCAAGGGGATACAAATTGGAAAGGAAGAAGTCAAAATATCATTATTTGCAGATGATATGATAGTATATATAAGTGACCCTAAAAATTCCACCAGAGAATTCCTAAACCTGATAAACAGCTTCAATGCAGTAGTTGGATATAAAATTAACTCAAACAAATCAGTGGCCTTTCTCTACACAAAGGATAAACAGGCTGAGAAAGAAATTAGGGAAACAACACCCTTCACAATAGTCACAAATAATATAAAATAGCTTGGTGTGACTCTAACGAAGAAAGTGAAAGATCTGTATGATAAGAACTTCAAGTCTCTGAAGAAAGAAATCGAAGACCTCAGAAGATGGAAAGATCTTCTATGCTCATGGATTGGCAGGATTAATATAGTAAAAAATGGCTGTCTTGCCAAGAGCAATCTACAGATTCAATGCAATCCCCATCAAAATTCCAACTCAATTCTTCACAGAGTTAGAAAGGGCAATTTGCAAATTCTTCTGGAATAACAAAAAACCTAGGATAGCAAAAAATATTTTCAACAATAAAAGAACCTCTGGTGGAATCACCATGCCTAACCTAAAGTACTACAGAGCAATTGTAATTAAAACTGCATGGTACTGGTACAACGACAGACAGGTAGACCAATGGAATAGAATTGAAGACCCAGAAATGAACCCACACACCTATGGCCACTTGATTTGACAAGGGAGCTAAAACCATCTAGTGGAAAAAAGACAGCATTTTCAACAAATGGTGCTGGCACAACTGGTGGTTATCATGTAGAAAAATGCCAATTGACCCATTTTTTTTTTTAGATATTTTCTTCATTTACATTTCAAATGCTATCCCCAAAGCCCCCTATAACCTCTCCCCCCCCCCAGCCTCCTCCCCATACTGTACTGGGGCATATGATCTTCACAAGACCATGGGCCTCTCCTCCCATTGATGGCTGACTAGGCCATCCTCTGCTACATATGCAACTACAGACACAGCTCTCAGGGGTACTGGTTAGTTCATATTGTTGTTCCTTCTGTAGGGTTGCAGAACTCCACATAAAACCAGAGACCCTGAAACTTATAGAGGAGAAAGTGGGGAAAAACCTCGAAGATATGGGCACAGGGGAAAAATTCCTGAACAGAGCAGCAATGGCTTATCCTGTAAGATCGAGAATTGACAAATGGGACCTCATAAAATTGCAAAGCTTCTATAAGGCAAAAGATACTGTAAATAAGACAAAAAGGCCACCAACAGACTGGTAAAGGATCTTTACCAATTCTTAATCAGATAAGGGACTAATATCCAATAAGTATAAAGAACTCAAGAAGGTGGATTCCAGAAAATCAAATAACCCTATTAAAAAATGGAGCTCTTTTTTTTCCATATATTTTTTTAATTAGGTATTTTCCTCATTTACATTTCCAATGCTATCCCAAAAGTCCCCCATACCCTCCCCACTCCCCTACCCACCCACTCCCACTTTTTGGCCCTGGCGTTACCCTGTACTGGGGCATACAAAGTTTGCAAGTCTAATGGGCCTCTCTTTCCAGTAGTGGCCGACTAGGCCATCTTTTGATACACATGCAGCTAGAGTCAAGAGCTCCGGGGTACTGGTTAGTCAAAATAAACTATTCACCAAGAAAGTTGGTGTCACGTAAAAGCAACTGTTTCTCCTTTCTATAGTACTTCTAATTCACCCAAAGATGGCCTTTTCTTTTCTTTTTTAAATTGTATTTTTATGTATCTTCATTTCTTTTTTCTTTATTTACATTTTCAAATGTTATCCCTTTTCACAGTTTCCCCTCCAGAAAACTGGGCTTGAGAAAGAAATAGGAGGTCTATGATTTCAGTGACACACTGATGTAAATAATAATGATTATTAATAATAATAAAATTATAATGGTAATAATGATACAAAAAAATGGAGCTCAGAGCTAAACAAAGAATTCTCGCCTGAGGAATACCGAATGGCTGAGAAGCACATGAAAAAATGTTCAACATCCTTAATCATCAGGGAAATGCAAATCAAAACAACCCTGAGATTCCACCTCACACCAGTCAGAATGGCTAAGATCAAAAATTCAGGTGACAACAGATGCTGGCAAGGATGTGGAGAAAGAGGAACACTCCTCCACTTTTGGTGGGATTGCAAGCTGGTACAATCCCTCTGGAAATCAGTCTGGCGGTTCCTCAGAAAATTGGACATAGTACTACCAGAAGATCCAGCAATACCTTTCCTGGGCATATACCCAGAAGATGTTCCAACTTGTAATTAGGACACATGCTCCACTATGTTCATAGCAGCATTATTTATAATAGCCAGAAGCTGGAAAGAACCCAGATGTCCCTCAACAAAGGAATGGATACAGAAAATGTGGTACATTTACACAATGGAGTACTACTCAGTAATTAAAAACAATGAATTCATGAAATCCTTAGGCAAATGGATGGATATCATCCTGAGTGAGGTAACCCAATCACAAAAGAACACACATAATATGCACTCACTGATAAGCAGATATTAACCCAGAAACTTAGACTACCGAAGATACAATTTGCAAAATACGTGAAACCCAAGAAGAAAGAAGACCAAAGTGTGGATACTTCGTGCCTTTTTAGAAAGGGGAACAAAATACCCATGGAAGGAGTTACAAAGTTCGGAGCTGAGATGGAAGAAATGACCATCCAGAGACTGTCACACCCAGGGATCCATCCCATATACAACCACCAAACTCAGACACTATTGCATATGCCAGCAAGATTTTGCTGACAGGACCCTGATATAGCTATCTCTTGTGAGGCTATGCCAGTGCCTGGCAAATACAGAAGTGGATGCTCACAGTCATCTATTGGATGGAACACAGGGCCCCTAATGAAGGAGCTAGAGAAAGTACCCAAGGAGCTATAGGGGTCTGCAACCCTATAGGAGGGTCAACAATATGAACTAACCAGTACCCCACCCACCCACCCTAGAAATGTGTCTGTAGTTGCATATGTAGCAGAGGATGGCCTAGTCGGCCATCAATGGGAGGAGAGGCCCTTGGTCTTGCGAAGATCATGAGCCCCAGTACAGGGGAATGCCAGGGCCAGGAAACAGGAGTGGGTGGGTTGGGGAGCAGGGCAGGGGGAGGGTATATGGGACTTTCGGGATAGCATTTGAAATGTAAATGAAGAAAATATCTGATAATAAAAAAGAAACTCTTAGCTCCAGTGCACACAGATTACAAAATTATCACACAGAATCAGCAGCCTTTTAGATGTCAATAATGCACTTGTCAAGAAAGAAATGAGGTGGGGTATCCCACTTACAATGTCTTTAAAAAGAAATAAAATACCTGAGAATTTACCTTATCAGAGAGATAGAAGACTTCTGTGATGAAAACTTCAAGATACTGAAAAAGGAAATTAATTGATGGAGATGCTAGAAGGTAGAAAACCCTCTGTACTGGCTAGTTTTGTGTCAATTTGACACAGCTGGAGTTATCACAGAGAAAGGAGCTTCAGTTGAGGAAATGCCTCCACGAGATCCAGCTGTAAGGCATTTTCTCAATTAGTGATCAAGTGGGGAGGTCCAATTGTGGGTTGTGCCATCTCTGGGCTGGTAGTCTTGGTTCTATTAAGAGAGCAGGCTGAGTGAGCCAGGGGAAGCAAGCCAGTAAAGAACATCCCTCCATGGCCTCTGCATCAGCTCCTGCTTCCTGACTTGCTTGAGTTCCAGTCCTGACTTCCTTGGTGATGAACAGCAGTATGGAAGTTTAAGCTAAATAAACCCTTTCCTCCCCAACTTGTTTCTTGGTCATGATGTTTGTCCAGGAATAGAAACCCTGACTAAGACAAATTGGTACCAGCGTAGTGGGGTATTCCTGTGACAACCTGACCATGTTTTGGGGAGGACTGTGGAAGGACTTTGGAACTTTGGGCCATGTCTTAGTCAGGGATTTTTCTTATTCATCTCTGTGAGTTCAGAGCCAGCCTGATGTATCTAGTGAGTTTAAGAAAGCCAAGGCTTAATACTAGGGAGACCCTGTCTCAGAAAAACAGAAACAAAATAGCCATTTGAAAACACATACACTGGAAAAAGACAGACTCTACAACAAATGTTGCTGAGAAAAGTGGACTTGCTATTAGTTTAGAAAAATTACACTAGCCAGGCAGTGGTGGTGCAGGCCTTTAATCCCAGCACTTGAGAGGCAAAGGCAGATGGATTTCTGAGTTTGAGGCCAGCCTGGTCTACAGATTGAGTTCCAAGACAGCCTGGGCTACACAGAGAAACCCTGTCTCGAAAAAAACAAAAAACAAAAAAAAAAAAAAAAAAAAGAAAGAAAGAAAAGAAAAATTAAACTAGATCCAAATCTCCCACTGTGCACAAAAATCAATTCCAAATAAATTAACAATCTTAATGTAATATCTGAAACTTTAAATTTTCTAGAGGAAAACAGAGACTTCAAGATATAGATTCAGGCAAAGATTCTCTGAAAAGCACTAGAGTAGCAGAGGAAACAGTCCCAGGAATAGAGAAGTGAGATTCCATAAAACCAAAAACAAAGGAGGCAACACCATACTGAAAAGATATTCTACAGAATGGGAGAAAAATAGTTACAAACTCCATATCAGAGAGGGTATTAATATACTGAATATATAAAGAACTGTAAAATTTAAACATAAGAAAAAATCATCCAGCTAATAAATGAATTGAATGATTCTCAAAAGAAGAACTACAAGGGCTGGTGAGATGGCTCAGTGGTTAAGAGCACCGACTGCTCTTCTGAAGGTCCTGAGTTCAATATCCCAGCAACCACATGGTGGCTCACAACCATTCGTAACAAGATCTGATGCCCACTTCTGGAGTGTCTGAAGACAGCTACAGTGTAGTCACATAAAATAAAATAAATAAATCTAAAAAAAAAAAAAAAAAAAAAAAAAGATTGTCTGCAGCCCAATTTAAAAAAAAAAAAAAAAAAAGAAGAGCTACAAATAGCTAATCAATATTTTTTTAAGCTGGGTACATACCTTTAATCCCAGCACTCAAGATGCAGGCAGGCAGATCTCTATGAGTTTGAGGCCTGCCTGGACTACAAAGAGAGTTCTGGACATCCAGGGCTGTTACACAGAGAAACCCTGTCTTAAAAAAAGGCATATTATATTGTATATTATTATAAGAAAAAAGGTTTAATATTCTTATCCTAAAAAGGCTTAATATTTGTAAACTTGTAAAATAAGTTTACAAGTTAAAACTGCTTTGAGACTATATCCCCACCCCAACCCTTTAGGTGTTATATAAAATAAACAGGGTCGATGGGGCTGGAGAGACAGCTCAGTAGTTGAGAGCTCTAACTGTTCTTGCAGAAGACCCCAGTTCAGTTTCCAATACTCACATTATGGTTTACAACCATACTCTACTCCAGTTCCGGGAATATGTCACCCTTTTCTGGCCTCTACAGGCATCAGAAATGCATAT
The DNA here is from genome assembly GCF_978045245.1 of Mus caroli. Classification (NCBI taxonomy): domain Eukaryota; kingdom Metazoa; phylum Chordata; class Mammalia; order Rodentia; family Muridae; genus Mus; species Mus caroli. The sequence continues at coordinate 32,071,411 of NW_028227259.1, forward strand.
GGTCCACATATATACATACAAAATACTCATACACATATTATAAAGATAAATCTTAAAAAGAAAGAAAAACAGGGCTAGTGAGGTGGTTCAGCAGAGATAAATACCTGCCTTTGAGCCTAACAATATGGGTTGATTCCTAAGATCCCTATGGTGGAGAGAGAACCAACTCCTGCAAGTTGTCCTTTAACACATGTGTACATGTGTGCACATACATGCCATGTAAACACACAAAATAAAATTTAAAAGAAAACAAAACAAACGATGAGATGGGGTCCATACTCATTTAGTAGAGGGCTTGCCCGGCATGAGTAAAGTGATGAGGTTGATCAAAAGCACCTGATAAACTTGGTTTGGTGGTAATACCTGGAATCCCAGCACTGGAAGGTAGAGCAGGAAGATCAGAAGTTCAAGACCAGCTTGGATTACCTGAGACCCTATCTCAAAAAAATAAAATAATATCAAATGCTAGTGAGGATGTGAGCGAAGAGAGACCATTATACAACGCTTCTGGGAATATAAGCTGGTAAACTCAGTAGGGAAGCCAGTGTCAAGGTTCTTCAGAAAAACTAAAAGCAGGGGCTGGAGAAATTGCTCAACAGTTAAGAGCTCTTGCTGCTCTTATTGACTATCCAGGCTCAGCTCCCAGCACGAGCTGATGATGATGGCTCACGACTGTTTGGGGTGGATCTGACACCTTCTTCTGGCTTCTATGGGCACCAAGCATACACATAGTGCACATACATACATGTAAACACTCACACATACACATAAAATAAAATAAATCTTCAACACACACACACTCCTAAAAGCAGAATTGTCATATGAGCCAGCTGTTCATGCTTTGGGGTACTGGATATTCTTCCAGAGGACTCAGATTCAGTTTCCAGCAACTACATCATGGCTCATAATCATCTGTAACTCCAATTACTGGGAGCCCAACACCTTCTTCTGGCTTCCGTGAGCACCAGGCACACACATGGTGAACAGGCATACATGCAAGCAAAACACTCATACACATAAAATAAAATAAATCTAAAATCTATTAAGATTACATTTCTGAACCGGGCGTGGTGGCTCACGCCTTTAATCACAGCACTCAGGAGGCAGAGGCAGGTAGATTTCTGAGTTCGAGGCTAGCCTGGTCTACAAAGTGAGTTCCAGGACAGCCTGAGCTATACAGAGAAACCCTGTGTCAAAAAAAAAATTACATTTCTGTCTCTGTCTCTGTGTCTCTGTCTCTGTCTCTGTCTCTCTCTCTCTCTCCCTCTGTGTGTGTGTGTGTGCATGCCATTTGTGTACAATTGCCTAAGGGGATAGAAGAAGTTGTTTGATCCCTTGGAGCTAGAATTGCAGGTGGTTGTGAGCCACCCAAAATGCTCTGGAAGAGCAGCAAGTTCTCTTCGTATTCCATCCGTCTCTCCAGCCCCCAGGGCTCATGTTCTTGTGAGGCTGTCACAATCTATAAGTTCAAGAGGAAACAGCCAGACGTAGAAACTACTGTCGTTCAGTTTTGGGAGGTCAATGAATTAAGGTCTAGTCCCTAGGGCCCCACTTTTGGAAGTTGGGGCGGACCTGGTGGAAGGAAGTGAGGTCATTTGAGTATTCTTTCAATTAGACAATGGAAACTCTGCTCTCTGACTTCAGATGTGGACACTCACTCAGATACATGTTCCCATCGTTCCCACACACTGCCCTCATTGTAGGCAGTCAATGGACTACCTGAGTTTGGATTTTGAGTCTTTAACCTGAGAGCTAACTAAACCTTTTCTCTTTAAGTTAATTGTTCCAGGTATTTTGTTGTAGCAATGCAAAGCTGACACAAAGGAGCCTATGTTGCTTTGCAGGGAGCTATTCTTCTTGTTCTTTTTTGTTTGTTTGTTTATTGGGTGGTATCTTTGTTGGGTTTTACTGCTGTGAACAGACACCATGACCAAAGCAACTCTTCCCCCCTCTACCCCCCCCCACCCCCACCCCCCCCAGACAGGGTTTCTCTGTATAGCTCCGGCTGTCGTGGAACTCACTTTGTAGACCAGAAATTCGCCTGCCTCTGCCTCCCAAGTGCTGGGATTAAAGGTGTGTGCCACCAGGCCCGGCTCAAAGCAACTCTTAAAAGGACAACATTTAATTGGGCCTAGCTTATACATTCAGAGTTCCAGTCTGTTATCATCTGTGGGGCAATGGGCTATGCACAGACAGCCTGGTCTCTGGTGGAGCTGAGGTCTTGAATCCTGGTGGTACCCGGTGGGTGGTGATTTCCACCTACATGGGACAGAAGGCGTTTGAAAATGTCTCCTGGACCCCTGGCTCCTGACGAAGTTACCGCCCCCACAGTCCCCACAAGGGAGGCATGTGGCTAGCAGTCACATAGACAATGTCCCAAGCTTCTGGCATTCTGGCTAGACTCCTCCCCAGTTACCTAACAACAGCAAGATAGCAGCCCACTATAAGAGGGGCTGCTTGGCCCCTCCTAGCTCTTTTAAGCTTTTACCTCTCTCTTTAAGCTTTCTTACTCTCTAGCCTTTTCTCTCTCTCTTCCCCCTTCTTTCCTCATGGCCATTGCCAGTCTCTCTCTCTTTTTCTACCTTCTCTCTTTCCCCCTGCCTTTCCAAAATAAAGCTCTAAAACCATAGACTGTCTCTGTTCATCAAGGCCCACCGTGCTTGGATGATGGGATAGGCTTTCTCCTAAAGAGCAGTGCCTAATCTCCGGAAAGGCCTTCCTACACCGCAGCCATGGACCAGATTAAAGACTCTCACCTGCGTGGGAACCACCCAGTGCCCCCCTCTCCATCTGCCCTCTTCCCTTATCTCCATGGCCAAGTGCCACCCCAGGGTCCCTATTCTGTTCTCAGCTCCTCTACCCTATCCAGCGTGGGATGCTGGAGGCTGAGAACCTGGTACCTGGGGCTGCTGCTGCTTGTCAACCACCTGCTGTGTGGGATCAGTGGCCTAACACAGCCAGTTACCCACCCCGGAGCGAGTGTAAAGTGTCTGGTAGTCTTCCAGCATCTGCCCACCCAGAGCACCAGAACACTGGCAGGGCACGGGCACTCTCCTACTCCCCTTTCCCACACACCCACGGCCCTGCAATCATCAAGGCAGGAACATGGCAGCCTCCAGAAAGGCATGGTGCAGGAGGAGTTGAGAGTTCTACATCTTGTTCCGAAGGCAAACAGGAGAAGACAGACTTCCAGGCAGCTAGGACGAGGATATTAAAGCCCACAACCACATTGACACACCTACTCCAACAAGGCTATACCTCCTAATAGTGCCACTCCCTGGGCCAAGCATATACAAACCATCACAAGGGGGTTGTGTGTGTTCATGTATGTGTGGCATGCGCATGTGTGGTTGTACATGTGAAGGCAGAGCTCAAGTTTGAATTTATTTCTTCAACTACTCTCCAACTTACTTTTTGAGTCAGAGTCTCTCATTAGCCTCTCAGAAAAGAACCAATGTCAGCTCTACAGCCAGGACACTGCGTATGCTCGCTAGTTTTTGTCAACTTGACACAAATAGAGTCACCTGAGAAGAAAAAATCTTGATTGATGAGTTACCTCCATCAGACTGGTAGTGGGCATATAAGAAAGTAAGCTGAGTAAGGGATGAGGAACAAGCTAATAAGCAGCATCCCCCCATGGTCTCTGCTTTAGTTTCTGCCTTCAGATTCCTGCATAGCTTCCCTTGATAATGTACTCTAACCTTTAAGCCAAATGCCTCCCCATGTTGCTTTTTTTGTAGAATATAAGTAAAGCAGCATAGCTTGTGTGCTAAGAGCCTAACTCAGGTCCTCAGAGGGCATCTTACCAACTAGACCATCTTCCCCACTCACCTCCTGTCTTTTTTGGAGGGGGTGGGGTGAGAAGAAGGAATGGAGGTCACTTTGAGTCAGGATCTCCTGAAGCAAGAGCTAACCTTCAACTCACTATGTAGTCAAAGATAATTTTGAACTTCTTGATCCTCTTATCTCCACCTGACAAGTACTGGGATTAATGATGTGTCTCCATCACCCTGGGCATTTTAAATTTTTGTTATTTTCATTATTTCTTGGTTATAGTTATTCATTAAAACGTTGTTATGGATGGAGAAGCAACTAGATCAACCTTTGTTTGCAAATGTATAGCAGATTACAAGGTTTTGTTTTCCTGGCTATATGACTGATGAAACAGAAAATAAATTTTGCCTAAATATTTTAGTGTTGCTGTTTTTTTTAAACTGGTAAGTATGTGTTCCAAAGAATCGAGAGGCAAATTTCCAGCAGATGCTTTCCCACTGATGCCTGCAGCAGCACTGCTCCTGATCACTGAAAACGGGCAGGAGGTAACTCAAGTGTGTATCAGCAGATGAATGGACAGGCAGTGTGGCATGTCCATACATAGAGAAATGATTCAGTGTAAGGCAGGAAAAGATCTCTGAAACATGCAACCACACAGGCAAATCTTGGAGACATGATGAGGGAAATAAGGCAGTTAATTATTAAATATTAGCTATTAAATAAAGCAGACATACCGGTCAAATTCTGCATAATTACACATTCATAGGATACCCATACTGGTTAAGTTCAAAGACTGAAAGTTTCTGTCACTGGTGGAAGGGAGATTATGGAGTTAGTATTTGGCAGGTAGAATTGTAGTTTGGGAAGAGGAAACTGTCCTAGGGATGGATGTATGATAGGGATGGGTGCAAGGCAATGTGGCTTTGCACAATGCTACTGAGCCACACATTTTTAAATGGCTAAAATGCAGCCAGTTGTTGCCCCAAATGCCTGGGAGGCTGGCACAAGATCACTTGAGCCCAGGAGTTTGAGGCCAGCCTCAAAGCAAGAGTGTATTGGGACATCGTTGGAACAGCACTCCACACATCTGGACCTCAGTTTCATTTTCTTGTTGGACTTACAGTTTTTCCAGGGTATATTCAGCCCCCTGGGCTGTTCAAGGACAACTTCATGAGGAACTGGCACCTTAGACTCTTTGGGTCTCCCAAGAAAGATTGCACCTGGGTGCAATGGCTCATCAGTTAAGAGCAACGACTGCTCTTCCAGAGGTCCTAAGTTCAATTCCCAGCAACCACATGGTGACTCACAACCATTTGTAATGAGATCTGATGCCCTCTTCTGGTGTGTCTGAAGACAGCAACAGTATACTCATATACATAAAATAAATAAATATTTTAAAAAAGAAAGATTGCATCTATCCATTTGAAAATTAAGGGAAGTCTTAAGTGGAAGGCAAAAGCTATAATCAAGGCACTGAGCCAGGAGAGGTTGTCCATTGGCAGATGGTGCCTCTTTGCTGTATGAACATCAACCTTACTTTAGCCAAATCAGCATAGCATGGCACACCAATATTGCTAATTTGAATTGTAACAATTTATTTTCAATTTACAAATTATTTTACTTTCATGATTGCAAGGTGCATTTAAGCACCAGGAGTTTATAAGGCACTTTATATTTATGTAAAAGTGTCCTTACAATAGCAAATCAATAGGGACCATAGAGAATTTTAATTCTCCCTTTTAATGTGATCTGGTGGACAATGAGGCTGTCTCCAGGTCCGCCTGTCTGTGCTTCACTGTCCAAGTAGGGAGTTAAGGAGGAATCAACCCATTCTCTGATGCAAGGGTCCCTTAGTTTTTTTTATGATTAGTTAAGCCCCAGCCAAAGTATGTGGGTTTTCCCAGAATATTGAGATGGTTTACACTGGGCTCAGAATACCATGGGAAGAGGACAGATCCAGGAGGATTCGGGCACTGTTCTGGACCTTCTAGCAGAGCTGATTCACTTTCTCCATTCCTGGGATGTCTAGGTGAGACCTGGAATCACAGCTTCTGTTTTACAAATGTGAGGAGCAGGTGAAAACAGGAGGAAACAGAGAGTGTGGCCTTTCTGGCCATCTCTGCTACCAGAGTTCCTAAGTCCCTTTGAGGATTAGGTCTTTCTGCTGTGAGGACCAACCTCACAAATTAATGGCATAAGAAACAAGAACTTGGTCTGGTTGGTCACTGATCAGCTTCAGCTAGGGCCTCTCAAGCCCAGCACTGTGCTCATCAGAAAGCACATCCATGCCCCTCTGTGGGTGATCCTGTGGGTGCCTAGGATTTCTCCAGCATAACTGAGCTCCTAGGACGGTCCTTCCTAGTGCTTTGACTATTCAATATAGTTCATGTCATGGTGATCTTAGAACCATAAAAGTATTTTGTTGCTATTCTATAAGTGTAATTTTGCTACTGTTAGGAGTCATAACGTAAATATCTGATATGCGATCCCCAAAGAGGGAGAATCACTGTCTTAGGAGGGGAATGGAAGCCCCGTTGCTCACTACCACCTGACCTGATTTGGGTTAGAAGTGATCCCCCTTGATTTTCCCTTGAGTGCCACCCACAGAGACATGTTCAAGTGTCTTTCTGGAGAATCTAAACCACTTTTCAGTGGAGATGAAGGTCTGCAAGGAAGTGTCAGCCTGAACACTTTCCCATGGCTACTTTAAGGAAGAAATGGTGTCTTGTGTAGGCTCACAAAATCCTTATTAGGGAGGGAAAGAAAACTACTGTTTGTACTGAGAAAGGATTTGCTCTCTGTCCCTCCCTACTGTCTCTCTCAGACAAAATCTCATGTAGCCCAGGCTATCCTCAAACTCATTCTATAGCATAAGATGACCTTGAACTTCTGGTCCTTCTGCACACATCTCCTGGGAGCTGGGATTACAGGCATGCATCCCTACAATCTGTATGGTTCTGGGGTTAGAGTCCAGGGCTTTGTGTATGCTAGGCAAACACTACCAACTGAGCCCCAGCTCTAGCCCTGGTAAAGGAATTTTTAAAGAGTTCACCATATGAGACAGAAGTGAAATTAATAACTGATAAAGTTGATCCTAATACCTAAACAATAGTTGTGTAAGAAGAGAATAAAAGTTAGGGAATGGAAAGAAAATGTGTGAGGACAACTAGGGTTGGGACACAGTGTCCCATAACATGTCTTCCTGTCTCACCATACTGTTTCATAGATTGTTACAGGTATTGAATGACAACATAAGATGAAATGTAGTAAGTATTTTTGAAGTTCTATCCAAATGATGACGATCGTTCTAATTCAGTATTTTAAAATTTGTACTGGCTATTTTTGTGTCAACTTGACACAGCTGGAGTTATCACAGAGAAAGGAGCTTCAGTTGAGGAAATGCCTCCATGAGATCCAACTGTAAGGCATTTCCTTAATTAGTGATCAAGGGGGAAAGGCCCCTTGTGGGTGGGACCATCCCTGGACTGGTAGTCTTGGGTTCTATAAGAGAGTAGGCTGAGCAAGCCAGAGGAGACAAGCCAGTAAAGAACATCCCTCCGTGGCCTCTGCATCAGCTCCTGCTCCCTGACCTGTTTGAGTTCCAGTCCTGACTTCCTTTGGTGATGAACAGCAGCATGGAAGTGTAAGCTGAATAAACCCTTTCCTCCCCAACTTGCTTCTTGGTCATGATGTTTGTGCAGGAATAGAAACCCTGACTAAGACAAATTGGTACCAGGAGTGGGGTATTCCTGTGACAACCTGACCATGTTTTGGGGAGGACTGTGGAAGGACTTTGGAACTTTGGGCTTGAAGATCCATTCGTTGTTAAGAGCTCTGTCAGATGTTGTGTAGGAGCTTGGAAGATAATGCTGAGAACAGTGCAGAAGATGGAGGCCTGGTTTGTGAAATTTCAGAGGGAAAATTAAAGACTCTCTTCAGGGCCATTGCTGTTTTTATTGTGAAGTTTTTGTAGTTCTGGTTAGCTGGGGCTGAAGAATCAGCTGTGATTAACAAGATACCAGAACTACTAAAGCAAAAACTTTGCATTACTGGGACTATTGATGCTGGTTAGCTGGAGCTAAGAAATTAGCGGTGATTAAGAAGAGACCAGCATCGTTGAGGTGACATCTTCTGGGAAGTGTTTTCTGAAAGCACAAAGAGGTTGTGTTCCAGAGATAGGCAAGTTTGTACTCCTTCTGCAGTGGGACTTGGTAATGTGTAAGGGTCACCCAGGTGGTACTGGTTTTGAAGGCATGAAGGGGTCACACAGCAGTTCAGGCTCGGCACTGTGAGAGGCCATGGAAGGCCATTGGTGAAGGTGCAGCCCCAGTTGTAATTGAAGGCCCAGGACTGAAGGGGTCACGCAGTGTTTTGGAGATGCCAGTACCACGAGATGACCACCAAGAGCAGCAGCAGCAGTGGAGTACAGGCATCTGGAGCCCAGAGGACGACATGTGTGCTACAAAGGGCATGGCTGGAGAAGTGACCCAAGCCCTTGGAGGAGCCCAGAAGATCGTGAGTTGGATCCCAGACTTTGGACGGTTGAAGATTGATTTTTGCTTTGATTGTGACTGTGCCCTGATATTTTCCCTCTTGAAGGAAGAAACTGTTTTGGTGGAGCCCACAGTTAAGAGACTTTTAATTGTAAAAAGACTTTGGATTTTAAAAGAGACGGATATTTTAAAGAGATTGAAATTTTAAGAATATGTAAAGACTGTGGGACTTTTAAAGTTATTTAGATCTTGGGGATGAATAAGAATGTAAAGGTTGAGGCTTACTAGTGATGTGTTTGTGTGTCAAGTTGACAAGGGGTCAATTGTACTGGCTATTTTTGTGTCAACTTGACACAGCTGGAGTTATCACAGAGAAAGGAGCTTCAGTTGAGGAAATGCCTCCATGAGATCCAACTGTAAGGCATTTCCTTAATTAGTGATCAAGGGGGAAAGGCCCCTTGTGGGTGGGACCATCCCTGGACTGGTAGTCTTGGGTTCTATAAGAGAGTAGGCTGAGCAAGCCAGAGGAGACAAGCCAGTAAAGAACATCCCTCCGTGGCCTCTGCATCAGCTCCTGCTCCCTGACCTGTTTGAGTTCCAGTCCTGACTTCCTTTGGTGATGAACAGCAGCATGGAAGTGTAAGCTGAATAAACCCTTTCCTCCCCAACTTGCTTCTTGGTCATGATGTTTGTGCAGGAATAGAAACCCTGACTAAGACAAAATTCAAAACCAGAATGGGAGTGACAATTATACAAATCCAGATGGTGTCTCCTGGCTGGTCCTCATGCTGGGAGTGATAGGCAGAATGGCCTCGATGCTTCTGCAGGAAAGGGAGGAAGATATAGCCAGTGAAGTCAATGCTTTATTTTCAGGTTAGAGAATGGAACATTGGAACTTCATATTTTATCTTTTTAATCATTTGTGTGTCTGAAGTATTTCATTATAAATTTGAAAAAAATCAATCCTGGCCCTGACTTTCCAGTTAGCTTATTAATGACATTTGGCATCAAGAGTAGTGATTGGATCCCTTCCTATTAACAGAGAGGCTTTTAGCATATTGGTCCTGTGAGCTAGCTAGGGTTTATCTTCCCTTGTTAAGTGGCCAGTGTGTGGCTCAGCATTCATGGTGGGTGCATATAGGTCTTTGTGGATGCCTGAGGTGGGGTGCTTTTGATCTCATCTCCCAGGCCTTAAATAATTTTACTTTGTTTTCTTCCAGTGGTTGTGATTCTAGATGCTGTGAAACAAACTTTGGCAAAAGTCTGCAAGCAAAAGTGTGCGGCTTTGAGCAAAAGCATCCAGTGGCTCCCAGACCACAATGTTCTTGTCCTTTTGTGGAGAGCTGTCACCTGTGTAGAGGTGGTAAGAGCTCCATATCCAGGCAGCTAGAGATCCTGTGTCCATCTGGCAGTTAGCTGGCATGTAATCAAGCCTCACAGTAGGCTCTGTATGAAGACCAGGTAGGCTGTCATAATTCTGAGTAGCCATAGTTTGGGAGACTTTACACCCACACTTGACTTTGTGGGTCCTGATTGTTTCCTGCCACACAATCCCAAGAATCTCCTGCTGTCTCTCAGATTCTCATGACCTGGTGCTGCACCTTCTCTAGGCAAAGCACCCCAGAGAGGGAACACACGGATCTTGTAATCTGAATTATCTTGATCAAGCACTTTTGAAGTTGTGGTTCTGCTGCTCCTTAGATACAAACTCCTAAATTGAACAGGCTTCCACTTTTGAATTGAATCCTGAATTTCTACTTCAGGTGAGCATTGATCCTCATGCCTGGGAGTGTTAGAGAATCTATGGACATATTTTAAAAGCTCACTTGATTCATATAGATAAGATGTTTTATTTATTTATTTATTTATTTATTTATTTATTTATTTATTGCTTTTTAGAGACAGGGCTTCTCTATGCAGCTCTGACTGTTCTGGAACTTGATCTGTACACCAGGCTGGCCTCAACTCAGAGATCTACCTGCCTCTGCCTCCCAAGTGCTGGGATTAAAGGCATCTGCTATCACTACCGGCTTCACATATCTAAGATTTAACCATACCTATAAACTTTCAAGCATTAAGCTAGACTCTTAATAAATTAGGAACAGGTTATCAGTCTTGGGTAACACTCAACAGTCAGGTCCTAAGGACACATGACACACTCACAGCTGGTCACTGAGGCTTGACCCTTATACGGGCTAGTTTAATGTCAACTTGACATAACATATAGACATCTGAGAGGAGGGAACTTCAACTTGGAAAATGCCTCCAGATCAGGCTGTAAACAATGCATAAGGCATTTTATTAATTAGTGATTGATAAAGGAGGGCACAGCTCATTGTTGGTAGTACCTGGGTTCTATAAGAAAGCAGGCTAATTTAAAGTGTGTGATGTATTATATATACACACATGCATGTATATACATGTACATTAATATATAGATTTATAAGAGTATACATCTATATATTTAGTAATGGAATGAAATCCAAGGTCCATGTGCTGTATCATCAAGCTAAGTTCTCAGGGCCACCCTACATTTTTTTTCAAATTTAAATTTAAATTAGTCTATATAACTATGGCTGATAGTCAAAAATCATGGGATGCTACCATCTGTGATTGAATTCCTTCACTAGGTACCAACACACCAAAACACACCAGCATGAACTCACCCATGCTTAGTGCTACATAATCCATATGAGATGGTAGAGAAGGCAGACTCCAGAAGAGACTTGTTTTTCCAGAAAACGGAAGACCCCAGTCACTGTAACACAGAATCACAGCAAAATCCCTCCTAGTAACCTGAAGAAACCATTGTTTCAGCTTCCTCAAAATTCTACTTCCTTGTTCCTGTTTTATAAAACCCACTCTTCTGTTACTACCAAAGGTAAACTCATTTTATTTTGTAGAATGAATTTTGATCCTGCCAGGCAGTGGTGGCACATGCCTTAAATCCCAGCACTTGGAAGGCAGAGGCAGGCTGATTTCTGAGGCCAGTCTGGTCTACAGAGTGAGTTACAGCCAGGGCTACACAGAGAAACCCTGTCTCAAAAAAAAAAAAGAATTTTGATCCAGATTTATAAATTGAAGACCAAAATTAATTAGATATTAGATATACAACAAAAGAAATAGAGACAGAGAGAGACAGAGACAGAGAGAGAGGAGCCTCAGCTGCTCTTCATGACCCCTTCATACTTTCAAAACCAGTACCACGTGGGTGACTCTTATACATTACCAAGTACAGCTACAGCACAAGGTACAACCTTGTCTATCTCTGGAACACAGCTTCTTTGTGCTCTCAGAAAACACTTCCCAGAAGATTTCACCTCAGTGATGCTGAACTCTTCTTAATCACCACTAATTTCTTAGCCCCAGTTAACCATCATCAACTGTCCCAGTAGTTCCTTCTATTTTTCATTCTAAAGCCAGAGTCATGTGGCCAAAGCTGCAGAGTTCTGCTGCTTGCTGGGGCTGGAACATGGCCCCTTGTTTTATTATATTATCATCAGCTTTCTGTTTTCCAACTCCTTCACTACCTAAACTTGACTGTCGTGAAACTTGCTCTGTAGACTGACTTTGAACTCAGAAATTGGCATGCCTGTCTCCTGGGATTAAAGGTTTATACCACCATGCCTGGATTTAAGTTTTTCTACACCTAGAACTTGCTCTGTTCTAGGCTGGTCTTGAACTCAGAGATCTGCTTGTCTTTGCCTCCTGACATTCAAGGCTTGTACTACCATGCCTGGACCTAAATTTAGCTAGGTGGGATCTTGCCCCAAGGTCACGACTCCTTTAATCCAATTTAATATCCTTGAACACATGAGTCACCTCCATTTTACTTCCTGGTGCCCCTTTAATACTCAAACCATATATTTTATATTTTTCCTTTCTCAGCTTGCTATGCTTGTTTAAAATGTTCTGCATGAGACTTAATGAGAGAACAAAGTCTATGGTGGGTGTTTTTGAGACCTCCTTTGTCAATGCAATTAATCTGAGTTTCTTCATCTTAGCCTCAGGCAGCCTCTTCAGACAAGGGCAGAAAGTAGCCACATTCTTCACCAAAATACCACAAACCAGTCTCTAGGCCATGTATAGATATTCTCCATTGAAACCTCTTGAGCCAGGTTCTCACAATTCAAATCGCTCTCAGTAACAAAGTCTTCCATATTCCTACTAGGATATGCCTCATTTAAAGCATTCCACTCTTTCCAAATCCAAAGTCCCAAAATCCACATTGTTCCAAACAAAGCCATGGTCAGGCCTATCACATAATACCCCACTCCTGGTACCAACAGAAATCTTACTTAGGGTTTTACTAACTGTGAACAGACACCATGGCCAAGGTAACTCTTATAAGGACAACATTTAATTGGGGCTGGCTTACAGGTTCAGAGGTTCAGTCTATTTTCATCAAGTCTAGAACATGGCAACATCCAGACAAGTATGGTGCAGGAGGAGCTGAGAGTTGTACATCTTCATTTGAAGGCTGCTAGTGGAATATTGGCTTCTAGGCAGTTAGGAGGAGGGTCTTAAAGCCCATGACCACAGTGACACACCTACTCCAACAGGGCCACACTTTCTAATAATGCCACTACCTGAGACAAGCATATATAAATCATCACATTCCTCAACTTGCTTTTGGTCAAAGTATTTTATCGAAGCAATAATCACCCTAACAAGACAATCCCCAACTTTTTAATACTAGATTAACCTGTCTTTTTTCCCCTCTTGTTTTCCTCCTCCTCTTTCTCCTCTTGCTCCCCCCTTTCTTCTTCTTCCTCCTATTCCTCCTTCTGGGTCAAATGCTCTGGCCAGTGGCCTATGATGACCTTGAGAGTCCCATCTTCTCTCAGACTTAGCCTGTTTCTAGACCATTATTACGTACCACCACTGGGACAGATTCTCCCTTGGTGTCTCACTCTTAGGGCCTCTACTTCCACTTGCATCAGGGTGGTTCAAGACTCTAGAACTGACCAGTGGGTTACATTCTTTCCTAATAAACTACAATGAGAAGCAGCTTGGTCCCTCCCTGTGCTCCCTGCCATCCTGTCCATTTCCATTGTGGCCTCTTGGAATAGTGAACAACACCTTCTTTACTTGTGGTCATTGTCTTAGTCACTAGCCTTCTTGCCCTTGAATCAAATCTCAAAGAGTGCTATGCCTGGCTCTGTCCACTCCACATATGCATAACTAAGACCTGAGGAAATCTGAGCCACTGAGACCTTGCTCAGTCACCATTGGCCCACCACATAGCCTGGGAACACATAAAATATTTTCACAAAAGTCTTGGATATTTCTAGATTTCAGCAGCTAGTGACTATTTTAGCCACCAATGTTGCCTCTAGCCTTGGCTCATACATGAACTCCTTGTATCAGAAGAGATTTACTGTCCTATCTCTTCTGTATCTTAATTTAATGAAAATGTTAAAGATACTTTGATGGTCTTATACCAGTGTAATTTTAAATAAAATGTCCTCATTCTTTGGCAGACTCTGCCACCTGGTATTTAACTATCAGAAAGTACTTAAGTGAAGTGCTGCTTTCAATATTGTCTAATGACAATCAATATGTTTTATAGCATTCCTCCCCCACTCAGAGTAAATAAACAACAACAACAAAAAAACAGTTTTGGGAATCTTTGAGACAAATTCTCATCTCTATTGCTAGAAACTGAATCCAGGTTTTTGATGGATTCACAGAGATGCATCTTGAGGGTAATGCCAGCCCCTGGAGCTATAGAGAAACCAGTTGTGGTCCTGACTGCTTTGTGTCCCAGCTAGAAAGCCTCTTGATTAACTCTTCTTTTTTTTTTTTTTTTTTGGTTTTTCGAGACAGGGTTTCTCTGTGTAGCTCTGGCTGTCCTGGCACTCACTTTGTAGACCAGGCTGGCCTCGAACTCAGAAATCCGCCTGCCTCTGCCTCCCAAGTGCTGGGATTAAAGGCGTGCGCCACCACGCCCGGCTTGATTAACTCTTCTTTTGAGCTTTGTTCTTTTTTAAGTGTGGCAGTCCTATTAACCTCCTAGGTATGCTGTTAGGAAGAAGCAAGTGAGATTGTGTATAGCCTTAGTGGAGCCTAGCAGGACTCCAGAGCTCCTGCAGTGGCTTTGTTTTCATATTCCACTTCCTAATTACTTCTAGGTGACTTTGAGTGGAAGCCTGTGCACATCTTCCAAGAGTTCTGTGTGCTCTGAAGTGGTTCCTCCTTGATTGTCCTATAACCCAAAGCTGGTGAAGCAGTATGGGGCATTTGTGCTCTGGCCATCTGGTCCCACACATGGAATGGCTGCCAAACACGCTCTTAATTGGCTAGTCTCTTTAAGTGATTAAAATTATGTTGAAGTTGAGTTATAAAATAGTATCAGTACATGTGGTAGTTTGAATGAGACGTCCCCCATATTGTCAAGTATTTGGATACTTGGTCTCCAGTTGGTAGTGTTACTTGGTTAAGCTTAGGGGGTGTGGCCTTGCTGAAAGAACTATGTCACTGGAGACTGACTTAGAGGTTTCAACAGCCATGCAATATTCTCAATTTGACCCGTCTCTTTCTGCTTCACGCTTACAATTTAAGATGTGAGCTCTCAACTCATGTTTGCCTACTGCCATTCTTCCCTACCATGATGGCTGTCTTTGTTAGAGTTTCCATTGCTGTGAAAAGACACCATGACCAAGGCATCTCTTATAAAGGATAACATTTTATTGGGGCTGGCTTACAGGTTCAGAGGTTCAGTCCATTATCATCATAGCTGGAAGCATGGTAGTGTCTAGGAAGACACAGTGCTGGAGGAGCTAAGAGGTCTGCATCTTCATCCAAAGAAAGCCAGGAGAAGACTAGCTTCCTAGCTGCTAGGAGGAAGGTCTCCAAGCCTACCCCTACAGTGACACACTTCCTCCAACAAAGCCACACCTACTCCAACAAGGGTATACTTGCCAATAGTGCCACTCCCTGGGCCAAGCATATTCAAACCACCACAATGGCCATCCTAATCCTTCCCAAACAGTATTTATCAAACATTTAAATATATGAGCATATGGGAGCCATTCTTATTCAAACCAGCACACTTTACTCCATAGGTTTATGGTTATATCATAATGGAGAATGCATTTAGTCCAACTTCAAAAGGCCTCATAGTTTCTCAGTCTCAAAGCTGTCTAAAAGTCCAAAGCCCAATGTTTCTTCCTAACTGTAATCTCTAGTAAAATAAAAAAACAAATTACATAATTCTAACACGCAATGACACAGACTATATATTATTATTCCAAAAGGGAAGAATGTGGGCATAATGAGGTAAATATTGGATCAAAGCAAGATTAAAACCCAGCAGGGTAGCAGGTTTGTTGTAGCAAATTTAGCACTCACTATGCAAAGGCGGGAGGATCTCTGAGTTTAGGCTAGCTTGGTCTACAGAGAAAGTTCTAGGATAGCCAAAGCTGCACAGAGAAACCCTGTCTCAAACAACAAACAAAGATATCAAATCTAGAAGGGTAAACTCCAAATCTTGTAGCTCTATGTCTGATGTCAAAGAGATTAGATGGCTCTTCCCTTCCAGCTTTGCTGACTGTAACACACTTTTCTCTCTTGGGTTGGCTCCACTCCTTGTCTGCAGTTCTCCTTGGCAGATATTCCATGGCTCTAAACAACATCTTGGCATGTCCAGTACAATCCAGTTTACACCGTGGCCTCTAAGGAGTTCTTGATCTCTAGGGGCCGTTGTACAAGGGAGCAGCCTGCCACAATGCCACGGACTGGCCTCAGTCGGCCCCTCTCAATCCGCAGGAGAAATCAGGGTTCCCAATACAGGTGGGCAGGAGTCGGTGAGAAAAGGGTGACAAACAGACACAGACAGGAAGAAGTGTGGTATCTGAATGTAATTTCTCAAAAGCAAGCACCAGTCTTATAATACAGAAGAAAAACAAGAAGCTAGGTGAA
Source organism: Mus caroli (assembly GCF_978045245.1). Classification (NCBI taxonomy): domain Eukaryota; kingdom Metazoa; phylum Chordata; class Mammalia; order Rodentia; family Muridae; genus Mus; species Mus caroli. Next base: position 32,087,601 of record NW_028227259.1, read on the forward strand.
TACATCTGCCAAGGTACATCCATAATGGTTCTTTACACAAAACAAAGAAAATGCATACATAAAAAGCTAGGGAGTCCGGGCGTGGTGGCACACGCCTTTAATCCCAGCACTCAGGAGGCAGAGGCAGGTAGATTTCTGAGTTCGAGGCCAGCCTGGTCTACAAAGTGAGTTCCAGGACAGCCAGGGCTACACAGAGAAACCCTGTCTAGAAAAAAAAACAAAAACAAAAACAACAACAACAAAAAAGCTAGAGGGAACCAGGCAGTGTTTACAACTGAGATAGGAACAGCTCTAACGAGGATCAGCAAAACACAGGAGCCAGGTGAATGGTCTGATGCAATGCTAGTCTATTGTTAAACCTACCACCAGGGGTCCCTTAGTAAATACCTGATTATGCTATTCCTCTGGGCCTAGTGAAAAACATGCACCAGGGGAATTCTGGTCTATTAACCCTTTCATGAATAATACTTCAGTTCCTCCTAAAACCACAACCCACCTTCTTCCTAGGCCATTGTAAATTCCTGTGTATGGGAGTGACTCGGTTATTGTTCTAAGTATTTACTATGTAGACTAGCCCTGAGATTTCTAGCTCTATTCAAGTAAATTGTAATGCCTGATTACTTTCACTGTCTCTACTAGAGGTAAATTTGAATGTTACTGAATAGGTAACATTCTTACTGAATTTCAAGCTCAGGGTTGGTTCAAGGACTGCTTAGAACAATGGAACACTGGTGGAGGCTAATCTAACTTAGCTATATGTCAAAATTAATCCTTAAAGGCACTTACAATAAAACAATACTGAAAGAAAGCAAACAAATCCATACACCAGACTAACTCAGGGACAGGTTTAGAGCACACATGCTATGGGAATGCCAAGGTTCCAGGAGAATAAGTTTCCGTGAACTTTTCACCTCGGGACTGTGTCCAAGTTTTTAGGCCTGTCACACGAGTCACTACTGGAGTGGGTGTAGCACCACACATTGCCTGACCACAGCAGCTCTCCTTGACCACTGAGGAAGAGTCCACAACCCCTTTATTTGTATACCTTTCATGACTCTAAAGCCTGAACCATATGGATAATACTGTTCAACCACCAGAGCTTGGGTGAAGCCTGACACCCTTGAGTCACATTTGTAACAGCTTTGGGGTTTTTTGTTGTTCTTTTAGGAACAAAAAGTTCCTTAGACCTGTCCATTTCACAAGTTAGAGGCTTAATTGGGTAGGGTATTGCCCTAAGGATATCCTTCCCTTAATTCCAAAGTAGATCAGGCCTCACCTTAATCTCAGGATCTCTTTCAGCACATGCTTTGGCTCCAACATTCAATTTCCTGGTACTCTTTTGCTCTTCAAACTGTACATTTTGTGTTTCCATTTAAAAAAAATTTATTTTACGTGTATGATGTGTGTTTTGCTTGTATAAGTCTGTGTATCATATGCATGTAGCACCCACAGAGGCCAGAAGAGGGCACTGGATCCCCTGGAGCAGGAGCTACAGATGGGTTGTGAGTCCTGGGAATCTCTGGGAGAACTCTTAACCACTGTACCATCTCTCCAGCCCCTTCCTTTCTGCCGCACTTGATCTTTTTCATTGAAGACCTATGCACGCATGATCACTAACAACCATGCAACAGAGTCAATATTAAGCTGTTTTTAAACCTCCACTAAAGAAATTACTCTCTGGAAAATCCTTAGGATGGGGCAAGAAGGGAGCCAGATTATTTGCCAAAATATCACAGGAATGGCTCTAGCCATGTTGATGTTAAAGTCCTTGTTTCTCTCTGAAGCAGCTTTTGAGCTGGGCCTCCACAGTCCACAAGTCCCATAAATCTACTTCTGTCTTCAAAGTTGCTACTGAGATTGTCCATTAAGCTCAATCAAATTGCCTGCTTATCTAGCCAAAGTCTCAAAGTCTTCCACATTCATCAACAAACAAACAAATAACACCTCCCAACAACAAAAAGGCCCATATGGTCATGTCTGTCATTTAGGGCATCAACTTACATACTAGTTATTTTCTATTGCTGTAATAAAAACACTTCATGAAATTCACAGGCAAATGGATGGAACTAAAATATTATCCTGAGTGAAGTAACTCAGTTACAAAAGAACACACATGGTATATATTCACTGACAAGTGGATATTAGCCCAAAAGCTCAGAATACCCATGATTTACAGATTATATGAAGCTCAAGAAGGAAGACCAAAGTATGGGTGCTTCAGTCCTACTTAGAAGGGGGAACAAAATAATCATGGGAGATAGAGGACAGGAGGGACCTGGGAGGAGAGGAGAAAGAGGAGGAGGAGAAGGAGGAGGAGGAGGAGGAGGGAAAAAGAGGGGAGCAGGATCAGTACAAAGGGTCAGGAAATTGAATGGAGGTGTGTAGCAGTAGGGGATAGGGAACTGGGGGTAGCCACTAGAAAATCCCAGATGCCAGGGAAGCAAGAGGTTCTCAGGACCCGAAGGGGATGACATTATCCAAAATACCCAACAAAGGAACCTGTAGAGTCCATATCCAGTGGATAGGCACAGCTCCCGGTTGAGGGATCAGGCCACCGATCCGTCTCAAACATTTTAACCCAGAATTGTTCCTGTCTAAAGGAAATGGGGGGAAAAGAGTAGAGCAGAGACTGAAGGAAAGGTCATCGAGAGACTGCCCCACCTAGGGATCCATCCCATCTGCAGACACCAAACCTAGACACTATGGCTGATGCCAAGAAACACTTGCTTACAGAAGTCTGGTATAGCTGTCCCCTGAGAGGCTCTGCCAGCTGGCCACCAATACAGATGCAAATGCTCTCACCCAACCATTGGGCTTAGCACAGGGACCCCAATGGAAGAGTTAGGAGAAGGACTGAAGGAGCTGAAAGGGTTTGCAACCCCTCAAGAAGAAGAACAATATCAACTAACCAGTCCCCCCGCACCCCCCCTCAGAGCTCCCAGGGACTAAACCCCAACCAAAGAGTACACATGGAGGGACTCATGGCTCCTGCTGCATATGTAGCAAAGGTTTGCCTTATCTGGCATCGATGGGATGGGAGGCTCTTGATCTTGTTGAGGCTCGATGCCCCAGTGTAAGGAGATGCTAGGGTGGTGAGGTGAGAGTTGTGGGGGGGCAAGTACCCTCATAGAGGCAGAAGTGGGGGAATGAGATGGGGGGTTTGCATGATGGGAAACCGGGAAGGGGGACAACATTTGAAATGCAAATAAATAAAATAACCAATAAAAAAAACCCACTATGACCAAGGAAACTTACAAAAGAGGGTTTAATTGGGCTTAAGGTTCCAGAAGATAAGGTTTATGAGGGTTAAATGGAGGCATGGAAGCAGGTGGCTAGAGCTCACATTTAGATTCACAAGTAGGAGGCAGAAAGGCCATGAAAAATGGCATGAATCTTTTGACATCTCCAAGCTAGCTCACAGTAACACAGCTCTTCTAACAAGGCCAGATTAATCCTTTCCAAGCAGTTGCATGTTCTTGGGACTAAGCTGTCAAACATGAGGGCATTTTCATGACTTTGACAGCTCTAGTGGTCAGGGCACAACTTGAGTGGCTATGGTATAGTAATTTCCTCAGAATTAAAACCTTGCACCCTGGAGGTAGGTTCTTGAAGGCTCAGAAACTTATACATTGAAGCATTCTGGAGGGTGACCTCTTAGAACTTAAGTGCTGGGATGGTAAAAATGAATCAGCTGGTATAGGCACCTGTCTGACAACCTGAGTTCCATCCCTGGAAGGAGAGAGCCAATTCAAGGCCAGCCATCTTGTATAGTCTACAGACATCTCAAGATAAGTGTACAGAGACTGTCACTGATCGGTGACAGAGGCAGAGGCAGGCAGATCTCTGAGTTTAAGGCCAGTCTGGTCTACTGAGTGAGTTCCAGGACAGCCAAAGCTACACAGAGGAACCCTGTCTTGAAAAACAAACAAACAAACAAACAAACAAACAAACAAACGGTTCAATAGTGTCTTGATTCACTCATCTACTGGTCGGCATTTAGCTTTTTCCAGAGCTTGTAAAGTGCTTTAGTAAACATGAGAGTATAGGTATTTCTTTTTCTCTTCTGAAAAACATTTTGGTTTTTTATTTATGCCTGTATATGTATATATGCTTGTACATGCCTACAGGTACCTTGAGAGTCCAGAAGAGGACAACAGATTCCCCTGATACTGGAATTACAGGGTTTTTTTTTTTTGTGAGCTGCCAGATATAGATGCTGGAAATTGAACTTAGGTCCCCTGGAAGAACAGCAAGTGCTCTTAACTACTGAGTCATCTCTCCAGCCCCAAGAGCAGCTAATTTCTATGAGGAATCTGACTGCATGGCTTTTGGGTATATACCCTGAAGTGGGCTTACTGAGTCATTTGGTAATTCCATTTTTATTTCATATGTATACACAGAGAGAGAGAGAGAGACAGACAGACAGACAGACAGACAGAGAGTAAATATGCAAAAAAATTTTATCTGAGGTCAATCTCTCTATGTAATTGGAACTGCTATACTGCTATGTAGACCAGACTGGCCTCCAATTCACTGTGATCTTCCTGCCTTTGCCTCCTGAGTGCTAGGATTAAAGACATGTGCCTCCATCCTCTGCTCTGCATGCAATTTTCCATAATGACTGCACAAAGAAATCCTGTTCAGCACAACTTAGTCCAGTTGGTTGAAACTTTTAGAGACTGACTCTGGGCAGTTTATTTTGAACATATTCAAGTATAGTATACCTTTTGGGAAGAAGACTTTCCTGGTCACAATGACCTCAATCCCATGTGTGTAATAAAGCTTAGGTGGGCGGGTCACATAGCTTAAGGTCATATAGATAGCATAGAGGTCACCAGGCTATAAAATACACATGACATCTGCCCTAAGGATGGGTTCTCTTGACTGAGATACAATGCTCAATACAAAGGTCCATGGAGGAAGAGTCTGGGATAAACATAACAGTGTGGGGATTCATGCTTGAACTGGCTCTACAAATAGCATAGATTATCAGGCTATTTACAACATGCACTCCCAGCCTTCTGGGTGGGAAATCGGTATAAATTTCCCATCCACTGAAGAGACAAGTCTATGTGCTTAACACTCCTGGTTTCCCTAGTGTTTACCTGTGAGTTTGTGCCTTCTACATCCACCAACAGTGTGCTAGGTTTCTTCTCATGCTCTCTCCAGTACCTCATCACTCCTCTTTTTGGTAACAGCCATCCTCACAAAGGTGGTGGGGTGATGTCCCCTGAGGCGATGCTCTGATTGTACTTCCTGACAATGAAGCTGAAACACTGCCATGTTCCACTTGAACCATGTCAGTGTCCCTCCTGCAGACATAGCTCACACTCATGTGCAGAGCTGCAATAAAAAGGCACCAATGTACATATCCAGTAATCAGGGATGTTGTGTTAAGTTATGACAGAGCCATATGTTTAGAATAGGACTCAACTATCCTATCCATACAACAAGATATAACAATTAGTACAGTGAATTTCTAGGCACTTTATCAAAGGATATCATAGCTGGATCCTCTGGAAGAGCAGCCAGTGAGTGTTCTTAATCACTGAGCCATCTCTTCAGCCCCACCTATGGTATATTTTGATACCAAAAAAAAAAAAAAATGAGGGAAAAGGGAGGAAATATAATCTCATTTAAAACAGGAAACTTCTCTAGAGATAATACTTTACATACAATAAAAAGGCCCTGTAAAGAGGTCTGTCTATAGCCGGGCGTGGTGGCGCACGCCTTTAATCCCAGCACTTGGGAGGCAGAGGCAGGTGGATTTCTGAGTTCGAGGCCAGCCTGGGCGACAAAGTGAGTTCCAGGACAGCCAGGGCTATACAGAGAAACCCTGTCTCGAAAAACCAAAAAAAAAAAAAAAAAAAAAAAAAAAAAAAAAAAAGAGGTCTGTCTACATCCTAATGCCTAGAACTGAGAGTTGTGGCAGGAGGATGACCCCGAACTACCTTCAGAAACCTCAAATAATCATAGAGTCTAACAGGAGGAGGCAGAAAGGTCAGTCAGAGGAAGAAACCAGAAGACAGACACTGGGCACAGAAGGATGTGGTCAATGGGAGGGACCCCAGATATGGAGCACAGGAGGGTCCTGGAAGTTGGAAGAGGCAAAAAAAACAGATTTACTCTGCAGCCTCCAATGGCAATTCTATAATCATGTAGTCTGAGCTGTACAAGACTTTGGCCTCCAGAATGGAAATATCATAAAAGTGTGTTATTTCAACAGATAAGTTTGTGATTATTTGTTCACATGTATGTGATATGTGATTTTCTGATAGATTTTAAATCACCTGTGTGCCCCTATAGTCTCAATTCATCCCCATAAATTTATAGGATGAAATAATATGTCAGGCTCTTAATTTAATATTGCCTCAGTCCAAAAAAAAAAAAAAAACCACACACAGAAAAAGTCCACAATAGTTTAATATGTGTTGCTTAAAATGAGCTGAAAGAAATGCAATAGAGTTTGTATTGTTAGAATAAGGAATATAACTCAGTAAGGAATGTGTTGCTGTAGAAATCAGCCTACAGGAGAATGGGGTTGAAAGAGAAGATACAACCAGCTGCAGAGATGAAAGAGCAAAGCCAGATTCAGAGAAGGAAGTGTGGGTTCAGGTGCAGATGGGAAAGCAGGAGGACCAGCAGATAGTAGTCAGATAGGCTGTATCAATAGTGGGGGACTGAGCCAAGCTGAAACTCTGGAGATAATTGGGAGTTCTCTGCCTGTTGATCTTTCACCCACACACTAGGAGTCAGATTGGTAGAGCTATGTGCCAACACAGTGCTAGGTGTCCACCACTTTATGAGGTGGTGAGGAAGTTACACCCTTTCTGCAGTCGGGCATGTTGGGTAAATTCATAGGCCTGGTTTTTCTGATATGATTTTAAATCACCTGTTTGCCCCTATAGTCTCAATTCACCCCCATACATTTACAGGATGGCATTTCTTTCTACTCCCAGGAATAATGAATTTATCAGCCTGTGTTACATAGGAGGTTATCAGACAGATGGTGGTGTTTGTGCATTCATTCAGGCCACAATCATCCTCCACCCTCAATCGGGAGTCAAAAGTTGCTTGTAAAACAAAACAAAAACAACAAAACACCTTTACACAATATGGAGTAACTTAGAGGAAGTCACAACCTGATCTCAGGAAAGTGATTATGGACCCTGGTAAGGGTCATTTCTGGCATCTGTGATCCAGAGACCCAGAGAATCAGGTAGTGTTCAGCCTCCACCAGAGGTTAGGGGCTGATGCAGTCCCCAAGTACCCATGAGCCTGAATCTCCAAGATGAGGATGACAGGAGACGGGCTTCCTGGCTTGAGAACTAATAGGATCTGCTCTCCTTCACCCCTTGGTCAGACTTGCAGTGTCTACAGGATGCCAGGCCACAGAAGTGAGCAGATCTTTAATCAGTCCTGTTCAAATGCTAATCTCTCCTGGAAATGCCTTCACAGACACAACCAAAAATAATGTTTTACTAGCAGACATCTAGAAATTCCTTAGCATCTGGAAACATAAAATGAACCATCCCTAGTCTATACACACTACCTGCCATGCAGTTGTAAATAATTTGTTATTATTTTAGGCTGAATTTGTTATTTTGAGTCACACATCCACATCCACAGCATGTTGCAAAAATACTGCTTGCTACATAAACATGAGGACAAAAGTGGGAAGCATTTGTAATCTCAGGTACCTTGGAAATCCTGGATCTAACTTCTGACTATGATTATACTTTAAATCACCATGGCTCAATATACAAATGACACTGCATTTATACAGTTATTGGTTGTTTTCTATACAACTAATATACAAAGAACTATTCACACTCTGGTTCCTGAATCCATGAAGCTGTGTCCTCAGTGCCTTAGTGGAACTCTGAAAGCATGGATAGTACTGAACCTATTACATGCAGTGTTTTCCACACATACTTGATGGGCTTGTACCTTTTCCCTCAAAAGAGGCATTTGACAACCTCACAAGCATTAAGTGAACACTGATATGATAGCAAAGCTGACTGCTAAGTGTCTAATGGGAAGGTGACAAATGCAAATGTGGATATTAAATGAGGGCATCATTCAGGTTATAGGAAGAACAGTAAGATTTCATCCCATTACTTAGGAAACTACTTGTGAGTTTTCTTGTATCTGGAATTTTCCATTTAATATTTTTGAACCAGAACTGACTTAGGTATATGAAATGATATAGAAGGGACAGATGTCTGTATTTAATGTGTACTGATTATTTCTGAGCATACACCCAATGGTATCATTACCACAAACAAGATAACAACCCATTCAATGTCTCCTCCAAATAGTTCTGTGTCACCCAAATTGACTTGGGTCACCTTGTCACATGTACTTTTGTGCAACCACTATCACAACTACTGATTTTCCTGGCACCAAAGACTATTGCGCTCTCCTCTACCTTGCCTGCAACTCTCACACCGTGGCTCTGTTCTAAATGGAATTTCATGGTACTGGTGTGACCTTTGGGCACTAGTGTTTCATCAGTGTAAAATCCTGTTCTCAAAGGCCATCTCAGGTGTTGTACAATAGTTACTCTCCTTTTGCTGTTTGGTTGTTTCGAGATTTGGGCAATTACAAAGCTGCTGCAAGTGTCATGTTCAGGTGTGGTTTCAGTCACAGCCCTCCTTACTCCTGGACAATTGCTAGTTCATATGGTAAGAATTTGTGTTTAAATCTTTATTAGAGAAACTGCCAAGGCATGTTGCAGGTAGTTCTGCATTCATTCTGAATTCTCAATAGAATGCAAGCTCTGTCTCCATGGCCTCCTTAGTGTGTAGTGATGTCACACCATCTATTAAGTAGGAATCTGTATATGAGGATTTTGACCTACCTCTTCCCACGGCCTTTTAGTCATTACATATTTATTCAAACAATTACAAACAATATTGGGGCTCTTGTCACTGTTGCCAATACAGCACTAAACTTGAGGTTGGCAAGATGATTCAGCAGTAAATGTGCTTCCCATCAAGCCTGACGACTGAGCTCACACTCTTGAATACACATGGTAGTGGAGAACAGACTCATAAATTATCCTCTGACATTCATATATGTGTACACACACACACACACACACACAGTCAGTGAGAGAGAGAGAGAGTGAGAGAGAGAGAGAGAGAGAGAGAGAGAGAGAGAGAGAGAAACTGGTAAAATGATACAACAGATGAAAAGCACCAGTTGCTTGCTACCAAGTCTTATGGCCTGAGTTTGATTCCTGGTACCCATATAGTGGAAGGAGAGACAAGTTGTACTCTGACCTCCACATGCACATCATGGCATGCACCCTACCCCATAAACACTAAGTAAACTAAAATGTAATACATTTTTTTTAAATTAAAAAGAGGACTGGCTTGTATGGTGGTACAGATCTTTAATCCTAACATTAACAGGCAGTGGATAGAGGATCTCTGTGAGTTCCAGGCCAGCTAGGGCTATACAGTGAGACCTTATTTCAAAAACAAAAAATTAAACTGTGCTGGAGACATGGCTCATAAGTTAAGAGCACTTGTTGCAGAAGAACTGGGTTCAGTTCCAGATCCTACATGGCAATTCCAGTTCCACTGTCTTGTACCAAGCACACACACATAATACACAGACACGTAATATACATGCAGGTAAAATATTCATACACATAAATAAATTTTCTGAAGAAAAAACAAAAACAAAGCAAAACAAGATGTCTTCTATCATGTGCACATGGTTATACAAGTATATAGATATATTTATGTATCTGTATATATACTTGTGTATACACAATATACATAACATATATGTATGTACACAGAGCATATACTATGTGATATAATACTGTTGCATGTATATGACATATATGGGTATGATATATATATTTTATGCATGCCACGGCATGTATTTGTATTAAACTCTATGTATATGCATACTGTTTTATGCATATGTATATGTGTATATATGCATACATGATATATATTTATGTTGGTTTGTATGACATATGTGTATGTGTATATGTTGTATATGACATCGATTCATTTACATTACTTTGTGTATATTATGTTTGTGCTTATGTATATGTAATAGCGCATGTCTTTATACATGTACAGACATATATTAAACATGTATATAAGTGTATAGATATATGATAGGGTATATTTGTGCATTATGTATTTGATGCATTTATACATTTGGCATGCATTTATATATATATATATACACGAATATGTGAATATATATGAATATAACTTTCATTTGTTGGTGTGCATTTGTGTATTTGTATGGTGTGTGTTCACGAATACCTTTGTTCGTATAACATATATTATTCGTCTCTGTCTAAGTCATGGTGTAGAGTCTCTGCATTAGTAACCTGTTCCCCCACATCTAGCTGGAGGGTGAAAGCGGCCTCTTATGCAGGGCTTCCGGTCTCCAGCAGTGCGCGCGACCCGCTCGGTGTCAATGGGTGGCGGGCGGCGGAAATCGTCTGGCGGCATGACGCACGCGCGGAAGGATGTTGCACACCTCGGAGCCGCGCACGCAGGCAAGTCCAAGGGCTGCCGGGAGGAGCACCGTATTATCGATGGCGGCCCTGGCGTCCGCACCCGCGCTCGCGGGGGCTGCCGGGAGGAGCGCCGCGCCGTCGATGACCGCGCACGTTCACGGGATCGCGCGCGCAGTGCGGGCGGTCACCATCTTGGTTCCGACGGCAGCGCGGTGCAGGCGCGAGTCGGGGCGTCCCTCGCTTGGCGGCGGCGCGCTGTGGATAAATAAGCAGCGGGGACAGGCCGGCCTCCAGCGTCGCCGCGCTCGCGCCCGCGTGCAGGGCGGAGAGCGCTGAGCCGCAGGGGGGGGCGGCGCGGGACAGCGAGGCCGCGACCCTGCCGGGCCCCGCCCAGCCCGCCGGGCCCGCCCCCGGCCGCTCCGCCGCCTGCCGGGTCGCGCAGATGGGATAAGCGGCGAAGATGTTCAGCTTCGAAGGCGACTTCAAGACAAGGCCCAAAGTGTCTCTCGGTGGCGCGAGCAGGAAGGTGAGGCGGTGCGGCCCGAGGTGTTAACCGAACCGGGGCCTGACAGCACCCAGGCGGCGCTGCTCCGCTGTAAGCTGTGGAGCGAGCTCCAGCCGGGTGCGGCTGCGGTGCAGTCCTGACAGGTTTGTGAGGAGGCCCCAGAGGAGCGCTGTCGAGCCGCGGACTGAGCGGCTGGGTCAGTCATTGCGACCTCGCGGCCGCCTGCCCAAGGGCCGCAGTTTTGACCTGGAAACACGTGCACTGGCAGTCTGGCTGGGGGCGTTACACAGTTAGCTGTCCAGCAGGGCGAGGCAGCTGCCCCCGCCCCCATTTCGACCTTTAAGAACTCTTTACAAGCTATAAACTTGACATACCCGCTCCTCACTAGCTTGGAGTGAGTGCCTTGCCCCCAAGAACAGCTTAGGGAAGAGTCCCTCGTGCCTGTGAAGTGGGAGGGGGCAGGTAGGACTAGGTCTTTGTAATCTGCATCGCGCTTTAGCCTGCCCCACTCGGAGCAATACAGAGTTTTGCCTGCCTCAGGCCCCGGTCGCTTTTGGACCTTTGCTTGGTGAAGGTTTGGACACTGCTCGGCTTTCTGGGGCTGTCTGAAGGATGAAGGCAATCGGCCGTGATGCTCTAGGCTGCGCCCGGAATCCAGACAGGATCCCTAGAGTTAAGTTAAAAGGATATTTTTTCCTATTAGGCAAAAATTTAAAGCTTTGTTTTTAAAAATTATACATATGAGTGTTTGCCTGCATGTATGTAATGTGCACCACAGGCTTGCTTAGTTCCCGCAGAGGTCAGAAGAGGGCTTCGGATCTCCTGGAACTGGAGTTAAGGATACTTGTGAGCTGACATGTGGGTAGTAGGAAGAAAACCCAGACCCTCAGCAAAAGCAGTAAGTGACCTTAACTGCTTAGCCATCTCCCTAGCCCTTTAATGTAATTTTTTTTTTGTTTTTTTTCGAGACAGGGTTTTTCTGTGTAGTCCTGGCTGGCCTTGAACTCAGAAATCCGCCTGCCTCTGCCTCCCAAGTGCTGGGATTAAAGGCGTGTGCTACCACCACCCGGCTAATGTAATTTTTTTTTTTTTTGTCTTTTTTTCCCCCAAATTATTGTACGTTTGAGAGCAGTGTTGCTGAGCCTTTGCTCCAGCTTCATTTTATAAAGGATTTTTATCTGGACACACATATGTAAATGGTCACTCCTGAAAACGCATGTCCCATCCTATCCATAATTGTTCTTTACCAAGCAAACTGCTTTTCTGACCTATTTCTACAGGTCACTTTTAACGTTGAGCTTCAACGTTGCAAATGAGGTCAGATGAAGCTTGGTCAGCCTCTGTGCCTTGCTTCTTGAGCTAGGTGCTTTCTTTGATAGATTCTTCCATCCCACTGTGTCCCTGTTAGTTCAGGACATGAAAAAAACATAATTAAACCATCCTGGTTTTCATGGGTGCTTTGGTGGATGTTGCTTACACTGTGTTCTGCTTGTGCACACTGCCCGTTACTTCCCGAGTTGATGTGCCCACTACCCTACAGCCAGCGGTCTGAGGACACCATTGACTCAGATCCTGGCCAGTAAGTGATATTAAGAGTCTTTGGAATTAATGGCCATTCTAGTATACTTCATTCATGTCTTAAATTATAATTTGAACTCTTTCCCTTCTTCAGCTTAGTGAAAAATTGATCTTTTCCTTTTTCAAAGTTAATGAATATTTTTATGTTTATTATCTTTAAGAACTATATGCTGGGAAAGTCCAAGACTTGATGAGTTTATTGGGGAGTTTGTTGGGGAGATAAGGCTTAAACCTTGAAAAGTTATTGTGTACTAATGACTGGTTTTTGTTTGTTTCGATTGTTTTTGTACTTCTTTCAGGCTAACACGGAATTGGTTGACATGGTCTAGAAAGGTGGGAAGTAGTAGGATGGCTTGAAGGGGCAATGTAGAAAGTTTGAAGTAGGTGTGTGGTGGGTTCCAGTGCTTCAGTTCTACCATCTTCTACATGTATATTGTTTGAGACAGGACCTTATACTGGAATCCGACTAGCCTTGAACTCACTGTGTAGCCCACGCTGGCCTCAGATTTATGTACAGTCCTTCTGCCTCTGCCTTCCAAGTGCTGGAATCACAGACAGGAATGCAGCAACAGGCCCAGCTCTGGGTCAGTGCTTCTGAAATCAGGATACATCCTGATGGCACAGTTTATTTGGTAGCTTTGTGTGTGTATAGAAGACTATCTTAGCAGTCAGTTTGATTGCAAGTACAAAATCCATTGAAACGAAGTGCAGAAAAGCAAATAAACAAAAAGCCTGTGAGAGGCATGATGATATTTCATAAAATGTGCAAGTCAAAAACTGTCCAGTTCTATGCTACCGGTACCAAGGTAGTTTAGGTCAGCTCTTCTCTTTGAGTTGCATTCTTGACTTTGTCTTTGTATATAGGTCCTGTCCATTTATTTTATTCTAGCCAAGCAGTGCCCATATATGGTTTCCTAGTTGAGTGCCTTGATCTCCAAGGCAATCTTCTGGAGAGGAAATCTTGGCTGGATCATGGTTTCCACCTGTGAGCTGAGTCTCAACCTCTGAGGGGTGAGGAGAGGAAATCTTTCGGTACAGATTATTCCAGGTGTGTGCTTAAGCTAGAAGACAGGGGAACAGAATGCCAGGGTTCCTGTGGGGTTCAGGCATGTGTGGAACCTGAGAAATCTGAGTAGATATGGAGGTATGAGGGATGTCAGTGAACCGGTGGCTTAGTTGCTGATTCAAGTTTGGGGCAAGAAGTATCCCAAGTATACCTTGGAGACCCAAGAAGACTGATGTCTGGGGAATGAGTTTATAGGAGGAAGAAGTGGGCCAGAAGTGTTGAATGCTGAATGCCTCCAAATAACACCATAATTTAGACTTGAGACTGAAAGACAGGTGACTAGTGAGTGTGCTCCTTAGGGTAACAGGAGCTGTAGTCAAGGCTGCAGTTAGGCAAGGAATGGAGGGGGCTGTACAGTGCCTCTCTTAAAAGACCAGAAGATTGAATGGATGGCCAGGAGAAAGAATTTGAAGTCTAAAGAAGGTTTGGGTGATAGGACAACTTGACCAAGTTTTATAGAATGGGGCAAAGCAAGATGAGGGGAGGCAAGGAGTAAAAATACAGGGAAGAACCTGGAAAAACCAGGTGTATAGAGTTGAGAACTACTTTCACATTGAAAGTGAGAGTGTGAGTGGATGTAGAAAAGTTGTAGGTAGAAGGAATGACTTTAATATTACCTTTGCAGGTTTCCATAGCTATGGTAGTTGAATTATAGTCATTTCAATGTTTGCTCTTGCTTTATCCTCCAAAGCAGGCTACAGATAGTGGAGCAAATGGTAGAGGCCCTATGTGTTGAATTTGTTCCTGTGTAACATTGTCAGCTAAAGTCCACAGTGCTCTGCATCTTAAGATTCTGACAAGTGATTACTATAATGACCTAACCCAACATCATACGGAATAGTTCTCATTGCCTTTAAACCCCATTTCTCAGCCTAGCCACTGCCCTCCCTCTGCCTACCTTTGGCAATCCTGTCTACATAGAGTTTGCTTTCCCCAAAATGTCAGTGTTGAAATCCTAAAACACAGACTTTCAGAACAACTTCTTTCAGTTTTATATGCATTTTAAAGTTCCTCCATATCTTTCCATGCCTTGCTATCTATTTTATTTCAATTTTTAAATAATACTTATCTTGTGTGTATGTACATTTGTGTGGGCATGTGAGTGCCAGAGCATACCTATGCACATCTTCTTGTGGAAGTCAGTCCTATCTTTCTTCTGTGTGGTTCCAGTGATCGAACTCAGGATGTCAGGTTTGGCTGTAAGTACCTTTACCTGCTGAGCCATTCCACTAGCCTGCATCTTATTTTGTATTAATAGTATGCTGCATATATTAAGAGTGGTTTAAGGTTTATAGAAAAATGAGTAGGAACAAAGTTCTCAAATACCCCTTCTATTTAATACAGTTTTTTGGTTTCTGTTATTGATGTTAAAAAACATTTTCTGTGGTTTGACTTTTATAAATTGTCTTTTTTTTTTTTTTCCTTAAATACAAGCTCTCCCTAGGTAGCCCAAGCTGGTCTAAAACTCGCAGCAACTCTCCTGCTTTATTTAAGCTTCTCATGAGTCATCACACCTAGACCTGCAAATTGACTTTTTAGACTTAGCAGTTTGCTTATGTTTTGTAGCTTGATAACACTTCTCCCATTTAATAATATTTCGTGATATGTACCAGTTTGTCTTATTCAGCTGTATTGAAAGACTCATGAGTACTTCCAAATTTGGGGCAATTATGAATAAAGCCACTATAAACACTTGTGTGTATGTAAGTTTTGAATTTGGGTAAATACTTACTAATGAGTACTCTTTTTATTCTTAGTATTCGTTTGCAATGGTGGGTGGGGACAGAGCCCAGAGTGTTGTACATGGTAGACTGTACCTGTAGCTCCTGATTTTTTGAAACAGGTTTTTGACATATACTCAGGCTGTCCTTGAACTCCAGATTCTTCTGTGCTGGAATTAGATACAAATACTAGGATCGTAAGTGCGTTAAATGTGCACCACCACACCTGGCTGCCATATGTACATTTTTGATCAGGTGTCTAAGTTGTTTGATTTCTTACTGTTAATTAAGTTCTTTATTCCCATTTTGTGTGTGCTGTAGATACAAGTCTGTTTTCATGTATGTCATTTGTAAATATTTTATTCAGTCTTGACTCTTCTTTCATACTTTTAACGATGTCTATCATAGAGCAGAAAATTTTACTCTTTATGAAGTCCAATTATTCTTTGTTTTCATGGTTTATGTTTCTAATGTGTCTAAAATTTCTTCACCAAAGTTAGTATCACCCAGTTTGTCTTTTGTCTTATTTTTTAGTAGTATTGATGAGCTTGTATTTTAAAGTCTTTAATCAATTTTAAAGTTTTCAAGAAAGATAAACATCACTCTTGTACAAATTTATGGAGCACAGTGCCATTTTAACACATGCAGTAGATGGAGCATTGCCATTCTTTTAGTGGCTGGCTGGCTGGCTGGCTGGCTGGCTGACTGGCTTTTTAAAAAATGCTATTGAGGATCAAACTCAAGGCCTCATAAATGTGCCAGGCAAGTGCTCTAACACTGTGTTATATTTCCAACCATCTTCCTAATTTTTTTTAAAAAAGTATTCATTCATTCATTTTGACTTTTCAAGACGGGGTTTCTCTGTGTAAGAACTCTGGCTGTTTTGGAACTCATTTTGTATAGTAGGCTGTCTTCAAACTCAGATGTGCCTGTCTGCCTCCTGTAGGCTGGCTGGGATTAAAGGCAAGCACCACCAGCACTCTCCCCCGACCCTTTTTAAAGATGTATTTATTTATTTTATGTATGTGAGTACACTGCAGCTGTCCTCAGACACACCAGAAGAGGGCAACGGATCCTATTACAGGTGATTGTGAACCACCATATGATTGCTAGGAATTGAAACTCAGGGCCTCTGGAAGAGTAGTCAGTGCTCTTAACCACTGAGCCATTTCTTCAGCCCCTCTTTTATTTTTAAAAATAAATTTTTCATGCTTCATTGTGAAATGGCATATGACTGGAGGATCAAAAGCAATTTCTGGGTGTCAGTTCTTTCCTTTTGTCCCGTGGATTTCAGGGATGGAACTCAGGTTTTGAGGTAGCAGGCACTCTTAGTACCTGCGCTTTCACACTGCTCCTCATGATTTTCTTATATTTGGAGCCTGTGAGCACTTCTCTTCATGAAGTCTATAAGAGGTTATAGTGTATTGTTACCACTCATTTACTTTGATGCACTAGGAATTGTTTTGTTGTCTGTTTTCCTCTTTCCTTATCATCCCCTCTCCTTCCCAGCCTGTACTAGTTATAATTGCTCGTTTACATTCAGATTTACTTTTTAAAAATTGAAATATTTGTTGGACGTGAGAGATTGCTCAGAGGGTAAGAAAGCACTTGTTCTTGCAGCAGACCAGGTTCAATTCCCACCCCACCCCCCAACCTGGCAGCTTGCAACCATCTGTAATTTGACACCTTCTGTGGGTACTAGGCATGCACATGGTACATATGCATACATCGAAACAAAATACCTATACACATAAATACACCTAAATTTATTTACTTCTTTTATTGTATATATTATGTGTGTGTGTGTGTATATATATATATACACACACACACAGACACACACACTCAGGTGAACATATATATATGAATATATATATATATGTATATACACACACACACATAATATATATATATATATATATATATACACACACACACACAGACACACACACACTCAGGTGAACATATATATATGAATATATATATATATGTATATACACACACACATAATATATATATATATATATATATACACACACACACAGACACACAGACACACACACACACTCAGGTGAACATATATATATGAATATATATATATGTATATACACACACACACATAATATATATATATATGTATATACACACACGCACACACACACACACACACATACATACATCCACTATAAGCTTGCAGAAAGTCAGAAGAGGGATCAGACCTCCTCTCCCCACAACTGAAGTTAAAGATGGCTGTGGGCCTCATGTAGGTGCTGGGAATGGAGCCCAGGGCCTCTCCAAGAGCACTCAGTACTCATACCTGCTGAGCTACCTCTCTAGCCTCTGCCCTGAGCTTTTTTTTTTTTTTTTTTTTTTTTTTAAAGCATTCATATGTGTGAGAGAACTTAACCATATTTGTCTATGTTTGTCTTACTTCATTTAACATGTCTTCCAGTTCTAACCATTTTTGTTATAGATAGGATTTCATTCTTTTTAATTGAATAATATTCCTTGTGAATGTGCACCACATTTCTTTTATCTATTCACCTGGGATAGGCATCTAGATTGATTTCTTTCCAGGCCTTTGTGAATAATGATGCAATAAGAGGACTTGTAGACATTTTTAACATGCTGTTTTCATTTCCTTTTGCAAAATATGATAGGTGGTAGTGTGTATGTGGTAAACCTGTGTGTAATTTTTGAGGAACCCCTAAACTGATTTATATAAATGGTCATAGCAGTTAACATACCCACCGATAGTGTATAAGACCTTTTTCTTGTCTTCTCATTTGCATTTATTTAGCCTTTTGACAATAGTTTTGTAACTGGAGAGAGTGTATTTGTTCATGGGTTTCTAAATTTGATTTCTTTATTTTTCTTAATATATATATATATATTAGAATTTTCCTTCCATGTATGTTTGTTCACCATGTACATGCCTGCTGCTTATGGAGGCCCCCAAAATAGTGTCAGATACATTGAGACTGGAGTTACTGGTTTTTGTGAGCTGTCAGTTGGGCTCTTCAAAACTGATTTGTGTTTCTTTTGTGGCTAATAATTGATAGTGAACAGTTGTAATTTTTTTCTTTTCTTTTCCTCATTCTTTCTTTTTTGTTTTCAAGACAGTTTCTTTGGTTTATTTGTTTGTTTGTTTTTCAAGACAGGGTTTCTCTGTGTAGCCCTGGCTGTCCTGGAACTCACTCTGTAGACCAGGCTGGCCTCGAATTGAGAAATCCACCTGTCTTTGCCTCCCAAGTGCTGGGATTAAAGGCGTGCGCCACCACCGCTCGGCAAGACAGTTTCTTTGTGCCTAGCTGTCCTGGAACTTGCTCTGTAGACTAGGCTAGCTTCTAACTCCTGGGGGCTGGGATTAAAGGTATATGCTTGAATGCCTGGTGTGAGCAATTTTTTTCATATGGTTATATTTTGAGAACTGTCTCTTTAGATAATTTGCCCACTTTAAAAGTTATATTTTGGTTTTGTGGGGGGGGGTGTTTTTTGGAATGTATATGTTCTGAACATTAAACCTTTGTCAGATATTTCTTCCTTTTCTGTAAGTTGTTGCTTCTTTTTGTTGATGGTTTCTTTTGCTGTACAAAATTGTTTTAATTTTATTTTAATATTTTACTTATTTATTTTTGATATGTGTGTAGTAATTGTGTAGCTGTAGCAATATCCTTCTTCTTTTTTTTTTTTTTTTTTGTCAAGACAGGGTTTCTCTGTGTAGCCCTGGATGTCTTGGAACTCACTCTGTAGACTAGGCTGGCCTTGAACTCAGAAATCCGCCTGCCTCTGCCTCCCAAGTGCAGGGATTAAAGGCATGTACCACCACTGTCCAGTTTACAGCAATATCCTTGTACTGGCTAGTTTTGTATGTCAACTTGATACAAGCTGGAGTTATCACAAAGAAAGGATCCTCCCTTGAGGAAATGCCTCCATGAGATCTAGCTGTAAGGCATTTTCTCAATTAGAGATCAAGTGTGGGAGGGCCCCTTGTGGGTGGTACCATCTCTGGGCTGGTAGTCTTGGGTTCTATAAGAAAGCAAACTGAGCAAGCCAGGGGAAGCAAGCCAGTAAGTAACATCCCTCCATGGCTTCTGCATCAGCTCCTGCTTTCTGACCTGCTTGGAGTTCCTGTCCTGACTTCCTTTGGTGATGAACAGCAATGTGGAAGTGTAAGCTGAATAGATCCTTTCCTCCCCAACTTGGTTCTTGGTTGTGATGTTTGTGCAGGAATAGAAACCCTGGGCTGGTGAGATGGCTCAGTGGGTAAGAGCACCCGACTGCTCTTCCGAAGGTCCAGAGTTCAAATCCCAGCAACCACATGGTGGCTCACAACCATCCGTAACGAGATCTGGCGCCCTCTTCTGGAGTGTCTGAAGACAGCTACAGTGTGCTTATGTATAATAAATAAATAAATCTTTAAAAAAAAAAAAAAGGAATAGAAACCCTGACTAAGCCGGGCGTGGTGGCACACGCCTTTAATCCCAGCACTCGGGAGGCAGAGGCAGGCGGATTTCTGAGTTCGAGGCCAGCCTGGTCTACAAAGTGAAAGTGAGTGCCAGGACAGCCAGGGCTACACAGAGAAACCCTGTCTCGAAAAACCAAAAAAAAAAAAAAAAAAAAAAAAAAAGAAACCCTGACTAAGACAATCTTAAATAAAATATTTCCATTCTAGAGAAAGGGTCAGTAAGGCAAGAGAAATAAGCAACTCACAACCCTCAGGAAGTTTATTTATTTTATGTATGAGTACACTATAGCTGTCTTCAGACACACCAGAAGAGGGCGTCAGATCCCATTACAGATGGGTGTGAGCCACCATGTGGTTGCTGGGAATTGAACTCAGAACCTTTGGAAGAACAGTCAGTGCTCTTAACCACCAAGCCATTTTTCCAGCCCAAGGTCCTTAGTTAGGGTTTTACTGCTGTGAACAGACACCATGACCAATACAAAATACAAGTCTTGTAAAGGACAACATTTAATTGGGGCTGGCTTATATGTTCAGAGGTTAAGTCTATTATCATCAAGGCGGCATCCAGGCAGACTTGGTGTAGGCAGAGCTGAGAGTTCTATATCTTCATCTGAAGGCTGCTAACAGAATACTGACTTCCAGGCAGCTAGCATGAGGTGTCTTAAAGTTCACACCTACAGTGACACACCTACTCCAACAAGTCCACACCCACTGATAGTGCCAGTCCCTGGGCCAAGCATATACAAATCATCACAATCCCTTGCTCCTCAAGGTTATATAAAAATTAAAGAGACTTTCCAATTTGTTGAGTGGCCTACATGTCCTGCAGAGAGCTCCAGAGATGCCACTTTTGTGAAGGTCCATGATGGATGAGGTTTTTGGTGATGCATCTGTCTTTGAGCTGTCCATATTTCTATAAGCAATCTAGTAAACTATTTGGTTCATCAAGTTAGATGTTGGTAGAATTGGGTTTTTTTGTTTTGTTTTATTGTGTTGGTCTCTTGTTGGTACCAGTCTTCAGTGAATAGACATTTGTTCAGCTTCTCCAGGAAAAGTTATACAACAGTGTGCATGGTGTCTCTGTGTGTGTTGTGTGTGTGTATACCACAGTGAATGTGTGGAAATCAGAAGATACCTACTTTAGTTTGAGGCAGTCTCTTTTGTTTCAGCTGCTTTGCTGTATATTCCAGCCCCCTTGCTTAGTTTTTACATAATCCTGTTTGTCCACTATTTTTCCTTAAGATTTAAAAAAAATGTGTTTTCCTGCATGTATGCATGTACTGTGTGTGTGCTTTGTGCCTGTGGAGGTTAGAAAAATGTGTTTTCCTGCATGTATGCATGCACTGTGTGTGTGCTTTGTGCCTGTGGAGGTTAGAAAAATGTGTTTTCCTGCATGTATGCATGCACTGTGTGTGTGCTTTGTGCCTGTGGAGGTTAGAAAGGGGCTTCAGAGCCTATGGTGTTGGAGTTATGGATGCCTATGAAACAATAAGGTGCTGAAAACCAAACCTGGGCCCTCTCAGAGAACAAGTGCTCTTACTTGCTGAGTCATCTTTGCAGCCCTACTATCCTATTTTGTAAGGACTATTTTTGTATTTTTAATTTATTATATGTATCTTTTGCCTGCACGTATGTTTATGCATCACATGCATGCTAGGAACCTGCAGAGCCAGAAGAGAGCATTGGATCTCCTGGCATTGGGGGAGCCTCAGGGGATTTCCTTTGGAAGGTGCTGGTTTCTGTTTCCTTGTATATTGCATTAGATACCTGTTACCCTCAATTGTCCCTTCTGCAGGATGTTCTCTCCTGTTGACTCTTCTGTGAAGCAGTGTTCTGTAGAGGAAAGAATCAAGGGTAATTGAACTAAGCCATGATGCTTGAGCTCTGATCTGTTCTCAATCAAATGTGGGGCAGTGCTGTTCAGCCTTCTTGCTTCAAGTACTTCTGTACCTGTAGTACAGTAAAGAAAGGGGGATTTGGCTCTGAATTTGTTTGAATATGGTTTCCTTATGATGTAGCTTTAATCTTAATTATATTATTCTTTAAATTTTTTCTTTTAATTTTATGTGCATTGGTGTTTCATGTGCCTGTGAGGGTGTCTGGAGTTACAAACGGTGTTAGCTGCCATGTGGGTGCTGTAGGTACTGGAAATTAAACCCAGGTCTACTGGAAGGCCAACTGGTGCTCCTAACTGCTGAGCCATCTCTCTAGTCCTAAGTTAATTTGTTTAGTCATGATAGTAAGCTCTAGTGTTCTGATAAATAGCTTGGTGCCTATGTCACCTGTGTGTTCTGGAACTGTTTACTATAAAGGATGAAACTATCAAAAGTACCCTGGGAACTGTGGCTTAGTTGTGTACCATTTGTTTGTTTGTTTGTTTTTGAGAAAAGTCTCATCATATATCCCGACTGATCTGGAACTCCATACATATCAGGCCCACCTCTGTCTCACAAGTTCTGGACCTAAAGACATGAATTGCCATGACATGAAGTCATAATATTTACATTTTATTTTGTGTGACTGGATATTTTGCCTGTGTATGTCTACTTACCATGTGTATGTCTGGTGCTAAGAAGAGAATGTCAGATCCACTGAAACTGGAGATGTATTATTGTGAGATAACTGGGTGGGTGCTGAGAACTGAACCAGATCCCCCTTGAAGAGTAGCCAGTGCTCTTAACCACTGAGCCTTTTCTCTAGTCCCTGAAACTATAATTGTTGATAATGAGGATTATTGATACTATCATGAACCTTCCTTGTTTTAAACATATTCCCAAGGCTAAGAAGATAGCTCAAGTAGGGGTCAGTGAAGTGCCTACTGCACAAGTGTGAAAACATTAGTTTGGATCCCTAGAATACATGTAAAAATTGGGTATGGTAGTGGGTGTATGTGCAGAGAACATGGAACTGTAAAGTGCTCACTAGTTGGGGTGTCAACACAAGATTTGTTTTCTGAATTGAATATGTTGCATTTATTCACACAAACACTCCTTAATCATGCTAATATAATGTAATATAATCATGCTAATATAAAAGTTACACAGGCAGAGATGCTGCTACAGGGTCCTCCTGGAGAATCTTCTCTGGTGAGGATGCTTCAGAAACTTGTAAGCTTATCCAGCTTCCTCCATAAAGTACTTTAGTTGTAGAGAGCTGGGAAGGTGGCACTGGTGGAGGTCCCAGGAGGTCTTTGTAAGTATAAACCAACAATTAGCTCTGTTGGACAGGCCTGTGTGGGCCCAGCCACAGAGCCAGAAGTTCAATGGTCACTGAGGCCCGGATTGCTCACAAAATCTCAAGTCCTCTTGCTGATGGGTATCAATACACATGCTAGCAAAGCTGTATCTCAAGAGTATGGCTAGAGACCACTACCAAGTCACACAAAAAGGTATTTAAGTTATTTTATTCCTTACAGCATTCCTGTAACTAACT
Source organism: Mus caroli (assembly GCF_978045245.1). Lineage (NCBI taxonomy): Eukaryota > Metazoa > Chordata > Mammalia > Rodentia > Muridae > Mus > Mus caroli. The sequence goes on from NW_028227259.1 coordinate 32,110,869, forward strand.
GTCTTAGGGTTTTACTGCTCTGAACAGACACCATGACCAAGGCAACTTTTGTAAGGACATTTAAATGGGGCTGGCTTACAGGTTTAGAGGAATCCATTATCATCAAGGCAGGATCATGGCAGTGACCAGGCAGGCATGGTGCTGGAGGAGCTGAACGTTCTACATCTTCATCTGAAGGACTTCTAGGAGAAAACTGGCACCCAATTGGTTAGGAGGAGGGTCTTAAAGCCCAGGCCCACAGTGATACACTTCCTCCAACAAGTCCATACCTCCAAATAGTGCTACTCCCTGGGCCAAGCATATTCAAACTACCACACTAACCCTAGTAATGCTAAGAGAAAGGACAGGTGAATCCACAGGACTAGTTGACTTAGCCCAACCATCAAAGTAGGGAGCTCTGTGTTCAGTGAGAGCCCGTCTCAGAAAAATAAAATGTAGATACCCAGAATTGACCTGGCCCCCCATATGTGCATGCACAGGAGAGCACACTTGCATGCATTCTCACAAATATATCCTGTACACATTTCTAGTGTTTGTTAATGGTCTTCAAAGTGTGAGGTTGTGCATGTTGTGGTATTCATGTGGAATAAAGAGGACAACATCTTGGAAGTGGTTCTGTTGGAAATAAAGCTAATAAATTCAAGAGAGTAGTGAAAGTATGATAGTGCATGACAGTACTTGAGAGATAGAGGCAAGAGTATCTCTGAATTTAAAATAATAAATAATTACCAGATGGTGGTGGCGGCATGCACTTCTAATCCCAGCTCTTGGGAGGCAGAGGAAGGCGGAGGAGTTGAGGTCAGCCTTGTGTTCAGGGTTACATAGAGAACCCTTGACTCAAAATAAATAAATAAGTAAGTACAATAAAAGATTTAAAAGCAAGAAAATAACTAGTTTTCACGGGCAATAATTCAAACAGTGGAAAATAAAAGAAACAAAATTGTCCACTTTTCTTTTCACTCTGTCCTTTCCTTCCTCCCAGATTTTATTTCTCGTTTTTAGACATGGCTTCTGGACTTTCCACAGCCTCCCACGGCTGTCCTCTGTGTGTATCATGTAGGTGTCTACATTCCTCTCCTTGTTTCAAACAGTCTAATGCTCCTTAATCCCAGTGCCTGTCTTTTTCCCTTAGTAATCCAGCTGGGAGAAGGGTAAGGCAGGCAGATCCCACTGCATTGTTGAGTGACTCTGGGACTGGCTTCAGTACTGTGTTCTCTCTCACTGCTGATAGTTTAAATGGCTGTTAAAGTTGCTTTCAAGATTGAGTGGTTTAGGCTCTTTTGTTTGTTTTTTGAGACAGGTCTCACTGAGAAGTCCTGGCTAATCTGAAACTTGATTGTCTCTATATCCAGATTGTTTTAGCCACCCTCCTATCAACTGCTTTCCAAATGGTGACTTTAGAGATGTGCACTACCATACCGGGCAGTATTTTCCCTCTATCTAATTCAAATAACACTTAAAGGAATATTCTTGTGACTATCATTACCATCTATAGATTAAATTCCTGAAAATGAAAGGAAGTTATGTCAGTGTACGAAAGAGCTTGTTCTTCTATGTGCCCTACATTGCATTAGTTAACATTATATATATCCCAAATACGTGTTAGAAATAAATTCAGGATCACAAAGAAAGAGACCCTCATTCTTACTGAAGTGTCTGGATGAAGTAAACACGTTACTTGGACAAAGAGGATGTGCTCTGTAAGAGCAAATACACACCAAGACGGGACGTGGATTTGGTTTTTATACTAAGGAAAGTGGCAACTTTCTTTTCCCAGTTGGCCAGAGTCTACCTCACAATCTTATTCAATTGTCTGAATAATCTGAAAGAATTGGTGCAGCCGGGTGTGGTGGCGCACGCCTTTAATCCCAGCACTCGGGAGGCAGAGGCAGGCGGATTTCTGAGTTCGAGGCCAGCCTGGTCTACAAAGTGAGTGCCAGGACAGCCAGGGCTACACAGAGAAACCCTGTCTCGAAAAACAAAACAAAAAAAAGAATTGGTGCATAGGAAATGGAGGAAGTAGGGAAGGAATCAAATTCCTAGAATGGAGCACTGGGCCTTTGAGTAAACAGGGTTTTACTGGATGGGGAAGGTTCAAATATTTCCAAGTCTTACAAGGTAGAGGAGACAAAAAGATCTTAATTCCATGTCCTATGCACAAGTCTTATAGTATTAGAAAAGACTCATATTTGATATTTCTTCCACATATAGAAATAAATCCTTATTTATAATTTTTCACTTTTTTTCTTAACTGGAATTGAACTTCTTGTGATTAGAAGATATATTTTCTATGAGGTACATATACTTTGGCTGATTTTTCTCTTTGGTTGTTGCTTTTCATATTATTACTGAATGCTATAACAGGTCATTTTTGTGCTGTTTCAAATATTTGTTCCCACTTTGTGATTTGTCTTGAATCTTGGCTATGATGGTTTGCTTTGTAAAAAATTTGAATTTTGTGATCAAATTTACACGTCTAAGCTAAGCTTTGCAGCTGTTTTAGAGAATGTCATCCTTGACATTGAGATTTAATTAAATTTATTTATTTTGAGATTTTAACAAAAAACTCAGTAAGTGTGGTTCAGTGATGCAGCTACAGGATGGAGCTGCAAAACTCATGTTACTTTGCAGATTCTAATCCAAATTCCTGTCTGCCTTGTAGGCTGGTTCATTTTCAGCCTCATGGTAAAACTGCACTTTTACTAGTATGAAATTGGAAATTAAAGTCATGTCTGTGCTTTTTATTCCTGTTAACTACTGAACCTGATACCAGTTAGATACTAAAGGAAATAGTCCTTTTTAAAATCTGAAGGTGAAAATGGTTATATAAACAAGGTATTGATAATGAGTAGGGTAGTTGGTGAATCTCTATCACATTTCTGACTCTTTGGAAACATCTTTTAGTCTTTATTATAAACTTGATAGCTACAAAGGAAAAACACAAGAAAACAAGTAGATTGAGCTTTGTGAGTTTTTTTTTTTTTAATGCAGTGGCTGAGAGAATGAACTTGTCCTATTATGTACCCCAATTCCAGGGAAAACCACCGTCACAGTTTTGTGATCCAAGATATCTTGGATCCTGTTGATCTGTAAAGTTATGGCTGCAAAATTACTAATTGGGTAGCCTGCTGCCACAGTTAGGATTGCAAGTGATGCTTTGTGACAAAGCAAGATATCGAACAAGATTTTTTTTCCTCCCTGATGACACAGTTGTGTATACAGATAGATGGATTGAGAACCAGATTGTGGAGCCACTGTTCTCCAGGGCAGACAGTTGATCTGTTCTCTTGGAAGGAACATCCTGTTATAGGCTGGACTGATAGCTCCTTTACTGAATAACAACCAAGGCTGTGAAGCCATTTCTAAATCCCTAAACTAGAGGAAATCCTTTGCTGTCTATTGACAATGACTAAAGCATTGTGTGACAGGAAAGGCAAAGGTAATATGTTGGCTTAAACAAAAGGGTATGTGGTCTTTTGAGCTCTAGTGCTGGAAACTATCCAAAATAGATCTGCTTCCTTCTATAGGCAGCATTCCTGATCTCTATGCAGGAACATATAACAGTGTCAGTGCATGGAGTGTCCACTTTGGTTAAAGCAGATGGCCGCTCCAGGCTTGTGAAGGCAGGCACCTGCTTCTCTTCACACTGGAAGCTGCCAGAGCCCTTCTTTGTTCAGGAGGATGCCAGGTTTCAGGACTGTAGGGGTTTGTCTGGTTTTGATTTAGTTTTATTTCTAATCCTTCTATCTCCCAAGTGTGGTGTTACAGTTTGGGAGCTGGCATGGGGTGTGACAGCTCAATTGAAAAAGTGCTTCCCATATAAAAATGAGGGCCTGAGTTTGATCCTCAGTCATGATGGCAATGAATGAGCTTGCAATCCCAGTATAGTGAGGTGAAGATTGACTGATCCCTGGAACTTGGTGGCCGGCCAGTCTAGCCAAATCAGGGAGCTCCAGGTCCTACTGGGAGACCTTTAATCTACAGAGGCAGGTAGATTGCTGCGAATTCAATGTGATCTTGGTCTGTCTCAAAACAAAAACAAAAAGCAACCAACCACACAGACAACAACAAAAAAAAAAACCAAGCTGGACAACTCCTATAGAATGACAACTCATACAACCCTTATTGATATTTAATTAATTAAAAATGATTTACCGGGTGTGGTAGTGTTTATTTTTTTATCCCAGCACTCAGGGGGCAAAAGCAGGTGGATCTCTATGAGTTTAGGCCAGCCAGGCCTACATAGAAGGAAATCCTGTCTCAAAAAAACAAAATTTGCATTTCCCTGATGAGTAAGGATGTTGAACATTTTTTCAGGTGCTTCTCAGCCCTTCGGTATTCCTCAGTTGAGAATTCTTTGTTTAGCTCTGTACCCCATTTTTAATGGGGTTATTTGAATTTCTGGAGTCCAGCTTCTTGAGCTCTTTGTATATATTGGGTATTAGTCCCCTATCAGATTTAGGATTGGTAAAAATCCTTTCCCAATCTGTTGGTAGCCTTTTTGTCTTATTGACAGTGTCTTTTTCCTTTTAGAAGCTTTGTAATTTTATGAGGTCCCATTTGTTAATTCTTGATCTTACAGAACAAGCCATTGCTGTTCTGTTTAGGAATTTTTCCCCTGTGCCCATATCTTCAAGGCTTTTCCCCACTTTCTCCTCTATAAATTTCAGTGTCTCTGGTTATATGTGGAGGTCTTTGATCCACTTAGACTTGAGCTTTGTACAGGGAGATAAGAATGGATCAATTCACATTCTTCTACATGATAACCGCCAGTTGTGCCAGCACCATTTGTTGATGCCAGTGCCTGGCAAATATAGAAGTGGATGCTCACAGTCATAGGATGGAACACAGGGCCCCCCATGGAGGAGCTAGAGAAAGTACCCATGGAGCTGAAGGAGTTTGCAACCCTATAGGTGGAACAACAATATGAACTAACCAGTATCCCCAGAGCTTGTGTCTCTAGCTGCATATGTAGCAGAGGATGGCCTAGTTGGCCATCATTGGGAAGAGAGGCCCCTTGGTCTTACAAACTTTATATGCCCCAGTACAGGGGAACACTAGGGCCAAGAAGTGGGAGTGGGTGGGTAGGGGAGCAGGGCGGGGGGAGGGTATAGGGGACTTTCGGGATAGCATTTGAAATGTAAATAAAGAAAATATCTAATAAAAGAAAAAAAGAAGAAGAAAAGAAAAAAAAGAATTTCACTAAATTAGAAAATCTCTAAAGAAACAATGTTAATAATTAAGTTTATTTTGTTATTACTGGAATTTGAACTGGGGGCTTAATACATGTTTTAATGGCAGTAAGATATATATCTCCAGCTGGCCCCACCAAACTATTTATTTATTTATTTATTTATTAAGATGAATTCTCACTAAGTTAATTACCCAGGCTTGCTTTGAATTTACCCTCTTGAGTAGCTCAGATTATGGGCCATTGTCTGGTTTAAAATGTAATTTTAAAAGTAATGTATTTTATTTGATGTGTTTATTACAAGTGTACATATTTCACCATAGAGATATAAGGCCTTTTCAAATAAATGCATGTACTTTGTCTTGGTAAGACTACCAGAATAGTCACATTGTGTCTTCTGGGTTGTTCTAAACTGGAATTGATGGCCTGCTGTGTGTCTATTGAGTAGTTGTAGTGAAGGCTGTATTCCCCCCCCCCCTTTATTAGTTATTTTTATAAGTTTGGAGTCATGGTAATAGACCTGGTTTTATGAATTGAAATATAATGACTGTCATTGTATAATGTCACTTGAAGCATGAGAGAATGTTGGAAACTAAATATAGACATGATTAATACATACATTCAAGACAGGAATCGTAACGGATGAGTGTTGGTAGGGGGAAACCAAGTGCTGTGAGGGATGTTGAGTGTGGTTTGAGAGCAGATAAAGTCCACTAGTCAAAAGCTTGTGGCTTTAATGCTGAACTTGTGAGAGTCTGTTGAGAGTCTGGTTGTATAGAAAAGTGGAAAAGGCATATTCAGATTAGGGAGCTCAGTTTGAAAGAGAACAGCTTTTGATAGCTATACTATTTTTCTAGCTTTTCTTTGTCTAAAGAGTTTAAAATGCCAATTTCAAAACAACTTTTAGTAAAATTGGGGAATCCTTTAGTGAGTTTAAAGCAAATTGTATGGCCTTTGGACGTGTGGTAGATAAAGGCTTTTATTTGAAGTTTTCTATAAACTATGGAACTATAGTTTCTTTTAGCTTTATATATTGATGAAGAAGCTTAGTTCTATATAATGTGTTTGTATGTCATCATATATGCTGACTTTACAGTGCTTGTTTGCATATGTGATTCTCCATATGCCAGCAAAAATGGGGAGTGTTAACTTTAAAGTAGATTTTTGGGAATCCTTTTTGGACCAGCACATTCTGTAATCTTTGATGATGTTTTCAGGCTTAAAATTATCCTAATATTGTCTATCTTTGAATTTAGGAAGAAAAGGCTTCTCTTTTACATCGCACTCAGGAAGAAAGACGCAAGAGAGAGGTAATGGTTTGATTACTCTCTATTACTCTATATAGGCATACTCTCTGTAGTTATTGTAAAGCTTTGCTTTACATGTACATGTACATATGCTATGTATGTTTATCTTTTGCAACAGCTTTGGATTCTGGGTGGAGAAATGTAGGATTTTGGTTCTTTTTTTTTTTTTTTTTTGCTTACAAGGTTTCTAGAAGGTCTAGAAAGGCTTAATGTATATTGCTCATATTTCTCCATATAAGGAGAAAACTGAACTTTAAGACATTTGCCTTAGCTATTGATGAAAAAGATAGGAAGATCTAATGACATTCTTTTTCTTGTTTTTGTTTTGTTTCTTTGTTTTTTAATTCCTGTTTTTAAGTCCTTCCTGCCAGCCTAGCTGTATAGCCTAGGCTGGTTTCAAACTCCATTTTCTTGCTCTTCTAGATAAGAGTTTTAGGTCTTGTATTTTACTTATTATTTATTTATTTATTTATTTATTTATGAAACAGGGTCTCTCTTTGTAGTCTTGGCATGGGTCTTTGTAGCCCTGACTGTCCTAGAATTCCTAGATCTGCCTGCTTCCACCACTGCCCTGGGTCTTGTTATTTCAACAACTCATTCCTGCATTTAGTAGATGTCTGAAAACTTGTGGATGGTTAGGTACTGTAGTGTTTGCTGGAGATACTGATGGTAAACAAGACAGATAATTCTGTGGTAGTCATGTAACACCAAGGACTAAGATGTTATTGAGGGTTGTTAAGACTGTAGAGTCATAAGTCATGGCTACTCACTGAAGCTGAGATTGATGGGCACTGAGAAAATGGCAGTGTGGGTATGATACTGAAGGCCTAGAGGTTGCTGCTGTGCAGGCTGAAGGAAGAACATTCCTAGTAGCAGAAACAAATTTCCAGTCTCATCACTCTTGACGTTTTTGGCTAGGATATTTATCTGTGAGGTCTGTCCTCACAGCAACATTTCTTACGTCCAATTAGGACAGATCACCAACCAGTTTCATAGGATAAGTCACTCTCAGTTGATACCAGGAAAGGTATTTATTTACTTGTTGTTGTTTCCCACTGGCTAAGGAAGTTCTGTAGTGTCTGACACTCCGCTCCCTATGTTCTTTTCTCTGTGTTTTTTCTTATATTTGTGATGGGATTGTAAAATGGTGATAGCTGTCTTAGAAAACATTGTCATAGAAATGTTAATTTCACTCCTAGGTTTGTGCTCAAGATATGCAAGCCTATGTTATCTTTCAAAACAGGCAGACTTAGTGTTTATAGCAGGACTGTTCATAATAACCCACTGTGGAAACAGAGCAATTGCCTACCAACTGATGAACAACAGATAAACAGAATATGAGAAGTGTATATAATGAAATGTTATTTGGCTATAAAAAGGAATGATGTGCTGGCACATGTTACAGAGTGTATAAATATTGAAAACACCATGCCAAATAAAAAATATCAGAGAGAAGACTATAGATTGAGTAATTCCATTGTATGAGATGCACAGGCTAGGAAAATCTATTGAGAAACATATGAATAATGGCTTGGAGGTCTGGGCAAGGAATGAGGGGTAATGGCTAAAATAGGTAAGGGAATAATGAAATGCCCTGAAATAAAATACAGTGCCAGATGTTAGTGGTGCACACCTTTAATCCCAGCTCTCAGGAGGCATTGGCAGGCAGATTTCTAAGTTCAAGGCTAGCCTTGTCTACTGAGTTTTGGAATAGCCAGGGCTACATGGAGAAACCCTGTTTCAAAAAACAAAGCAAAACAAACAAAGATGGTTGATAATAGCTACATAATTCTTAGTGCATTAGAAATATATTCAATGATGGTGGGATTGAGAAATGGCTCAGTGTTCAAGAATTCCCAGTACCCATGTTGGGCAACTTACAACCACTTGTAACCACAGCCTCAAGGGATCCTGTGCTTCTGGCCTCTGAGAATACCTGTACTGACTGAAATGCACATACTCACACAGGCACAGACATATAATATTAAAAAATAAAAATGTTGGGCATAGTGGCTCATGCCTTTAATCGCAGCACTTGGGAGGCAAAAAGATAGGAGAACTTTTTTTTTTTTTTAAGATTTTATTCATTTTATATATGTGATGAGTACACTGTAGCTGTCCTCAGACTCACCAGAAGCATCAGATCTCATTATGGATGATTGTGAGCCACCATGTAGTTGCTGGGAATTGAACTCAGCACCTCTGGAAGAGCAGTCAGGGCTCTTAACTGTTGAGCCATCTCTTCAGCCCCAAGACACAAGAATCTTTGTGAGTTCAAGGACCACCAGGACTACAAAGAGAGGCCCTATGTACAAACAAACAAAAATAATAATAAAAATGAATCATTAAAATATATGTTCAGAGAGTGGTGCACTTAAAAGAATGAATTTTATAGTTTATGGATCATATAGCTAATTACAAAAAAAAACCTTAACTAAATGTCATTTTTTACTGATTCTAACCAATTGCTGCTTCTTTCCTCCCCCCATTATTCAGGAAGAAAGGCGAAGATTGAAAAATGCAGTAATAATCCAATCTTTTATCCGAGGCTATAGAGACAGAAAACAACAAGTAAGTTTGTTCTTAAAACTGAGGAGTGGGCAGGAGAGATGGCTCATCAGGTAGCACTTGGTTGGTGGCTAACCTTGACAACCTGAGTTCAGTCTCCATGACTCACATGTTAGAAGGAGACAACCAGCTCCTCCAGCCTTCACATTAACATGGCATAATACAAAAATACCCCCACACATGTAGAAAGTAAACAAAATTAAGAAAAATGAATTGGTTATGGTGGTACACTCCTCTAGTCCTAGCATTGGGGAGGCAGACACAGAGATGGGCAGATCTTTGTGAGTTCAAGGCTAGCCTGGTATATATAGTGAGTTCCAGGAAAGCTAAAGGCTATCTTCTCTCAAACAACAAAACAAACAAACAAGGAGAAGGAGGAAAAGGAAAGAAAAATAAACCAAGATTTATTTCAAGGGGAAAAAAATGGAATTAGAAGGCCACATAAGAACTTATTTTAAATATTGTATTATTTTGTATAAATGGTATTTGTCTTGTATGAATTTTTGCATGCCTTTTTTAAAAATAAAATTTAGTGTTAATAGTATTTTCTTAATAAATAATTGTATTTTTTTATTTTTATTTTTTTATTTATTTTTTATTTTTTGGTTTTTCTGAGACAGGGTTTCTCTGTGTAGCCCTGGCTGTCCTGGAGCTCACTTTGTAGACCAGGCTGGCCTTGAACTCAGAAATCCGCCTGCCTCCGCCTCCCAAGTGCTGGGATTAAAGGTGTGCCCACCACGCCCGGCTAATTGTATTTAAAAAAAAAAAACTTAAGAGTAGCTGAGTTTTTAGGAAATTTTAAGTAGACATCTGGTGATTGCGAAGAAGAGAGGAATGGTTTTGTTGGTAGACATTTTGGATCTTCGAAGCATCCCAAGTTAGGAGTTTTTGTTACTAGCTGTTTTTTTTTTTTGCTTGGTTTTTCAAGACAGGGTTTCTCTGTGTAGCCCTGGCTGTCCTGGAATTCACTTTGTAGACCAGGCTGGCCTCGAACTCAGAAATCCGCCTGCCTCTTACTAGCTTGTTTTTCATCTTTAACTAATTGTTGGCCATCATGCCTATAAAACACTCAGTGCATAGTTCTATCCTGAGAACTATAGAGTAGAGCTATGCTGACACATGACTTCTGTACTTCCAGTACTTCATCCAAAGAAGCGCATTTGACCAGTGCACTGACTCGGCTCAGCCTGGGGGTACCTTCTGCCTTGCTGATGGTCCCAACCTTACCCTCCTGGTAAGGCAGCTTCTGTTCTTTTACAAGCAGAGTGAAGACTCCAAGCGTTTGGTGAGTATAAATACATTTTGCTTTTTACTAAGCTTTGTTTACCTATTTTCTATCTCCTATTTGTGGGGTAGAAATGGTGAGCATCTGATCAGGAAGCCAGGTAACCTCTCCTTGAGTCTAAGCATTTGTGAGCTTTTCCTTTTTTTGTCCATCTGTAACAGATGACCTCTGTGTTGATGTGTTTTACTTTTAAAAGTCCATATACATTCTTAATTGATTTCTTTATTATGGAGCTTTTAAATGCTAATAAGGGTATGCCAACATTCTGTTAGTGTGCCCTACTTTCTTCTGTACATCAGCCTCTCTCTTTGTCCAGCTGCTGTGTGGTGCACCCTCAATATTGATTGTGTGCATATATAGTAATACTTAACTATCTGCTTTTAAATATAGCATCTCTTTTAAAACATTGTAACCCATTTCTCTAAAATATCTTAGGCTTTTGTTACTGCTAATGAGAGATAGAGAACATTGTGTCAGTGAATTGTGTTTTTAACTTACAGTTAGGTGTGATGGTTCTTATCTGTAATCCCAGCACTTGAGCTATGGAAACAGGAGGATCAAGAGTTCAATGCTAGCCTGGACCACATTAGACATCTCAAAACAAAACAACAGTAAAACAAAACAAAAAAACAACCTTATGTTCCATTTGCCCTAGGAAATAGTGTGATATTTGCGTATAATTGTTAGGTTAGACATTTTTATTTATCTGTAATTGAATTTTCCAAATTGCATTAAAAGGGGATATACAATGAAAACTGTGAGGCAGAGCCCCCACGTGGAGCAAGGCAAAGGGCTGCTTTACTAGAATTTGGCTATAGACCTAGCTCTGCAGCCCAAACTTGAGCTAGGCTGGGGCATGAAAGAACTTTGTATAACTGAAGCTTACAAAGAAAAGTACAACAGGGGCTGGAGAGATGGCTCAGTGGTTGAGAGTATTGAATGTTCTTCCAGAGAACCATAATTCGATTCCCAGCAGCCATGTTGCCTCAACAATATCTAACTCTGGTCCCAGGGATCCAAGGGCTTCAGGCGCAGAGACACATACAGAAGAACCATACACATGAAATAAATAAATATTTAAAAAGAGAAAAGGGAACGGTAAGTGTCAGTTAATATACCCACTATTCAAGACTTTGCTTCTGGGCAGCTATCTGAACTCCTGTGTGAAGTCCAGGAGAAGAAGAATAAAAGGCATAGTAGCAGGCCATAGAAAGACTGCCAAGCCAGTTTCCATCTGTGCCCAGAGCTGATCCTGTGCCACAGCGCTCTATACCCAAATACCGTCAGGAGAGACCTTGTCTCCCAGGAGTGCCAACACACCTGTGAGCACAGGTAAGACCACCACTTCTACTCAAATTCCTGGCCCAAGAGAGACCCGCCCAGAGCAGTTAGTACACAGGAACCAAGGAACAGCCAGGGACAGGATCCTTCTGTACCCGGAGCTGACCCTGTGCCACAGCTCTCCATACCCAAATTCCTCCCAGAGAGAACTGGTCTCCCAGGAGTGCTGACACTTAGGCTTACAGGAGGGACAAGCCACAGTCAGAGACAGCAAGACCAGCTAATACCACAGATAACCAGATGGCGAGAGGCAAGGGCAAGAACATAACCAATAGAAAACAAGGCTATTTGGAATCATCAGAAACCAGTTCTCCAATCACAGCGATCCCTTGGATACCCCAACACACCAGAAACTTAAGACTCTGATTTAAAATCTCATCTCATCATGATGATAAAGGATTTTAAGAAGGACATAAATAACCCCCTTAAAGAAATGCAGGAGAACACAGGTAAACAGCTAGAGGCCCTTAAAGAGGAAACACAAAAATCCCTTAAAGAATTACAGGAAAACACAACCAAACAGGTGAAGGAGTTGAACAAAACCTTCCAGGATCTAAAAATGGAAATAGAAATAATAAAGAAATAACAAAGGGAGACAACCCTGGAGATCAAAAACCTAGGAAAGAGATCAAGAGTCATAGATGTCAAGCATCACCAACAGAATATAAGAGATAGAAGAGAATCTCAAGTGCAGAAGATACCATAGTCAAAGAAAATGCAAAATGCAAAAAGGTCCTAACCCAAAACATCCAGGAAATCCAGGACACAATGAGAAGACCAAACCTAAGGATAATAGGTATAGAAGAGAGTGAAGATTCCCAACTTAAAGGGCCTGTAAATATCTTCAACAAAATTATAGAAAAAAACTTCCCTATCCTAAAGAAAGAGATGCCCATAAACATACAAGAGGCCTACAAAACTCCAAATAGATTGGACCATTAAAGAAATTCCTCCTGTCACATAATAGTAAAAACAACAAATGCACAAAACAAAGAAAGAATATTAAAAGCAGTAAGGGAAAAAGGTCAAGTAACATGGTGCAAACCTATCAGAATTACACCAGACTTTTCACCAGAGACTATGAAAGCCAGAAGATCCTGAGTAAATGTTATACAGACCCTAAGAGAACACAAATGCCAACCCAGACTACTATACCCAGCAAAATTCTTAATTACCATAGATGGAGAAACAAAATATTCCATGACAAAAACAAATTTACATAATATCTTTCCACAAATCCAGCACTACAAGGGATAATAGAAAACGCAAACACAAGGGTAGAAACTACACCCTAGAAAAAGCAAGAAAATAATCTTCTTTCAACAAACTCAAAAGAAGATAGCCACACAAACATAAAAATAACATCAAGAATGGCAGGAAGCAACAATCACTGTCCCTTAATATCTCTTAACATCAATGGACTCAATTCCCCCAATAAAAAGACATAGAATAATAGACTGGATATGTAATCAGGACCCAGCATTTTGCTGCATACAGGAAATGCACCTCAGTGACAAAGACAGACACAACCTCAGAGTAACAGGCTGGAAATCGATTTTCCAAGCAAGTGGTCCCAGGAAACAAGCTGGAGTAGCCATTCTGATGTCGAGTAAAATCAACTTTCAACCAGAAGTTATCAAAAAAGATAAGGAAAGACACTTCATATTCATCAAAGGAAAAATCACCAAGAAGAACTCTAAATTCTTTACGTCTGTGCTCCTAATGCAAGGGCAGCCACGTTCATAAAAGAAACCTTGCAGGGCCGTGGTGGCACATGCCTTTAATCCCAGCACTTGGGAGGCAGAGGCAGGTGGATTTCTGAGCTCAAGGACAGCAAGGGCTACACAGAGAAACCCAGTCTCAAAAAAAAAAAAAAAAAGAAAGAAAGAAAGAAACCTTACTAAAGTTCAAGGCACACATTGCACCTCACACAGTAAAAGTGGGAGAATTTAACACTCCACTCTCATCAATGGACAGATCATGTGTCTTAGTCAGGGTTTCTATTCCTACACAAACATCATGACCAAGAAGCAGTTGGGGAGGAAAGGGTTTATTCAGCTTACATTTCCACATTGCTGTTCATCGCTGAAAGAAGTCAGGATTCGAACTCAAGCAGGTCAAGGAGCAGGAGCTGATGCAGAGGCCATGGGAGGGATGTTCTTTACTGGCTTGCTTTCCCTGGCTTGCTCAGCCTGCTCTCTTCTAGAACCAAGACTACCAGCCCAGAGATGGTCCCACCCACAAGGGGCCTGAAACCCTTGATTACTAATTGAGAAAATGCCCCACAGCTGGATCTCATGGAGACATTTCCTCAACTGAAGCTCCATTCTCTGTGATAACTCCAGCTGTGTTGACACAAAACTAGCCAGTACATCATGGTAACAAACTAAACAGAGACACAGTGAAACTAACAGAAGTTAATGGACCAAATGGATTTAACAGAAATCTATAGAACATTTCATCCTAAAACAAAAGAATGTACCTTCAGCACCTCATGGTACCTTCTCCAAAACTGACCATAAGACAGGCCTCAACAGATACAAGAAGATTGAAATAATCTCATGCATCCTATCAGATCACCACGGAATAAGGCTAGTCTTCAATAGCAACAAAAACAACAGAAAGCTCACATATGCATGAAAGCTGAACAGTGCCCTACTCAATGATAACTTGATCAAGGAAGAAATAAAGAAATTAAAGACTTTTTAGAGTTTAATGAAAATGAAGCCACAACATACCCAAAGTTATGGTATACAATGAAAGTAGTGCTAAGAGGAAAACTCAGCTCTGAATGCCTCCAAAAAGAAACTAGAGAGGGCATACACTTGGAGCTTAACAGCACACCTGAAAGGTCTAGAACAAAAAGAAGCAAATACACCCAAGAAGAGTAGGCAGCAGGAAATAAACACAGAGCTAAAATCAGCCAAGCAGAAACAGAACTGTACAAAGAATCAACCAAACCAGGAGCTGGTTCTTTGAGAAAATCAACAAGATAGATGAACCCTTAGCCAGACTAACAGAGACAGTATCCTAATTAACAAAATCAGAAATGCAAAGGGAGATATAACAAACAGGAAATTCAAAAAATCATCAGATCCTACTACAAAAGCCTATATTCAACAAAACTGGAAAATCTGGATGAAGTGGACAGTTTTTTAGACAGATACCAAATACCTAAGTTAAATCCGAATCAGATAAACCGTCTAAACAGTTCTATAACCGCTTAAAAAAAAAAATAGAAGCAGTCATTAAAAGTCTCCCAGCCAACAAAAGCCCAGGACCAAATGTATTTAGTGCAGAATTCTATCAGACCTTCAAAGAAGACCTAATACCAATACTCTTCAAACTATTCCACAAAATAGAAACAGAAGGAACACTACCCTTCTATAAAGCCACAGTTACACTGTGTATTCTCGCTTGGAGATGGAACGTTTTCTTTTCATAAAGGACGTCATAAGAGATTTTTTTCTACTTCTATCATGTTAAATGTTCCAATTAGATTTTAAAAACTGGTTGAGTGCATATTATTTTTAGCTTCAGAAGACATTGTGTATATTTAAGAGGCATTTATCTATTATAAATTATTTTTATGACTTAAAAAAAATGTTAGCCAGGCGTGGTGGCACACGCCTTTAATCCCAGCACTCGGGAGGCAGAGACAGGCGGATTTCTGAGTTCGAGGCCAGCCTGGTCTACAAAGTGAGTTCCACGACAGCCAGGGCTACACAGAGAAACCCTGTCTCGAAACCCCCCCCCCCCCAAAAAAAAAAAAGTTAATATTGTGAGTTGTATATTTTAAAATAAATTTTATTAGTTTGATAAAAACAAACAAACATTGCCAAGGAGCAGAAAACGTGAAGGTGTTCGGAATTTCTCCAGAGTACCTTTGTGTATGAGGACTATTCTGTGATGTGATCAGATCTGCTTTAGAAGCTGGCTGTGAAACCCCAGGCACATGTAAAGCAAATCCCGAGTAGAGAAAAATGTTGTCAAAACACAGTTCATAAAAGAAAAGTGAGTTTTAACCAGATGTGGTGATGAATGCCTGTGATCCCAGCACTATAAATATATAAGAGTTTTCAGAATCATTTGTGGTAGCCACGTGAGCACTGGTTACAGGCAAGCCTTGTAAACACATTGTCAGAATCTGACATTCTACTTTACCAAACTCACAGGGCAGTAATTGTCTCTAAAAGAGTGGACACCTCAGACCAACTCAGTTATGTGATTGTCCTTGGACTGAGGCCATGTGATTGATTGCCTTCTCATGAGGAGTATGTGGGATAAATTTCCCTTTAGAAAATCAGTGTGTATAATAAAAAAACAACAAAACCCCAAAAAGTTATACATGGAGTTAGAGAAAGAAAACCAAAAGAAAGGATGCTGAAAGAAACTGCAGGCCTACACACAGGAAGGGCAGGAGTTTAGGCAACTTCAGATTAGTTCTATATTTTCCAAGTGTTCTTCTGGTGGATTACTTACTTTTGCATGTAAATTATTGTTTCAAGTAGAGTGAGCATTGTGTATTCTTTGTTTAGAGACTAACATAATAATGCAAATTAATATTGATGTCATGCTAAGAATATCTTGACTTAGAGAACTTGTTCCTTATCAAGTTTCGATTAGATTTAAGTGTGGAAACTATGTAAATACATTTTTAGTATTATCTGAATAAGCAAGCAAATGTTTATAGAGTAAATGGTTGTATTTTTATGTTGTACTCTTACAGATATGGCTTTATCAGAACTTAATTAAACACAGCTCTCTGTTTGTCAAGCAATTGGATGGATCAGAGAGACTGACATGCTTATTTCAAATAAAGAGGTTGATGAGCCTGTGTTGCAGGTAAGTTTTGTCATAGTTGGAAAGTTAAAGAATGTGTGAGATATCTTTAGGGTTTACATGCTTTAGGAAGCAGGTTTTTTGTTTATTTGTTTGTTTGTTTTTTTAATGTGTATGGGTGTTTTGATGTGTGTACCACACATACATACACACACACACACATCCCTGGTGTACACAGAGACCAGAAAAGGATGTGAGATCTCTTGTAACTGGGCTTACTTATAGAGGTGAGCTATCATGTGTATACTTGGAACTGAACCCCAGTCTTCTGGAAGAGAGGCCAGCACTAATACCCACTGAGTCATCTCTCTAGCCCCAAATCAGTTTTCCTACGAGCTGTCCTCTAGCTATGGTTTTCTATTTGGTTGGTTGGTTGGTTGGTTTGTTTGTTTCAGCCCAGGCTGGCCTTGAATCTTAAGCAGTCTTTCCTACCTTAGTACAGTGTAGATACCTTTGTAGGAAGATGTAGATGTTAGTAAGTATTGGGGGGATTTAAAAAGATAAGAGCAGATATGAGGTAGCCTAATGGGAAGGTGGTGGTGAGGAGATCAGAGGTCAGAGCCATTGCAGATTTTTAAGCATCTTGCCTTTATATGAACAAGTAGGGAGTCAAAGGAAATTTTCTCCTAAAATTGTCAATATAAAAGTAGAAAAAAAAATGTTGTACCAGGTGCTCATTTCCTATTGTCTTAAGTCAGCAGTTCTTTTTCATTGGCTTGTTTTTTTGAGACTGACTATATAGATCAGGGTGGCCCTAGAGTTAATAAAGGTGTGCACCACTATGTGCTTTTAGTCCCCAGATACTTCCACATGCAGTTCGAGAAAAAAGGATGGTTCTACAAACAGCAATATTATGATTAATCTGTGAAAATGGTAAAGATTGTTGTTGCCTAAATGCAGAGAGGCCAGGCACCTGGGTTGATGGGCCCAGTAGCATCTCAGCAGTGGGCACCGGGTGAAATGCTCATTCCTTTCTCAGGTTCCTGCATTAGAATCACAGACAGAATCTGTAATTACAGAGCACCATTTCTATCTACACCCAGAACTGCACCCTCCAACACTTCCTCCACTATGTGCTTCAGTGA
The DNA here is from genome assembly GCF_978045245.1 of Mus caroli. Taxonomy (NCBI): domain Eukaryota; kingdom Metazoa; phylum Chordata; class Mammalia; order Rodentia; family Muridae; genus Mus; species Mus caroli. The sequence goes on from NW_028227259.1 coordinate 32,128,488, forward strand.
TGTGCTGCAGATGACTGCAGTGTAGTGGGGGTGAATCTGAAAGGTAGGGGCTACAGGATAATCAGAACAGGCAGTGGTGAGGCCTAGGGTTCTGGTGAAGCAGAGTTGAAAATACATGTGAGTTTTCAGTAGAGCCATTTAAATGAATAGGATAACGTCAGCCTTGATAGGACTGAATTGTTTGTGTCTGCTTTCTCTTCCTGAGTGAAACCTTTGCTTTGTACTTGTTTAATACTTGCAAGTACTGTTTGGTACTTGGTGGGAGCCATGGCTCTGCTCCTAGGAGCTGGTTTAGAGCTATCTCAGGTATTAATTTTTCCCTCATTGGCACCCTTAGTCTGATGTAGCAGTGGAGTGTGGAGTGGCAGGATCATCCACAGAGAAAAATAGATTAAACAGATTGAATGTAGCAGTTGGGAAAAAAAAATCTTACCTGGTCTTGAGGAATTAACCATGATGTGACAGAAGGAAGAATTGCTTAATTAAGGAGAAATCATGAACATAGTTTCATGAGCCCTGCCTGTTTTCAGAGACCCTGGCAGTGGCGCAATGGCTCACAATCTCATCCTGGAGGAGTCAGGGAAACTGCCAACCCCGGCTTTCTAGTAAGTGTTTGAATTTGGTTTTACAGGTTGCTGCAAAACTGTAGTGATGACAGTTTGAATGTTGCACTTCCAATGCGAATGCTTGAGGTGTTTACATCTGAGAATACATACTTGCCTGTTTTACAAGATTCTAGCTATGTGGTGTCAGTGATTGAACAAATTTTGCACTACATGGTTCACAGTGGTAAGTGGGGAGGCAGACCTGTGGAGGTGGGCATCATTGTGGAGGCATGGCCAGGTTTGTGTGCTCTTGAGGAATGGTACTGCTCTGATCAAGATACTACGATCGTCAGAATAGAAGCTGTGTGTGCCGGTGAGTGACAGCAGCCTCTGAAAATGCAGAAGCGTTTTCACTGTCTCTACTTAATTATTCTTTGTTTTAGAAAAAACAAACAAGTTCATCCATTAATCCTAAAAGGAGCTGGTTGTTTGTTCTTAGAAGTTGAGTTACTTTTAAAAGTATGATAAAGTTTGCTTTGATATACATACACTCTAGCCGATATAGATTAAAACTGCACATTTTTACTGTTTGCTTAGCTTAGTAAATATAAACAGTCCAAAACTTGGCTTATTAAAAATTTCAGAAAAGTACTGATGCAGTAAAAACTATAGTGAAATTTATAGAGTTTGGTTTTCTAGGAAGTAGATTGATCATGGCAGTGAGCTTGAATGAACTGATATATGTTCAGTTCAGGATAAGCATTTGATGCGAATTTTACTTTTCCTGTTTTCTAAAACTATTAGGAGGATAACCACGAGCTGTGCCTTCTTGGAGATATTTCTAAAAATAAAAAATGATTTAAAAATCTTCCACCAAAACTGCCCCTTCTATTGTGTGTAGTGGCATAGCTTTTTTTCAATTGTTTTAAAAAATTACTGTATGGTGTTACTGTTCTGTACATTGGAGCTTCATACTCAGCGATACTGTGTATTCTGATACAGCACTCTAGACATGCCCTTCGCTACTGTGCTTAATATACACAAAGTTTTACACCATTTTTCATAAAGATTAGTTCAGTTTTACAGTAAAACTGACCCCTCCCCAGGCTTGCTTGTGATTCCACTGGTGATCAGTGTGTACCAGGCAGGATTGGAGTGGCTCTGAACCATTCTCTTTTTGGTTTTGATTTTTGAGACAGTCTTATGATAGCCACCCAGACATTAAGAAGTACAGTTAAGGTCTGGAAAGATGTCTCAGTGGTTAAGAGCACTGACTGTTCTTCCAGAGGTCCTGAGTTCAATTCCCAGCAACCACATGGTGGCTCACAACCATCTGTAATAGGATCTGATGTCCTCTTCAGGTGTGTCTGAAGACAGCTACAGTGTACTCATAGACATAAAATAAGTTAATCTTAAAACTAAAAAAAGAAAAAGTACAGTTAATTCACTTTTAGTAGTTAACTGAGCAGTGAGCGTGGGAGTTTATGTGTCATTCAGGTCTCAGCAAAATAAGGGTGGCAGGATGTGGTGGTTCACCCCTGTCATGGTAGCACTCGGGAGACTGAAGAAGGAGGATGTTGTGAATTTGATTCCAGACTGAACTACAAAATGAGACTGTCCCTTCCTCCTCTTTTTACCCATCTAACCTTATAAAGACATTTAAAATTGGTGCTAACAGTTGAGATAGCTCAGTGGGTAAAGGTACTTTCTGCCAAAAACTTGATGATCTGAATTCAATTTCTGGGTTCAACAAGGCAGAAGAACAGATTCTTTCTACATTGTTCCCTAGACCTCCCAAAATAAATGTGCTTAAATTTCTTAAGTATTTCTCTATTGTAATAAAGACAATTTCCACTTTCTTTTAGGATATTATAGATCTCTCTACTTGTTGATTAATAGCAAGCTTCCATCAAGTATTGAATATTCTGATTTATCTCGAGTTCCTATAGCAAAAATTTTGCTGGAGAATGTCCTAAAACCATTGCACTTTACGTATAGCTCCTGTCCTGAAGCCTCAAGGTGGGTGAACAATTACTGGGCAGTTAGATATTTTATTAGTATGTCATGGCTCACAGTATGTAGTATACTTTTCTCTGTCTTACCTGTATCTGACATAAATTTTAATTCTGATGATCTGGTTATTTATTTCCTGTTCTTTAGAACCTGTCATAGGGAAAAATTTATCTTAATAGAGAAGATATAAATCAGATTCTAGCCTCTACTGAATGATTTGCTTTATTGATTTAGAATATAGATGATTTACTTAGAAAGACATGGGGAAATGATTTTTTTACCTGTGATTGATTTGATGGGTAGACTATGTTGATTCTCTTGAAATCCCTTTTCTTTTCCAGGCATCAAGTTTTCTCAGCCTTCACAGAGGAGTTTCTGGGAGCACCTTTTACCGATCAAATTTTTCATTTCGTCATTCCGGCCTTTGCAGATGCACAAACTGTATTCCCTTATGAGCCCTTTCTCAATGCATTGTTGTTACTTGAGAGTCAAAGTTCAAAACGGTGTAGTGGAGTGCCATGGCTCTTCTATTTTGTTTTAACTGTTGGCGAGAATTATTTAGGTATGAAATATAAGATATATCTCTCCTAACTCCTGTAAAGGCAGCTGAGCAGCTGAGTCATTTTAGCAAGAATTTCACAAATTGGTAGAACTCTTGAAAATTCAGGGTGTTTTTCTAGTTTATATGACGCATTTCTGTGACCACAATGCAAGATGTCGGTTATCCCTTCAACCCTCAGAAGTTTGGTTGCTGAGGCTGTTTAGAGAGAGGGACATATACGAAAAGTTTAGGCTGAGTCTCATGAAACTGCCTGCACTTTAGACTTTGATGCACAAAATGAGTTGTTACCTGTGTTCCTCCTGACCAAGTAATAAAAATTGGGGTTCCTACAACCCCTTCCTCCAACCTCGTAGGTTAGTAAACTATCTGAGTCTGAGAAGCACGTTGAGCATTATATTACAACCGACAACAGCAGTGAGGATATACTAGTCAAGATCTGAGGGGCCTCTGTGGAGCTTAAACACTTGCACAGGGCTCAGAACCTTGTTCTAGTTTTAGTAGCCCTTCTAATCACCTCTCCATAGAAGCTGGGCTTCACCTTAAAATTAAGAGTCTAGCATGTTCATCACTTTAACTGTCTAGGTAGTAGCCCCACCTTTAGGTTTTTTAAGCCTTCAGTAACTTCTAGCAAGAAATCAGTGGGTGTTTTCCAGAAGGAGCTTACAGGAGTGACCAGAGATCCTGCTGGTGCTTTGAGTCTTAGGTTCCTGGAGACAAAAATAAAATACATTGCATAATTACAGCAGTTTGAATATGATTAAAACAGTAAGGTCTGTTTTCTGGATGAAGAAAGTGATGCCAAACTGTCTGAAGTAACATGCTGATTGTCTTTCAAAGGAGCACTCTCTGAGGATGGTCTCCTGGTTTATCTGCGAGTGCTTCAGACCTTCCTCTCTCAGCTACCTGCTTCACCCACTGGTACAGGCCATCCTGATTCCACCAGTGACTCTGAGGACGATAATGAGGAGACTGACCAACCCAACAGCCCTGTAAGCCACTGTACTAGATGTACTCTTCTAGCTTCTCAGTCTTAGTTCTACAGCCAGGGGAGCAAGCAGCCTGTTAAGCTAAACTGGTCGGCCCCTGACCCTTTAAAACCGTATTTCTAAATCTAATTCCAATCCAAAATCAACCTGAGTGGCTCAGGTTTCCAATGGAAGTAAGAGAAGTAAATGTTGTACTTGCAGCTCAAGTAGCTTCCTCAGCATTGCATCACCACCATCAGCTCCCTCTGAGAGGCTGAGGAAGTAACATTGAATACAGTCTGTTTCCTATCTGCTAAGATGTAGGTATAGGCTTTGTTACAGAAAGCTCTTCCAGTAGGCCGAGGCCAAAATTTAGGAACATAAGCATATATAAGTTTCCTGCCTTACTGGTCTTTAATACTTGTTTTGTTACTGTTTTCATGTATGGGAAAAGATACATGGAAATTATACATGGAAACTGATAGTTCACTTTAGGTCTTCCCTTCCCCATAGTACACAATAACTGGAAGTGGGGTGGGGACTCTTACAAGTTTTATACTTTGATTCCTCTTCTCTTTCTCCTGTCCTAGAGATCATTCTTTCTTCCTATACTCATCACATTTAGGTTGAGAACTAATCGTTCAATTATAAATAAGCCAAGAACCATTCATTTCTGGGCCAGATTTTTTAGCTGCCTTGTTTGTTTGTTTGGGTTCTTTTGCCTACATGTCTGTCTGTGTACCACATGGATCCAGTGCCCTCAGAGGTCAAAAGCAGGTGTTCTATGCCCTGAGGACTGAAGTTACAGATAGTTGTGAACCATCATGTGGGTGCTAGGAATTGAACCCAGGTCCTCTGAAAGAGCAGCCAGTCCTTTTAACAGACTTCTCTCTCCAACCCCTTTTCAAAATATTTTTAAAGACAGGATCTCAGTTTGTAGTGCTAGCTGACCTAGAACTCACTATATAGCCCAGGCTGACCTTGCACTTGCACAGACTTACCCTGTTTCTGACTCCTAAGACCTGGAAAAACAGGTATGGGGCACCACACATAACTTTTTAAGGGGCTTAGGAAAGGACATAGGATTTCACTGTGTAGTTCTGGTTGTCTCTAAACTTTGTGGAGATCTCCCTGATGCTGCCTCCCAAGTGGGATTAAAGGTCTGCACTATCATATACCTGCTAAAGCTGGGTAGGCAAGTTGCAGTAGCACTTCACTCACTCAGACTCATTTTTCTGTTGTCTTTAGGAGGATGGCAGGGTGTCAGCCCCATATATTACTGAAGAGTGTCTGAGAAAACTAGATACGAAGCAGCAAACCAACACCCTGCTGAACCTGGTGTGGAGGGACTCGGCCAGTGAAGAGGTCTTCACAAGGATGGCTTCTATCTGCCACACATTGATGGTGCAGCACCGAATGATGGTGCCCAAAGTCAGGCAGGTCTCTTGGGGTGGTGTGCACAGGTTGGGGAGCGTGCCATCTCTCTGTGATGCGTGAAATGTGAACGGTGGCCTCTTTATCTGTTTTCTTAAAGAAGAGCACACAGGATATTAGAGTTGCCAAACCTTTTATAAAAATGAGATCGTGGTTTCTTTTTGGAACCGTTTATTATTATATATCCTTCCTGGAGCTGTGTGAGATACAGTAGCAAGTTAGTTCAGCTAACTTTACTTGTAGTAGTGTCTTGCATATGAGTGTTTAGACCTCAACATCCATTTTAAAATTTAGATTTGTACATAGTGCCAGAAGGTTGAATTTTCTTTTTAGATTTTTTTCATTGTGTTTTAGTCCATGACACCTATGGCAAATTACTATAGTCGGTAAAAAAAAAAAAAAATCTAAGACACATCTAGCATTTGGTGGTGGTGGTACTGCATGTCTTTAATCCTAGCACTTGGCAGACAGAGGTAGATAGATCTCTGTGAATTTAAGGCCATCCTAGTCTATACAGAGAAACCCTGTCTCAAAACAACAACAAAAAGAAAAGAAAAACAAGGAAAGAAACTTGCTTGAGATTTTTCAAAAAAAAAAAAAAGTGTAAGTTTTTAAATGGGGCCTGTCACCTGGGCTCTTTGCTATAGGAGTCATTCACTCCTTGTAGTCAATTTTAGTAGAGAAGTTGTGAGACCCAAAGGCTCCTCACCTGGATTAGGACACAAACCTTGCTTTGGTTGGTAATTTTTGGACATATGCCTTGGTTATGCATAATTCCGAAAGCGTTTAAAGGGTAAAGCCACTTTCTGTGTTCGGTCAGTTCTATGAGTACAGTCTGTGCCTTGGAGCTACTATGTCAGGACTTTTTTATGTTTTAAACATAACAGAAAAGACGGCTTTACATTTTAAAGTAAATTTTAAATTTAGATCATTTTTTTGCAGCTGGTGAAACAGCAAATGGACTTAGGGACTTCAACTGCTTTCCATCTTTTTTTCGGGGGTGCGGGGGTGTTGTTTTGTTTGTTTTTTGAGTATTTTCTATTTTCAGAGCTGGGATTGATGGCTTTAATTTCCATTTAGCATTGGTCATCACAATTGCAAAGGCTATGGTGGACCTTTTTACACTGGTAGAGATTTCTGAGACAAGCATGGTTATGAAGAAAAAGGCTACAATTCTGAACATAAGGACACAGTTCTGCAAAAAATTGAAGAAAAAGATTACTGTATTATTCTATGTTTATATAAAGAGGTTGACTGTACCTACAAAAACTCAGTAAAGTGATAGCTAGCTGGAATGTGTCAGAGGTAGGGAGAACTTTTAACTCTAGTTTTATGCTGTTTTGCTATCAGGTCATCTATTTTCTTTTCCTTTGAGACGGGATTCTCTGTATAGCCCTGGGATGTCCTGGAATTTAATCTATAGTCCAGGCTGGCCTCAATCTTACAGAGATCCTCCTGCCTCTGCCTCTCTCTCTGCCTCTCTGCTTCTCTGCCTCTGTCTCGTGCTAGAATTAAAGGTGTGGCCACCACTGCAGAAGACTGGGCCTTGCTATTTTAAAACATGAATAAATACCATCTGACTAAATTATAAAGGTAGCGTTGGACCATAATGTCCAGAGATCTAAAGTTAGAGAGGCAGTATCAGCAGAAACATGAGGTTCTCCAGCCTTCTACTTCTAGCAGCACGGAAGTTTGTAGAAGTGCTGCACTGAGATGAGAGCTTCCTGGCCTTTGTTTGAATGTCACTGCCCATCCAGTCTGCACAGCTGCTTCTCTTGATATATCCAGGTTGCCAACCAGGCCCCCCATCAGCTTACTCAAGCGTGCCTGCCTCATTTAACAAACTATAGTCTTATAGGCCTAGTGTGTATTTCTTGTGGAGACATACAGGAAGTATCTGCTTCTGAATCAGGCTAGTACCCAGACTAGAAAACGACTCCAACCAGAGCAGCGTGATGTGTAAAATGATCTGATTCAGGGGGGCTTACACAGCTTTGGGAAGCTTTCTGGCAGCTATATTCACTAGTTACCAACCCAACCCATGCTCTTTTATAGAGCCTGACATTAATGCAACACCCATCAGAGGGCAGAAGCAAACCAGATCTAGAAGAGTGGCATACTATTATGCAAGTTATCTTTGTTCTTAGTAAGTTCATTAAAGGTCTCAGTGAGTGCTGTCTGGCATTGGGAAGTTTGGTTTTGTTCTGCTAAAGTCTGGCTCATTGCCTTAGTGTATAGAACATTTGAACAGTGGCCTGCTGCACAATAGGGTTGCTTTGACTGGACTCAAGACTGTTCCCCTTACATTGTCCTGACCTCTTTTACATGCTCTCCTTCATAGATACTATATTTTCATTCGTTTTGGTGGTAGTTTGCTTCTTTTGCTTAGTTTTCCTCAGGTTCTTTTTTCTGTTTTTACTAATCATCTTTTCCTGTTTACCTTTATAGTTCTCCTTCAGCTGGTACTCTGGCTCTTAAATTTCTCTTTTTCATTAATAACTATAGAGCTGGAAAATCTCATTGAACTGCTAGATCCATGTCATATGTAACTTAATTGAGCTGTCCACTAGGAATCCCATACAATCTCTCAGAAACTTGCTTTCTTCCTTATCACAGTAGGAACAAGGATAGGCTCATCATTTACTTCACTGTGCCCCAACTTTGAACTACTCTCCACTGCACAGTGTAAGTACATAAGTAAACTCAAATCTTCAATCAGAGTAGTCTGTGTGCACAGACAGCAGATTAGAACAAGCCCTTCCTCATAGGAAGCTCATTGAACACACTTGTCCCTAAGGATTAGGTTGGATGTATCTTCCTCCGTGAGCCCTATGCAGATTGAGTCAGCATACTTTGTCAGAACTTAAGTCTTTAGGCCATCTTTTGCTAGATAGATGGATTATCAAAACCAGAAATAGTTTCATAGTCTGGTGTAAGGCTTACCTGAGGATCCTATTTGTTTTCAAGATAGTTTCACATTCTTTGCATTGTTGTCTTGCAGGATCATCTTTTCTTCAAGCATTATCAGTTACCTTTCTAACTTTACTTTTGCCTACAGAATGCTTTTGCCTAAACACCCTTAATCACTGGCTCATTTTCTTTGATTCTGTCGCTCTGTGCACTTAATTTTATCTTTTGTTTATTAATCATTGTAATATGCCCTGTGTCTTCTCGACACTGTTAACACTTCTAAACACTGCATGGTAATGACTACTCTTTAGCTCTTGGGTTACAGGTTCACGTCTTGTCCTTTCATAATTTAGGGTAAATAGTTATACTGCTAACTATATTTTGCATTTTGTTATATATGCAGCATTAATTATCATATACTGGTTGTGTAGTTTATAAGCATTTCTACAATAATACTATAAAGAAAACAGTAAGAGTATAACTGGAGGCATTTTATTTCTTTTATTTTTTGTGTCTTTTAAATTATATTGTCAGAATAATCAGTAGGTTTAGTGAACTCCTTATTCTTTAAAGTTTGCATTCTATTTCATGAGTGAAGATGATACAAAACTAATAAACTTTTAAACATATTAGCAATTCTATTTTGGATTCATATAGAGTTTAAGCAAATTTCAAATAGTTTATTGTTAGACACAATAATTAATAGAAATAGAAATGAAAAATGAACATAAGTAAATTTGGAAGAATTGTATACCAGAGTCATTTTGGATTGCCACCTCCTTTAAAGTTTTTATTAAATAAAAATGTTAAGTAGTAAATCCTGGGATCGTTGGATGGACAATAACCTGGGTGGTGAACACTACCTCTCTAGTCAACTAAAGGGGGGGGTGGGGCTGGGTGTATGTTTTGATTGTTTGAGACACTGTCCTTTTCTGCTTACTCCTCTTGATTTATGTTTATAATTATTTGGGGGAAGGGTGCCCATGGAAACCAGAAAAGGATCTGATCCCCTGGAATTGGAGCTAGGATCTGAATTTAGGTCCTCTGCAAGTACTTTTAACATCTGAGCCATCTTTCAGCCCTTAGGGTTTTGTTCTCCAGCCAGGCTTGCAGATTCCCATGCAACTCCGGTTGGCCTGGAACTCACAAAAGTACTCTTTTCTCTGCCTCCCAAGTGCTCAGCTGTGACTTGCCAAATTTGGATGGGAAAGTGTGTTTTTAGTCTACTAATCTTATAAAAAGAAAGCCAATTGGTTGCAAAGGGAAACTGTTCAGATTATGGGTTTGGTATTGAGTTGTCAATTTAACACAGCTGGGTATTTAAAGACTTTCTTCTATACCTAAGCTTCTGGTTTGTCTGTGAACGTTTTAAGTAGCTTATTCAAAATGAATGGTTTTAAATTTTTTTATTATTTCTCAGGACATTAGGAATTTGCCTATCTCAGAGGTGAATTGTTACGAATCTCATTTTAATATCTCTTTGCCAAGAAGTGATACCTTCAGCAGCAAAATGCAAAGTATGGCATTTCCACCTACATACAAGAAGGATTACAGATGTACTATGTTTCTAAACTCTGTGAGACTGCCCACGAGGCTTCTCAAGAGGCCAGAGATGCCTGGGGTATAAGCCTTGTCCCATCTGTATTCATCTCCATGCTTTTATATGTCCCAGAAGCACTGACCTGACTTTATAAAATTGTTGGTTTTCCCTAATTAACTTACAGGGCATACAAGGTTGTTACAATGAATATAGTATGCGATAATCTGTCTCAGTACATAGAAAGAATAGGTCACTTCTTTACCTCTTGGAAATAAATCCCTAAACTAAATTACATTTAGAAATTTAATTAAAATGTCTAATAGTTTGTTTTATTATTCCCCATTGAATAAATTCAAGAATTTCAAAATTAACCTTAAATATAACTTGAACTATGTAGCCATTAAAATGGTGTTTCAGAAAGATGTTAATCTTAGTAGCATTGCTATAAAATGATGTTTAGGAAGAACATCTAGTATAAAAGCATACATAAGCATATTTAACAGCAGGATATTAGTTCTGATTATTTCTGAATGGATGAAGTGAAGTAAGCATAAAGCAAGGATTAATGCTTTAATCCTTGTTTAATCTCTGTTTTGACTTTGTTTTTTTCTTTTCAGATAAAACTCAAAATTTTTTAAAATTGTAACTTAAATTCTTGATTGAATCATTTTTGATTTAAAAGAAATAAAACAAAAAAATAATGCCCATTAGGATGTTTTCATGTAGAAAGTTTGTGGGTTTTTTTTTTCCCTTTTGTTTACTTACTTATTTATTTGGGGATACTGGCAATATATATTGTATGGTAATATAGTGCTTGTGAAAAAAGACAGACAACCTATAGCAAAGAGTCAGATTTCTCTTTCCAGCTTGTAGATCCTGGGGTTTAAACTCAGGTTGTCAGGTTTAGTGGCAAGTGAGTCATCTCACTAGCCCTTTGGAAAGCATGGTAACATCTCAGATACAAGGTGTGATTAATTCCTAATTTAGCTCTAATTTTCAACAGTATGAATTTTTCCATTTCCTTTTCTGGAAACATAGTCTCATACTGTAGCCCAGACTGACTTATAACTCACTGTGTAGCTTAGACTGGTATCAAACTTGATGTCAAGCCTTCTGCCCTGATGTTAGAATTATAGGCATGAGCCACCATATACCCAACCTCTTTTTTAAATTTATCTTTTTCATTTAGTAGTCTTTTAAAGTGGCCTTTTGAGGATAATAGTGCTAAGAGACAATGTGCTTAAAGGCTTAATTGGTCTCAAGGATTTTTTAATTTGTTTGTTTGTTTGTTTGTTTGTTTTGAGACAGCGCATTACTATGTATCCCTGGCTGGTCTAGAACTTTCTGTGTACACCAGCCTGTCCTCAAACTTTCAGAGACCCACTTGCTTCTACCTCTCAAGTTCTGGAATTAAAAGCATGAACCTCCATGCCTGGCAACATACAAAGTTTTGATATTTCTCACTGCTTCTATAGGATTCTTTAAAATATCCCAGTGTAATTTTGAGTCTCACCCAGTTGTTTCTCAATGTGGAGTTAGTCAAGTGTAGATACCATTTCATTTTGACCCTTTGACAGAAATTTTTATAAGTTTATAATACTGAGATGGGTAAGATTTTTCTTTCTGATACAAGCAGGTTGTGAAGGGCAATTGTGCCAGATAATCTTAATAGAGCCTTGCCACTTCAAGATTTTGTGATTGTTCAGTGTTGGTGAACAGGTTTAATATTCTAATTCTCAGGCATCTGCTGAGGGAGATCATGAATTCTTTTTGTTTGTTTGGCTTTTTGGGACAGAGCTTCTCTGTGTAACAGAGCCCTGGTTGTCCTAGAACTTGCTTTGGAGACCAGGCTGGCCATATTCTTCCCTGGTTTCAATGGTTTTTTGTTTGTTTGTTTGTTTTAAGATTTATTTTATTTATATGAGTACAATGTAACTGTCTTCTGACACACCAGAAGAGAGCATTAGATCTCATTTCGGGTAATTGTGAGCCACCATGTGGTTGCTGGGAATTGAACTCAGGACCTCTGGAAGAGCAGTCAGTTCTCTTACCCACTGAACCATCTTCCCAGTCTCAAAATTTTATTTTTGACTGAATGTCTGTATGTGGTGTATATGGTAAAGTACTTAACCACTGAACCACCTCTCCAACCCCACCTATGGGCTTTTAAATGAACACTCTTGCAAAATTTAGTCAATTAATAAATTATTGTATAATTAAAATACTAAATAAAACTAAATTATAAATTAAAACACTAGCATAAATTGTGGTACACACTACTATTTTTTCCACAGTAGGAACAAGAGGTATCTGAAAAGTCTGTGGGCAGGTGGTTTGGTTCTAAGACATGAAAGGCAGCATTAACCCTGGGCTTCTCTGCCACACGCTGATTTATGGTTATTTGGATTCTCCGCCTCTTGCTTTGTATGTTAGGCTCAGTGTGGGACAGGAGCAGAGGAACCATAGGAAGGGTGTGAGATTATTGTGTTGATATTTAAAGTAAACATTCTTTTCTCTTGATGGTGCTGCCTGTAAATCTTTATCACATCATCATTCCTATTGAATCTTTAATTCCGTTGTAAAAACCAGTGTTTTGTTGTGCTTACTGAATCAGTTATTTTCTTTGTTCTAACATGTTTCAAATAATTTGAATTCCTGTCTTACCAACATGTTTTTCTATCATTATAAGTCTGTGTTTTTTGTTGGTTTCATCTCACATGGGATTTGTATTTTTAGATTTAAAATTTATTTTTTTTGTTGTTTGTTTTTGTTTTTTGTTTTGTTAGTTTATGAGACAAGGTCTCATGTAGCCATGACTGGCTTTGAATACTTGGTGTTTCTTCTCAACTGCTGAGATTCAAAATATTACTGTATTTTAGTAAGCCATATTGTGGAGAGGGCAGCCTACGCTTGAGTGAAAGCAGCCATTTATCCTCAGGGCTGCTAGATATTGGACTCAGTCTCAGGGCAGTAGATGAGAGCCAGGCCTTCCTGCAGTTGAGGTACACGGATCTTTTTAGATTTTTTTTGTTTTGTTTTGTTTTTTATACCAATGGGACCTATGTCAGATGTGAGCTTTTGTAGTATTAATATGAGTTCTCTAAATCGTGTACTGTCTTTATAGTTGTATAGCCTTGTTTTTTTCTAAGTAATGATTTGAGTGAATAATTTCTTACTCGTCCTGTTTTTCTTCTTTTCAGGCTTCTCTACAGTTTAGCCTTCAATGCCAGGTTTTTGAGGCATCTTTGGTTTCTCATCTCTTCAATGACAACACAGATGATCACAGGGTGAGTGCTGTATAGGCTTACAGATTGAGCCTAAGGGCATGAACAGTGTTCCTAAAGAAGGGGTTCTAATTAATTACTGCTCACACGTGTTCTGTCATGATAGAAAGGTGGATTTCACACACATACACCCTCCCCTAAAAGAAAAATTAGTACCTAATTTTACAGTTAACTTATCTGTAAACATTACTAAACCATGGCTATATCTGAAGAGAAGTTTATTTTCAAAATTTCAGACACTGGGTTTTTTCTTTACCTGCATACATGTTTGTGTACTGCTTGTGTAACTTATGCCTGTAGAGGTCAGAAGAGGGCATTGAATCTCCCGAAGCTGATGGTTGTTGGCTGCCTTGTGAGTGCCGGATATTGAACTCCCAGTCCTTTGGAAGAGCAGCCAGTGTTACTAACTGCTAAACCGTCTTGCCAATTCCTGCTCCCCTGGCCTTTTGTTTTTGTTTTCTTAAATAAAGCAAAAACCAAGCAGGGTTTCACTGTGCGGCTAGTAGCTTATAACTTTAAAGTCCTGCATTAGCTTCTGGAGTACTAGGATTATGGGTGTGTACCCCTTATATCCAGAAAAACCTCCTCTTAGTGGTAGGGAAATTTCCTTTAATGCTTTTATGTTTTTCATTTCATCTTAATGATTCTTTTGTGAATAAGAGAGTTTTTCTTAGCCCACTGTGGCTAGTGACACTCGTGAAGGCTGAGTGACTCATCTGGAATCAACAGACTAGAAACACCTAGGTTAGAGACATACTTAGACAATTTAAAATAAGAAGTTTTGGTACATTTTAATCCTTCTGACATGACCTTGACTTTCATGAACAACTGTTTGCTTAGGGCAAGAGGAGATTGGAGATCATTAGAACAGGAAATGATCATTGACCTATGAGTACACCAGCTTAGCAACAGAAATACTGGTCTGTTTGATAATTGGCTGTTTGTTTATGACATTTGTCTTTTGGTGAGGAAATGGAGTCATGATGTGTGAAAGAAAAATGATACTGTTAATTACATTAAATTATTAATACTATTTTACAATGGATAAGGTTATATAGGTTTTTTAAAGGCAATTTTTAAAAGGCAGTTGAGAATTTTGAATTTCTTGTTGCTCCTTTAGTTTATTAAATAACTTCCTTTCAGGAACATAAATAATGTATTAATATATTCTCACTTAACACTTTATCATACTGCTTTCGGGAGCAAAATTAAAAATGAAACACCTGATTTTCTGAAAATGACAGAAAATTTAGTCTAAAGATAGTTCACAGCAGGACTAGCTCATCTGGGAGACCTACATCAGACTTGGGAGTCTGCCTCATTGTCTCATCAGGTAGCCAAGAGGTTCCAGACCCAACTGAGATGTGTTCTTTTCCTCACCCTAAGCCACCAAATCTAGGGGCCGTCAGATGTTTTTGGTGTGTTTGTTTTGTTTTGTGTTTCTATATGAGGTTTCTCTGTGTAACGGCCCTAGCTGACCTGGAACACTCTGTAGACAAGGCTGACCTCAAATTCATAGAAATCCACGTGCCTTTGCCTCCCAAGTGCTGAGCCCATGGGCAGAGGTTTTGCAAGCCATGTTTTTATTCCAACTGTGTTCTTTCTTATATTTCCTGTTGAAACAAGACAGTTTAGTTTCTGGCTTACTAAAATTGAAACAACTGACAACCAGCAAACAGGCCACTATTTGCCAAAGGTACTATTCCACTGTGGTCACTGCACGGAGGGTCTCAGGGTGTCTGTAACAGGAGCCAATGCAAAAGCAGGAAAAGCTGAAAACTCTTCAATGAGAGGAGGGCGTAGTCTCCACAGACAGGTGCAAATCCTTATTCTGAGGTGTCAGGGATTCATATGAAGTACCACTGATTTTCTGTAATTTAACCAGCTTTTGGTGGTGTTCCCATCACATTAAATTGTAGACTTTTTATTTGCTTCCAAGTCTCTTGAGATTGATTTGTTTTCAGAAGGATGTTTGAGTTGGTGTTTCTCACTGTCCTGTGTTTCATTTGTCCCTGGCTGCAGGGTACACTGCAGGGTGCACTCTTCTATTTTCCATCATTCAACTCAGAATAATTAACTTCTTTTTGCTCACATCATGGAATTAAGGAGAGAACAAAAAGTTAATGTTGGTTTACAGCATTAATTGTTGCCTGTGTGATTTTGTAGTGACTTATTGTAATGTAAGGACCAGGATTCAGAGCAGGAGTGATTTTTTTTTTCAGTGCTGGTTCAGCACTGCTTAAATGTAGAAAACACTGCCTACTCAGCAACTGTGTTAACACTTGTTCCCTTAAATACTATATGCTCTTTGGTTTTACGTGATTTTTGTGGCTCTGCATTGATAGGCCTGGTATCTAAAGGGCTAGGACCACATCTTTACTAATATCAATAAAAATATATGGCAGTGAATTAATTACTTTTGTGTGTGTTATGAAAATTTTTGTAAGTGGCCTGGTAGCACAGTGAGGACTCAGTCAGAAAGAATATGCTGGATTCTCTTCTCATGGGACTGAGTAGGAGACGAGACCACTCTTGTACATGCTTAAGTCAGCTCTCAGCTTTCCTGGCTTTGGTAGTGAGGTAGGACAGTATTTCTGTCTCTCAAGGAGCCAGTACCCAAGGAGGCTGGAAGAGGGCATTGGATCCTCTGAGAGTGAAGTTACAGATTGTTGTGAGCTGCATAGAGTTCCTGTTCTCATTCTAGACCTTTTCCTGAAGGCAGCATCAGATAGATTCAGAGCCCCATCTGCATCTACCTCACTCACCAACCCAAACCCCAGTACCTCCACTTCCTGATAAGAACAGGCAGGCTCCTGCATGTATGGTGTTAATTTCTCCAGCTTCACTCCTGCTCCTGTTTCCAAATAAAACTTTTGGGAACTGGGTGTGATGGTGCAGGCCTTTAATCCCAGCAGAGGTAGGTAGAACTCATAAGTTCCAAGACAGCCAGGGCTACCTTGTCTCCAAAAAAAGATTGACAGAAAGTAAAGAGGGGTATAACAGATACCTATGAAGTGACCTGCAAGTCTCATTGTAGAGGGGACACGGTGCCTTCTTTTCTTGTTTGGAAAGAGCTATGTGTTTCATATAACAGACTTCCATGAAAAAGAAAGGAACCAATCACACCTTGTGATAAACAGTAGAGACATAAAGTTTTCTACAGACCCATCTATGTGGCAGACAAGGGAGCCACTTATAAACATGGACAGAAGAAACAAGACTCCAAGAAGAGTGGAAGATGAAGGTTCTAATTTGGCTGCAATATAGAGGTGTTACAGACCTACCTGAAAGCAGGGCTAGGTAAAATGTTCTGTCCTGCCATATTTGTTGGCCTATGTAAAATGGAAGTCCAAGGAGAGGGGATAGTTTTCATCTAAAACTCCAGGGCTTTGGCTTGATACTATGTCCACTCTCAGTAACTGCCTATTGCTACAGATGGCAGGAACAGGAACACATCAAAAAGGTTGGTCTGGTGGGCTTTCTTGACTTCTATGGTGCCAGTTACTAACTTGTGTTATCTCCAGGTTAACATTTCCTTTTTTTTTTTAACAAATTTATTGATAAAACCAGGTCAATAAACATGGTAATAGCACTCCACCAGGAATGAGAAAATGAAATAAGCTGCATTGAGTGCCATTTGGTATTTGTAAGCCCTGATTTCTTTCTAAGTAGTTTGTTAATGTAAATTTATTTTCACTAAGTATATTATCTGATGTCTCTCTCTCTTTTTTTTTTTTTTTTTTTTTGGTTTCTGTGTAGCCCTGGCTGTCCTTGAACTTGAACACAGAAATTTGCCTGCCTCTGCCTCCCAAGTGCTGGGACTAAAGGCGTGCACCACCACGCCCGGCCTTATCTGATGTCTTAATTCCTAAGCCTCACCTTAAAATAGCTATTTTGATTTTTCCCTGCCCCTTCCTCAGATCTATGGTGCCATTGCTTCAGTTGATATCAAGGGGCTCGCCCATGTCTTTTGAAGATTCTAGTCGAATCATCCCACTCTTTTACCTCTTCAGCTCCTTGTTCAGTCATTCGCTGATCTCCATACATGACAATGAATTTTTTGGTGACCCCATAGAAGGTAAGAATTTTGAAAAATGGGTTTGCTGCTGGCCTTATAGCCTGTCAGCTTTTAAGGGTAATTGAAAGGCTCTCGAGGACCCACCACCACCACCACCCTTTTTTTTTTTTTTTTTTTTTTTTCTTCTTCTTCTTTAAGTTTTTCTGTGTATGTTGATTTGGGGGAAGAAAATGGTTGAAAATTGGTTGTTTTAGTTGTAGGTCAGAGACAATCATCCATGATGCCTTTCACTCTGGAGGAGTTAATCCTGCTGTCACGATGCCTTCGAGATGCCTGCTTGGGGATCATCAAGCTAGCATACCCGGAAACAAAGCCAGAAGTTCGGGAAGAATATGTCACCGCATTTCAGAGTATTGGGGTCACTACTAATTCTGAGATGCAGCAGTGCATACAAATGGAACAGAAGCGATGGGTTCAGCTGTTCAAGGTATGTGGCATGTCAGAATGTATCCAGCACAGACTTGGTTTTGTTTAGTTTCTTTTAGGAGAAATTTGGAGGCATAATTTTAATTTACAAAACTTCTAAGAAAAGTCTTTATCTTTATATCTGTTTCATTTTAAAAGTACTGCTTTTGTGCTGATGAAATGACTCAGTAAATAAAAGTTCTTTCTACCGATTCTGGAGACCTGAGCTGAGTCCTGTATTATATACAGTGAAAAGAGAAAACTGGCTCTCAGAAGTCTTCTGACTTTGACATAAGTGCTGCAGCAGAAAACAAAAAATAAAACCCTTGCTTTCACAGTGAAGACGTGTGTAAAATGTCTTAAGGCTATCCTTGACAAGCTAAAAAAAAAAAGTAATAAAATAAATGTTTTCATTTTTATTTTCATTAACAGATTTTTTTTCTTGGTAAAAATTATTTTTAATCTTTAAGATGGAATCAAAAAGGTAGAATGAGTCCGTTTTGATGCATACTGTATATAAATTACTCCAGAATGAATTCATGGAAAAAAAGAAGTTATGGGGTACCATGGCTGGAATGCTGGGAGGAGTGGGTGACAGGGTTAAAAAAGGAAAAAAAAAAAAGCAGGAAAAGGTGCTTGACTCTGACCCCCATGCAATTTCTGCTGCAAACACATCTAGTCAGCTAAAATTGCTCGTTAAAGGAGAGCAGAAGAAATGCATCTTCCAAATTGAATGCTAGATTTACAGGCCGTTTAATACCAGTGACCTCTCAAACACTAATGTTCCATGAGAGTCATCAGCTGTCCCTTCAGGTCTTTTATCACTGCTTTTGTCAAGCTATCTGTTTAATTGAAAGAAGTTAATTGAATGAAAATGATCAACTAAGCTTGTATTAATATTGCTAATGGAACTTTCTTCTTGGCCATGTTTGGAGAAAGATGTCAAGCTAGACTTTAGGAAAGACCCATTAATGCTTGCACTTAACCTGATGGGCTAATTAAGGACTGCTTATTCATCCTACAAGTCCATGAGAGTCTCTCTGCAGCCCATTCTGCCTGATTTTACAACACATTTCACTTAGAAGCATAAGCATTAGCAGCAGTGAAAGTAACTGATAATGTTTTGATTGCATGAA
The DNA here is from genome assembly GCF_978045245.1 of Mus caroli. NCBI lineage: Eukaryota > Metazoa > Chordata > Mammalia > Rodentia > Muridae > Mus > Mus caroli. The sequence goes on from NW_028227259.1 coordinate 32,147,360, forward strand.
TACAGGCCTAATGCATCATTGAATTCATAATTTGTGCAGATTGGTGTAATACATGTTTGCACAATTTATTTTAATCACCTTTTTCTCTCTATTTCTAAGTAAACCTTAAAAGTTGACTGCTGAGCCCTTCCTTGAAGATGGGCTATTTTGCACCTTTTCTAGGTATCTAGAATAAACTGTCTCACCTACTTCAGACTTGGAATGCTTGTGTGAGTGTTCATGGATTTGAACCAGATGGTAGCATATATGCTTTCTTGTCTATGTGTAATTAAGCTCTGAGATCTTTGTTAGTAACATTTCCCTTAATGTGAGATACCAGGTTTTGTGTACACTAGAAGATAAAGTCACTTTTATAGTTCCTACTGTATGTTTTATAATTTTGAATGACAGTCTTTGGGGCTTAGGAATATCTGAATTTAATAATGCTACATGAGGTGGTTTTTTGTTTTGTTTTGTTTTGTTTTAACCCCGACCTATTTTATTTTGCTTAAACATTAAAATAAAGATTTCTGTGGAGCCAAATGAAATGATGCACACTAGTGATCTCTCAGGTTGCTGAGGCAGAATGATTTACAAGCATGGAACCAGCCTGAGCTCTAGTGAGTTGAAGGTGAATTAACAAGACCCTGTCTCAAGCACCTTCCTGGGGAAGAGGTAGGAAATCTTGCTTGTGTCTGGCTACCACATTTAATGGGCCCTAGCAAAGACAGTATGTCAGGGAGGCAGGCCCATTTATGTGCATTGCCACATAGAGAGCAGTATGTGCTCTGGTAGATGATTCTTGCTCTCTTGATGTATATGTATATGGAAGTGAAAGAGAGATTGAACCCAGAGCTTTGTACATGCTAGGTAAGCAGTGTACCACTGAACTACATCTAAAATCCTAATAGTTTGCTCTTTTTTTTCTTTCTTTCATTTTTTTTTGATATGTTTAGATTTGAAATTGTGTTTTAACAAAGACCTTTGACCTTAGAATATAATTGTTTAAAGGACATATGCCCAACCAATTTTATACCACCTGCCATGCATAGAGTCTAGAAATAATACAAACTAGTATTACCCATGAGTGATGATCAGCTGCTATTAGCTTTTCTTATAGGAGAAAATGACATTTATATCAAATACCATAAACAGAAGGGTGTTGTCACTTTTTTCATAAAAGTAAGCATTGCCTGTCTGTTCATATGGTAGTGATTCTATATGGGAGATGTTAACTGTTGCCCCTGTACAATGTCTGCACCATTTATGTGTACTACAGTACCAGATTAAATTTGAAACTGACAGTAAAACAAACCCAAGGAGGTAAAAGCATTTGCCATTAATTTCTTGCTTTTTCTTTTTTTTTCTTTTTTTTTTTTTAGGAGTTATTAATTTTGTTTTTTATTCAGCAAAAAATTCACTATGTGAAAGACACTGAGCATGGGATTTAATATATAATATTAACTGAATACTACCCCAAACCAAAAAAAGGGACTCCCAGTTTCTACCTTCAGGATCTTTCTATCCTCTATTAGCAGACAGGTCTGATTTTTTTGTCGTCGGCTTTTCTAATTAATCTCTGAATCGCAGAGAGCAGGAAAGTAAGATAGGACAGTTCAAAGAAGACAGCACCTGAAAAGAGGACAGGAATGGCAGTTGGGATCAGATATTATGGCAATGGCCTTTCTCTGAATTTATTTTTCTTTTTTTTTTTTTTTATTTATTTTTATTAGGTATTTTCCTCATTTACATTTCCAATGCTATCCCAAAAGTCCCCCATACCCTCCCCCCACTCCCCTACCCACCCACTCCCACTCTTTGGCCCTGCCGTTCCCCTGTACTGAGGCATATAAAGTTTGCAAGTCCAATGGGCCTCTCTTTCCAGTGATGGCCGACTAGGCCATCTTTTGATACATATGCAGCTAGAGACACGAGCTCCATGGGGTACTGGTTAGTTCATATTGTTGTTCCACCTACAGGGTTGCAGAATTCTTTAGCTCTTTGGGTACTTTCTCTAGCTCCTCCATTGGGGCCCCTGTGATCCATCCAATAGCTGACTGTGAGTATCCACTTCTGTGTTCTCCAGGCCCTGGCATAGTCTCACAAGAGACAGCTATATCTGGGTCCTTTCAGCAAAATCTTGCTAGTGTATGCAATGGTGTCAGCGTTTGGAGGCTGATTATGGGATGGATCCCCGGGTATGGCAGTGTCTAGATGGTCCATCCTTTCGTCACAGCTCCAAACATTGTCTCTGTAACTCCTTCCATGGGTGAATTTCTTTCTTTTCTTAAATGACAGAATTGCAAATGCTGAGACGAGGCTATCTACTTCAGAGCAGAGCATTTTCATTTTTCAGTTACAGACAATGTTGAATTGAGAGGCTGTGTTACTGTTGACAGAACATAGAGTCTCATTGCTCAAAGTCTTCTTTACCTGTCACCTTAGGAATTCAGATCTGTTCCTGAGCTCTGCGTCAACACTGTTACAACATGTAATGCATATGCCAACTTTATAAACTTCTTTTTGAAGTGTAATTTATGGCTATAATCATGTTAACCCCATGGAGAAGCAGGATATCCTGCTTGCTATGTCTTTGTATCTGGCTACCACATTTAATGGCCTTAGCAAAAGCAGTGTGTCAGGAAAGCAGACCCAGCATATGCAGCGCCACATAGAGAGTAGAGTGCACTACTGTAGATGATTCTTGTCCTTTTGACTGTTGCTTTATATTTTCCATTTGAAAGAAAAAATGTTCTGGTTGTGGTGATGAACCTGGTACATCCCAATACTTGGGAGATTGAGGCAGGAAGATCATAAGTTTCAGACCGACCTGGGATCTGTATGGATTCTTTAAAAACCTAAGGCTAATTTGGTCATGGGACAGAAAAACAAAGTTGAAACTTGACTTTTAGCTTCCTCTCTGCTGACTAGCCCTCATACTATAGACCCAGTCAGAAGGCCATATCTAGGAAGGTTCTGTGCCATAGTGGGGAAGCTACTGTTCTTTGCTAACTGAACATGATGTCCATATCACATTACTTTCTAAATACAAGCCTATATAGAATAGTGCTGTTGTCAGCTTTGGTCAGAAAGCTTCTCTTTGCGGTGATCAGCAATTATTTCAGAGACTGATAACTGGCCAAATTACTAAGAATAAATGACCCATAAATGGGACATACCTGTCTTAGTGTTTCTATTGCAACTCTTACAAAGGAAAACATTTAATAGGGGGCTGACTTAACAGTTTAGAATATTAGTCCATTATTATCATGGCATGCAGGCAGACATGGTGCTGGAGAAGTAGCTAGGAGTTCTGCATTCACATCTGAAGGCAGCAAGAAGAGAGCATGCCACTGGGCCTGGCTTGAATATTTGAAACTTCAAAGCCTAACCTCAGTGACACACTTCCTCCAACAAAGCCACATATACCCCAGCAATACCTCCTAATAGTGCCACTCCCTATGGGTCTATGGGGGCCATTTTCATTCAGACCACTACAATATCCAAGGCTGTGGAACATAGTGGAAGAATGAGTAGGAATGTAAGAATTAGAGAAAGGGAGTAGGCGTGGAATGCTGATTTTTTTTTTTTAAGAATTATTTATTTATTTTATGCATATGAGTACACTGTAGCTGTCTTCAGACACACACCAGAAGAGGGCATCAGATTCTATTACAGATGATTGTGAACCACCATGTGGTTGCTGGGAATTGACCTCAGGACTTCTGGAAGAGCAGTCAGCTCTCATCTGCTGAGCCATCTCTCCAGCCCTGGCTGCTGCACTCTTGAACTCACATCAGCTATGCTTGTCTCCACAATATTAGGTCCTTCAGTAGCCTATCATTGAAGTGGGAAGGTCTCCTGAAATAAGATTTAACATAGGCAATTCATGAAAGAGGGGGAAATTTCCCTTGAGTATTATAGCCACTGAAGGTGCTCATGATTTTGTAACCTCTCGTCTGTGCTCCTGTTAACAACTATAACAGATCTTACTGGAACACACACACACACACACGAAGACATGAAAGCAGAGGAACACACACACATGAAGACATGAAAGCAGAAGAATGAGGACAGGAAACTAGGTAGGGGCAGGGGCAGGAAAGACTAAGGAGGAGATGAATGTGCTTAAAATACACTGTATATATGAAAGTATCATAAAACCCAATTTTATTTATAGTTACTATTTATTTATTTATTTATTTATTTCAAAAACATTATTAAAAAGCTACCCAGGTGTGAAAATGTGGCTTAGTAGTAAGTAGAACATTACGGATGGGTTCTGTACCCAGCTCTGAAGAAAAAAGACAACCAACTACCCAACTTTTTTTTCCCCCATAATTAAAATTTTATTGAAAAACGGATTCCAAAATTGGGGATTGTTGTTTTATACTTTATAAAATCAAACATAATTATGTTGTCTTGGTAGAGTAACTGAACTAGATAAGGCTTTCTGTGAAAAATAAGTTCAAGAACTTAAATAAATTAATGTTGCTTTCTTCTAAACGAACAGCTTTCTCCTCTGGGCTAGCACAATTGTTGAACAGCCTATACAGAGTTTAGTTTTCAGCTCATGTCTGAGCCTGGCTGAAAACTAATAGTCTTGTAGTAACCTGGACATTTCGCATTTGTGAAGTAAGAATTTGAGCTTTTCTTCTTTCAAGGAAGGGTGTAATAGATCTCTAGTCAGAGGATGGTGATACCTCTGCTAGCATGGCCGCTCTGGATCTGTGAGGTGAGGAACAGAGTGAATGGATGCAGCCAGTGTCCTGGCTAGGATCCTGATGTCCATGTTCTCACAGGAGTCTCTTGAGTGATGGGCCTGTGTTCTGTTTTTGAAGATCTGTTCTTTTTTTTTTTTTTTTTAAAGATTTATTTTATTTATTATATGTAAGTACACTGTAGCTGTCTTCAGACACTCCAGAAGAGGGCGCCAGATCTCGTTGTGGATGGTTGTGAGCCACCATGTGGTTGCTGGGATTTGAACTCTGGACCTTTGGAAGAGCAGTCGGGTGCTCTTACCCACTGAGCCATCTCACCAGCCCCTGAAGATCTGTTCTTACCTATCCTTATTATTGAGTTGGGCTGGGTGGTTTTGTTTTTGTTTTACTTTTTTGTGGCTAGTTGAGATGAATACTTAAGGAAAGCCATTTTGTAGTATTTAAAACATTGAAGAAAATCCTGTCCTTCAAAATACATTATGTTTAACAAGTGATAACTGAGAGGTATGTAAAATGGGATTGTGTGTACTCAGAGCAGCATTTCAAGCCTTAACTACTGATTCCTTAAGTAACTCAATGCTGGCTGCCCAGTGCTAGGGAATGGCAGAGAACTGAGACTGGGCCTGGGCAGTTATCATTGTGTGATGAGGGCTTGCAGTAGACTCATTGTGTTCTTTCCATTTCCTGTAAGAGAGTCTCTTATGTCAGGTGATGCTCCTGGAACAGCATGCCACTAGTTTTCTCACATTCCTTTTGTCAATGAACTGCCACTGCCGTAAAACGTGGCATAAAGCAAATTCCTCGAAACCAAGGTTCTAGTACTTTTATTTATTCATAAACAGCAAAAGGCAAATAAATGGTAAAACAGGCCCGCACTGGTTCGTTTGTTCTTTCATTCACACACACACACACACACACACACACACACACACACACACACACACGCTCACACACATGCTCTTCACTGGTTCGTTTGTTCTTTCATACACACACACACACACACACACACACACACACACACACGCACGCACACACTCTTCACTAACCTTTCCAGCCTGGAGGGCATAGCCTAGCTCCCGGCAGCAAGCAGGTAAATGCAGCTCGATGTTCCTTGCTTTAGGAACCTCTGGAGCTGAGGAGGCAGTGCAGGCTTTGTTGTCTAAGTGGCACGTGTCCGCCTAAGCGTCCGCTTGGGGTCCAAGCAGATTATTTCTCAGCACGAAGTTTTCTCTGCTGGGCCCTCGGAAGGTGAGCGATTTTGCCGTGCCAGACTGGAGTTTTTAAGCTAAATTCAGCCTATTACAACTAGGGCGTTCCACACATTATTTCATGCCTTTCTTTTTTTTTTTTTTTTTGGTTTTTCGAGGCAGGGTTTCTCTGTGTAGCCTTGGCTGTCCTGGAACTCACTTTGTAGACCAGGCTGGCCTCGAACTCAGAAATCCGCCTGCCTCTGCCTCCCGAGTGCTGGGATTAAAGGCGTGCGCCACCACGCCCGGCTATTTCATGCCTTTCTTTAACACTCGCATGCACACACCTGCTCTCTATGGCCTGGTTTTCATAGTTACCTAGGGCCCGGTCGCGGTCCCTGGGTTTCCCCACCGAGGAGTTCGGGCGGTGGGTGTGAGTTGTTCTTTATCACAAGCCCATTCTCCAAGGCTTGGTTTTCATGACTATCTGTGGCCGCAGGAAGTGCAGCTGTGGAGGCCTCCAGACTGGCAACTTTTACAGCATCGGGAAAAATGCCCTCTGAGGCTATGTGTTCTTTACACCTTTGAATGTGTTCTTCATTTGAAATCAAGCTCTCCTTTCATGTATTTATCACATTGTACATTTGCCCCTTTCAGTATCTAGAAGTGTGTGCTGCTGATTGTGCCTGTTGCTAGACCAGGCAGCATAGACTGGGGAATCTCTGGCACTAGGCAGGACTGCAAGTTTGTGGCTTTCTGGGCTCTAATGGGGGTTAAGGTCCACTTAGACAACTTAGTGAGTGAGACACTGTCTCAAAATAAAAATGAGAATATAGTTCAGTGATTAAACTCCTATCTAGAAAACATGAGGCTTTAGATTAAATCTTTAGTGTCAGGGAAGAAAAAAAAAAAATAGCTATGTTGTTTGGTTTTAATTATTATACCTTTATCTTCAGTTGCTTTTCAAAATAGGCTGTATGTATACCAGTCATCTCCATCCAAGTGTTGTCATTCAATTTACAGATGGATTTATAACATGATAGTATTATATCTTGTTACAGTATGATAGCTAGTAGGACACTTGCCTGAGCTTCTCAATCTGTCAGCAGGATTTCCTGTCATCATCAAACCCAGAACTCTATAAACATAAGGATCTTGTAAAAAATAGTTTGTATTAATGTATAATCTGTAACTAGGCAGTTGTCAGCTGGGACTTTCATAAGAAATCTGTATGTTTCTGGTGACTAACTTTTTAATTTTAATATTGGGGTTGAAGGAAACCAGTTTGTAAGTTATTACTGTGCTGCATGTGAATGTGAATGCTTGCATAATTACTGTGCTCATTTCCAAGTACTGAGGTATTTTTACTCTGAACATTGGAAATCACTGATTTAGGATGAGGGACAGCAGCTAATACATCAAGCATATATATGTCGTATTTATGAAAGCTGCTAACACTGTGTTACAGATGCAGCTGGTCATTCTGAAGTATGCTTCTTTGCTTTCATTTCTTATAAACCACATTGGTTCTCAAGTCCTTCAGACTCAGCTCTGAAACAGTTCAGAGTGGCAGTTTGCCTGGCTCCACTTAAACCATTCTGGACTGAGGTGTGAGTGGTGGTGCCCCCTATGTGGATATTTGTTACCCTCCCAGGTGATCTCTACATGTTGTATAGGCTGGAAACCACAAGCTTGAATATGTAGAAAACTCACTTTGGGCAAGTTTTTATAACCTTTGTTCAAAGTTTCCTAAGATGGGTATACCTATAACTTTGTTACAACTTACATCTAAGAGTCTTAGAGTCTTTCTATTTGGTACAGTTTTCCAGAAATTGTGATTGAATAATTAGAAAGAAAAACTATCTTGTGAATTTTGCATTGGGCATCTGTTTAAAGATGACAGTTTAAAACCATCTCTCCAGTTGTTCTTACCTTCATCATCATCCAGCCTGGGTGAGAAACAGGAAGGCAAGCTGGGGTTCCCAACATCCTGAACACCCAGATGCTGCTGGGAACCATGAGGAGTCAGGACTGGGCAGTGGGCTGGTTTTGAGCCTAGGGCCCAGACTCTGCCTTAGTTGAGGGTTGAGTGTTCGGAGTTTGGGAGTTTTAAGTGACATGGCTCTGTGTGATGAAGGCTTTCTCCCACATCAGTTCTTGATGAGATAGAGTCCTTACTTGTCATTAGTATTTAGTGGTAGTAGAAAATAGTTGTATATGACTTACTCAGGGTAGACCAGAGATTAACTAAATATCTTTTGTAGGAAGGAATGTCCGAGAAGGGACCCTTATTGGCTAAACTCTAGAGGCCAGCCCATCCAGATACCTCATTAGCATGAGGAACTTTGTAATCTGTGCTACCTGACTTCCTGATCCTCATGTGGGGTGTCATGATCACATGCTTCAGGGCAAGAACCTGGTAGTAGATGAAACGCCTACAGTTCTCAGATAGGAGAATTTACCGGGGTTTCTGAATCCATTCAACCTTCCCAGTTTTTGCTTGGTGACACAGTCCCATATGCTTCACAGTTCTCTGCTTCTATGGTGTGATTCCTTGGGAATTAAACTCCTGTCAATCTTGGTAGTAATAAGTATCTTTAATCACTGAGTAATCTTGCCAGCTTTACAAAGTATGTAGTGTAGAAAGGAGAGCTTTTTTACTGCTAGATCTCTTTAATCTTACCAATGACTTTTAAACTCAGATCAACTACTGAAAACTCCCAGGACCCTAGGTAATTTGTGGGCTCTTTTCCAAAGGAGCTCATGGCATAGCCAAAGCAGAGCTAATGCTTTAAGAACATTCAAAGGATACACATAGCTTTGATGCTGCAATTGAGGAGAATGGCCAATTTGAGAAACCCTGTATCAAAACAGGGTTTCTTTGTGTTTCTTTCTTTGTTAAGAGACTGTAGAGGCATAGTCAAGGTATGTGGGGAAAATAGAGATTTAGTAGGGTGCTGCTCATGTGGTATTTCTCAGAAGAACTAATTCCACATAGTAACAGAGTGAGCCTCTTTACAGTCCATGTGAGCTATGCACTGCCAGAATTCTTCCTTAAAAGATTCCAGCCAAGGGGCTAAAGAGATGCTTGCTGGTATGAATACTGTTCCTCTTGCAAAGGATCCAGGTTCAGTTCCTAAGTCCCACATGGACTCACAGCCATCTATAACTCCAGTTTCAGGAGATCATGTGCTGTCTTCTGACCTCCAAGGATACCAGGTACATGCATGGTACACATGCATACATTCAGCCAAAACACTAATACACATAAAATAAATCTAAAGAAAGTGCTATTAAACAAAAGAATTTCAAAATGTGGTGGTGCAGGCCTGTAATCATTGGTACTTAGGCAGGAGGATATAGAGCTATATGAGACCTTGTTTGAAAAAAGAAAAAGGTAGAAAACAATTTTACCCAATTTATACTGTATTGCTGTATTGTGGGGGCAGGGAGGGTATGTGTGTGTGTGTAATGTATAATTCATATGTAATGTGTTCTGTGTAGCTGCTACCCCTAAAGACCAGAAGAGGGTGTTGGATCCCCTGGACTAGAATTACAAGCGTTTGTGAGCCGCTTGATAGGAGTGCTGGGACTGGATTTGGATCCTTTACAAGAAAGGGGAGTCAGTCTTAATTGTTGCGCTCTCTCTCCATTCCTCAGTCCCTGCCTTCTGAGCTGTTTTGTTTTGTTGTGTTTTGCTTCGTGTTTTCCGCCCCTTTGGTTTTTCAAAACAGGATTTCTTTGTGTTGCCCTAGCTATCTGGAACTCTGTAGACCAATCTGGTCTTGAACTAACAGATCCACCTGCCTCTGTCTCTCTAGTGCTAGGATTAAATGTATGTGTCAGCACCCTGTGAATCACAGGTTCCCTCTTGCTAGTTGAGAACTGACCTTTGTTTGTTTGTTTGTTTGTTTGTTTGTTTTAAGACAGGGTCAGCTGACCTCATTTTTTAAAGATCACTTTGTGTGTGCACTTATGTTGCTTTTCTGTTTCTTTTGGTAAACAACAGGTTTATTCTTCCAGCCTGTTCTTGCCCCTAAAGGAGGCTTTTTGTCACATCCATTTTATCAGGTAGACAAACACCAGTGTCTTATCTGGTTAATGGTATTGCCAACTCTGTAATGTTTTAGTCTGTCTGACACTGCCCTGTTCTTTTTCTTCAGGTTATCACCAACCTAGTGAAAATGCTGAAGTCTAGAGACACAAGGAGAAATTTCTGTCCTCCAAACCATTGGCTGTCAGAACAAGAGGATATCAAAGCAGATAAAGTTAGTGGAAAAATCTCCCTAATACTTTTCATTAAAGATGGGTTTCTCAGCTTTTGTATTATAGGAAGTGTAAGCCTTTTTAAATTGTGTAACTCTTCACTTAACTTTGAGGATGTATCAATGTTTTAGGGGGAAAAAAAGTCAAAGGACAAGGTATGTAGCAGCAGCATTGACCTAGACAGCATCCTGATAATCATTGTCTTGATTGTACTGTTATTGCCTCAGGTTGTAGTGAAACCCAATGATTGTCTATTGGAGTTGAAAACAATGTCACTTTTTAGTAATACTACTAGTAAATGTATGTCGTTAGTTAAAAGAGATGGGTTTTATCCTTTGTTGTCTGAAGGGGCAGACAACTCATTGCTAAAATTTGAACCTAAAACAGACTTAATCTTCCAGATCACCAGGAAGAGTGTACATCAGGCACGCTCAGAGAAAGTCACCACTAATGTATTTTAGAATCTTTGAGAGTAAAAGACAGTCAGATATGAGACAGGGATACAGGTGCACCAAGAATCCAGGACAGGAATGTGGCAGGACATTGGAGGTATGTCTATGTCTTCAGGGACAAGCCATCTTCAAGTTAAACCTGATACCTTCAGCTCCACCCACTGGCAGAGTTTGCACATGGTTAGGTCTTGCAAAGTGAACAGCTCCAGGGCCCGATGGATGACTCTAAGGAACTTTTTCACCAACACAGAAGAACTTTAGCATGGTTCTAGGTTTTGACATGTGGTGACCTGTGACTACCAGTAGAAGCTGCTGAGGTATGAAGAAAGGTTAGGGACTCCTGAGAACCCTTCCTTCCAGACATGTACATTGTCCAAGAAACTCTGAGTAACACTGAAAATAGCTGCATGGCCTGGCCTCATATAGTAACTCTACAAGTTCACAGTGGTACTAAAGAGAAAAAGAACTTTATTCATCAATTTTATAGAATATGAAGGAGTCATGTCATTTTGAAACTTTTCTTGAAAGAAGCAGTAAACATTTGGCATGCCTCTCTAAGGCTATCTAGACAGTAATGATATCTTCCTATTTATGCATTTCTTCCACATATCCACATAACGGGTGTCATATTTTGTGATTTCAGGGAAGGGTGTAACATTTCACCATACACATTGAGCCTGCAAGTAGTGGGTACATTCCAGACCATAAACAAAAGCTTGTACCTTTGTTGAAAAAAAAAATTACAAAGACCAAAACTAAAGGATTAGAAGAATTTACAGATTAAAGAAAAACATAAGAGATATAATATTTGTTATTTTTTTAATGTGATGTGCTTTGTTTCATAATTATATCATTGTTATTTTACTGTACCCTGACTATAATTCCCTTTAAAGTATTCAAGGTTAAATTATGAGGACATGTGAGGCAGCCTGGACTGGACAGGAATAGACAGCCAGCTCCTTAGGTGCTGAAACAAAAGAAAGTGCTGACAGCAGTTGGTTCCCATAGGTTACCCAGCTCTATGTACCTGCATCTAGACATGTGTGGCGATTCCGGAGGATGGGCAGGATTGGCCCACTGCAGTCCACCCTGGAGGGTGAGTTCTCAGTTTGCACTTCTTCTCACTAGGATGAATACTCTGTAGCATTCACTCCTTTTACTGTTAGCTCTGTGATTTTTGCTGCACTCCACATGGAGTATCTTCATCATCATTTTCAGTAAAAATCAGCTTGTGTAACCCTTTTAGACAGGTAGAAAATGATTGCTATCTCACATTTTCTGAAAGGTGGGGCTGTTAGGCAAGCAGCAAGAGATAGCCTGGGGTTCTGTGGATCATAGCTGTTTCTTTGCTCACTCTGCAGAATTCCTACGAGTAGTTATGCCTTATGAAGAACATTTGGTTATTTTGTTAGTCTTTGGTGAATATTAATGTAGCTACTATTATTATCAGTATGCAAGTAGGTGTGTGAACATAAATAATGGAAGAACCCTAAGTCACTACAGCCATGTACTTACCTTTATAAAAAGGAAAAAACAAAAACAAAACTGCAGAAGTGTTTTCTGAAGTAGCTGTACCACCTTACATTCAGACCAGAGATTGCACTGGTACTTTGTATCTTACTGAGCCAGTACTTGGAATTGTCATGTTTTGTTCGCTTTGGTTGGTTTTTGCTTCTTTGGCACCAGGTCTCACTATGTAGCCTTAGCTGGTGTAGAGAGAGATCTATCTGCCTGTTTCTGCCTTACAAGTACTGGAATTAAAGTGAGGGACCAAATATTTTGGGTTCAGACTCTGTCTTAGAGAATCTCACCTAAGTTTGAACTCAAGTAAACTAACAGGCTGGTACCTAGCATCAGTCTCCAGGTTACAAGCCTGCCACTGCCTAACAACCACCAATCTGGAGGAAAGTAGAAGTTAAGTTTGGCTCCCAACACCAGCCAGTTATGCTAAAGGCCACAGTAGCCCCTCACCCGCCCCCCCCCCCCCATTAGATGCTTTCCAGGCTAGAAACACTCAACTTTCACTTGTTATTTTGTATAAAATCTTGTCCTGATGAGCATTCAGGGCTTTTCTCCACTGGAACCATCATGTGGGTTAACAGTGAGTTAAGCCCAAGCTCAAGCTTATAAATAAAGACCCTTATGTGATTGTATTGAATCGGCTTCTGATTTGTCCTATGGGGTTCACAACTGTTTCCTGGTACTACAAAAGGTGTGCTCCACAATGCCCTCCTGGGATTGTCATTTTCAAAAGATTATTTTCTGGAAATGACATAGTCATTGCAGTAATGAGTAGTAGCTATGGATGCCTGGCCCTTCAGCATACTAGCATGGGTGAGGGAGGAAGTTCATAGACTTCACAACTCCTTAGCAGTTAGCATTTGGTGAGGAAGTAGGAGGTCATTTTCTTCAGTAACATGGCCCCTGACTGACTGCCCATGCTCCAGTAAATAACTTCTTCCCCATGTTCCTATAAGAAACTCTAGTTGAAGGGCTGGAGAGCTGGCTCAGCGGTGAAGAGCACTGACTGTTCTTCCAGAGGTCTGAGTTCAAATCCCAGCAACCACATGGTGGCTCACAACCATCTGTAATGGGGTCTGACGCCCTCTTCTGGTGTGTCTGAAGACAGCAACAATGCATCTGAAGACAGCTACAGTGCACTCACAAATAAAATAAATAAACTCAGAGAGAGAGAGAGAGAGAGACACAAAACTCAGTAGATCACAGGAAAAAATTGCAACATGAAAGTTAAAAGGAAGACCAGCTGTGAGGAGAGTGATGAGCTAGAGTGAAAGGAGGATAGGAGGATAATGGGTCATGAATATATGTGTGAACTTGTCAAAATTTTATTAAAATTTTAACTATTCGGGGCTACACAGAGAAACCCTGTCTCGGGGGTGGGGAGGGGGGATTAACCATTTAAAAAGGTACATGCCGGCGTGGTGGCGCACGCCTTTAATCCCAGCACTTGGGAGGCAGAGGCAGGCAGATTTCTGAGTTCGAGGCCAACCTGGGCTGCAAAGTGAGTTCCAGGACAGCCAGGGCTACACAGAGAAACCCTGTCTCAAAAACCAAATAATAATAATAATAATAAAAACATAAAAAGACTGTAGCACAGTGATAAAGCACTTGCTTAACCTTGCCCATATCCTACGGTTCATCCCTAGCTCCACTGACTAATGGTACTGTCTTGCTTGTTTTGTTTTAATTATTGCATCTGGAGAATTTTTAACATGCTATGGGTATAGTTTCTTTAACTGTTATAAAATTTGCTACTCTGGCTTGCCTTTTTTCTTTTTTTTGGAGACAGGGTCTCTCTATGCAGTTCAGACCATTCTGGAACTCACTCTGTAGTCAAGGCTGACCACCAACTCACAGAGATTCACCTGCCTCCACCTCCCAAGTGCTGTGATTAAAGGTGTGTGCTACCACTGCCCAGCTATAAAGGAATCTTAAACTGTTAAGAATTATCCAGATTTTCTCTTTTCATTCAAATGTGTTTAAAGGGTTAATTGTGATTCATTGTGCCAGGCTTTTTTCTCACTGTTGGGAAAGAATAGGTCCTAAGTTTACTAGTAAAGTACCAGTATAGGCCCAGTAGTTATACAGCCTTTTCTTAGGCAACTTTTTTTTTTTAAGATTTATTTATTTATTTATTTATTTATTTATTTTTATATGTAAGTACACTGTAGCTGTCTTCAGACACTCCAGAAGAGGGCGCCAGATCTCGTTACGAATGGTTGTGAGCCACCGGGTGGTTGCTGGGATTTGAACTCCAGACCTTCGGAAGATCAGTCGGGTGCTCTTACCCACTGAGCCATCTCACCAGCCCCTTAGGCAACTTTTGACATGCTCCCATACCTACTCCTGAGGAACAAGCAGAGTGAGCTTACAACTGAAGACTGTCAACCTTACCCACCCTGCATTTGTATCGCTCACCTGGCTAGAATGATGTCAGATTTAAGATTGGGCCCAGAGGATGTGTTCATGGAAATAGAAATAGAATCACTAGGTTATTTCAAATCCTTAAAATGACTTTATAAATCCTGATTTTAGTAGCTGGCAATGAATGGGAAGGAAAATACAGGTGGACTAATAAGTTTTAAAATGTGTTGCAGTGGGTCTGGAGTCCTTACCCCTGTCTGTGTCTGAGGAACGACAGCTTGCCATCCTGACTGAACTGCCTTTTGTGGTTCCATTTGAGGAGCGAGTGAAGGTATGCCATTCAGACCCTGTAATGCTAACTTAACACAGTTAAAAAGTTAACACTCCACTTTTTAAAATCTTGCATTTCATCCTTAAAATCCAGTCAGATACTTCTCTATATTCATGCTTTCCCTTGTAGCTGAGCAGCCTGTTAGACTAGAGATTTCTAATAGTGGGATCTAATCAATGTTGTTTAAACTGTCTTAAGTTTGCATTGTTACTAAAAATGCCAGGTTTTTTTAAAGATATTTTGTATCCATTCATTAAAAAATTGGTATGACCATCACTGCTTTGAAAAATGAGTAGATATCTTAGTTCATTGCCAGATGATCTTGAAAAATGTTTAAAAGTTTGCATATATTTGTTTGCAGTTTAATGTGGACTATTCTGTTTATAATAGAAAATTTCTAGAAATTGCTAGGTTCTTCTCTTAGGTACTGACCAAAATATTTTTCAGACCGTCATTCTTTGTTCAGGGCAAACAAAACAAACAAACCAAAAAATGATCTGACTGACCTAGAGGCTCTAGGTCAGTGGTTCTCAACCTTCTTAATGCTGGGACCCTTTAATATAGTTCCTCATGTTGTGGAGACACCCCCCCCCCAAAAAAAAAAAAAAAAACAGTTAATTGTAATTTTGTTACTATTTTGTTGCTATTAAGAATCGTAATGTAAATAATTTTGAAGATAGTTTTGCCAAAGAGATCACCACCCACAGTTTGAGAACTGTTGTTCATAAAAATATCAACCCCCTGCAGGATGTGGTGCCACACTGCCTTTATCTCCCACTTGGAGAGACAGAAGCAGGTGGACTTCTGTGAGTTCAGAGGCTAGCCTAGTGTTGGGAGCTGTTTGCCTTTTTCTAATAGCAGAGTAAAAGTTTGCCTGCTTCTCTGAAGCAGAAAGAGAAAAAAAAAGTCTGCCTGCCAGGGCCTGTTGAAAATTTTTCTGGCCTGCTGAGGCATCAAGGCAAGGGGCTGAAGCTTCGGTTAACCTTGGTGGAAGGAACTGGGAGGTCTGTGGATGGGGACAGATGTTCTATGTATATTTCAGCAATTGTTTCTGTTAGCTTGTGGCTTTGCTTCCCATGGTACTGTGAAGTATACAAAGAAAAGTAAACTCGAGGCAGCTGGCTGCTGCTGCTGTGGTATTGACCAGCGGTCCTCCCAAATCTAACTCCTGGCTTTGCATCTTTTTCCTGCCTTTCCTATCTTTTCCTATCTTTCCTATCTTTGTTCTCCCCCTCAGAGACTGGTCTACTAGTGCTGGCAGGCCCAGCACAGCCAGTGATGTTACACAGAGAAACTCTGTCTTGGAGTAAAAACAAACCAAATAAGCAAACAAATGCCAAAATACCATAGTACCCAACTCCTCAGCTCCATCTACTGGTATTTCATCATTATAGACATGTGAATTTTATTCTTGGAGGAAGCTTCACTTTCCTCCTAAACAGTATTTTGAACAGTGTGTTTGTGTGTGTACATGTGTATTCTAGAGTTTGTGCAGAAGTCAGAGAACAACTTTTAGAAGTCCATTCTCTCCTATCATGTAGTTCCCAGACTGAATTCAGGCAGAAAGTGCCGTACATCTCAACAACCTCAGCTTATCTAGATTTTTAAGAAATATTTAGCTGGGCGTGGTGGCGCACGCCTTTAATCCCAGCACTTGGGAGGCAGAGGCAGGCGAATTTCTGAGTTCAAGGCCAGCCTGGTCTACAAAGTGAGTTCCAGGACAGCCAGGGCTACACAGAGAAACCCTGTCTCAAAAAAACAAAAAAAAAAAAAAAAAGAAAGAAAGAAGTACTTAATAAATGAACACATACTGTGACATGGGTCTTTCAGAGCTTACTGTAAACAGGGGAAACAACTTTAGAAATACTTTTAAATACTCTTCTCTTGAAAAAGTTACTATCTGCTACCTTGTATATAAAAGCTGACACCAGAATTTATAGAAATATAAAGTTAAAGCATGTTTAGCAGTTTTGTTTAGATTGTTTATACTTAGACCAAAAAGTCTTTTGACTCTAATAACCTGACTGACTGACTTTCTTTCTTTCAGATCTTTCAAAGGTTGATTTATGCTGATAAGCAAGAAGTTCAAGGAGATGGTCCATTTCTGGATGGAATCAATGTTACTATAAGGAGAAATTATATTTATGAAGATGCTTATGACAAACTTTCTCCAGAAAATGGTAAATATATTTTTTTTCCTCTGTTGCCTGCATATGTTAGCAGGAACTTGAGAATTACTGTAGAAAAATAACAATTATTGCTGGCCATACTGGTGCATACCTTTAATCCCAATACTCTCAAGGCAGAGGCAGGTGGATTTCTCTGACTTTGAGGCACCCTTGTCTACATATCAAGTACCAGGTCAGCCAAGGGTATATAGTGAGCACCTCTCTCAAAAAAAGAAATTCTGTTGAGCTGTTACTGGGTGGGATTGTACATGCATGCCTTTAACCCTAGTAGTACCAGGAATCAGGGGTGTTTGTGTGTGTGTGTGTGTGTGTAGATATAAAGTTGGTAGTGAAATGGTTGACTAGCAGACTGTCATGGTGAAGACCTAGTTTCAATTCCTTGGGAGGAAATTTTTTTTCCTGTTTATAATTTGTTCTTTTAAGACTTTAAAAGAGAAAAGTTGGTTTTAAAATCAGCCTGTCTGGGGCTGGTGAGGTGGTTCATTGGGTAAGAGCACTGACTGCTCTTCCAAAGGTACTGAGTTCAAATCCCAGCAACCACATGGTGGCTCACAACCACCCATAATGAGATCTGATACCCTCTTCTGGTGCGTTTGAAGACAGCTACAGTGAACTTATACTAGTAAATAAATCTTTGGCTGGAGCAAGTGGGGTTGACCAGAGCAAGCAGAGGTCCTAAGTTCAATTCCCAACAATCACATGAAGGCTCACAACCATCTGTACAACTAAAGTGTGTACTCATATACATAAAATAAATAAATCTTTAAAAAAAAAAATCAGCCTGTCTGTCTGTCTTTCCTCTTTTGTACTAAAGAGGGAACCCAGGTAAGTATTTTACCACTTAGCTGAACTCCCAGCCCTCTGTATGATTTTTTTTTAACCTAAATATAGCAGATAAAACTTAGTAAATGTGAACTATTAAGTGGTATTCCTAAAACTGGTATCACAACAAACATTTTAGAATACCAAATTTTTCTTTTAAATAAAGGTAACCTTTACCCTCATTATAATACTATATCTTCTTCATTTTGCTATCTATAATTCCAAAACTGCAGGTGGTACCTATTTCATTCTTGTGGTGGTAGTGTTCTTGAGACAGGGTCTCCCTATGTAGTCAGGCCTGTCTTGGGATTCATAATACTCCTGTTTCAGCTTCCTGGGTGCTGTGATAATGGCTTTGCATTCACTGTTTTTCATATACATGTATAATTGTTGATCACATTACATTAAAATGTGCTGTTGTAATATGTATTTTTTTAAAAAGTGCTCGGTAACAGTACTGTAAAGAAAATTGGACTTCAATGATATGAAAGTCAGTGACATGTTTTATCTTCCTTTAATACTTGACACTCATAGTTAAATGCTGTAATAGTAACAGTTTAAATTCAAGTATATCATCCCCATGTATATCCTACATAGAACTAATGTTTGATCAGTACTCAGAATACAAACTTTGTCACCTTAGGTCCATGGTAGAGAATTAAATGGGAAATCATAGTTGCTTCTCTTTGAAGGGAGCCATTTAATTTTCTCTAATGAGAACTAAGCCTTCAGTTTGTAATAATTTTCACTACCCAACTAAAGAGCAAATGATGTCAATTAGATGATAGTAGAAGAAAACTGGTGCCAGCAGTTCCCTGCTGTACTCGGCAGATTGGTTTTGCATAACTTAGATTTGTCGTTTGAGCAGTGCAGTGCTTTCTTAAACCCTGTGTGTTGAACTATTGTCAGTTCAGGTCTGAGATCAGGATTTGTTTCCATATATTATGGATCAGAGAGGTGAACATAGGTACCTGGGGAGTCTAGGGAAGCATTCTCTTCAAAATCTAAGCATCTCTTCTTTGGAATCTCATAGCAGCCCTCATTCTTACTTTATTATCTAACTATCATGCGTATCTCTCCCATTTACTTTATTTAAATATACCCTTTGCTAAGCATGTTCAGCAGATGTTTTAGTTGTAGCTAAGCCCAGGGAAAAAGTATAGTTAGACAGGACAACATGAGATGTGTGAATGATTGTCATGGCAGGAAGGCTGGTGGACTCTCTGAAAAGATGAAACTGGAGCCAGAATGTTTGGGAAAGTTGATGAGTAGTGTCTTACTGCTGTGAACAGACACCATGACCAAGGCAAGTCTTACAAAAGATAACATTTAATTGGGGCTGGCTTACAGGTTCATAGGTTCAGTCCAGTATCATCAAGGGAAGAACATGGAAGCATCCAGGCTGGGCAGAATGCAGCAAGGAGCTGAGAGTTCTACATCTTCATCTGAAGGCTGGTAGTGGAAGACTGACTTCCATTCAGCCAGGACAACAGTATTAGAGCCCACACCCACAAGGCCACACCTACTCTAACAAGGCCACACTTCCCAATAGTGCAACTCCCTGGGCTAAGCATATACAAACCATCACATTCTACTCCTTGGCTCCCATAGATTTGTTCAAACACATGAGTCTATGGGGGCCATATCTAGCCATAGCATAATAAAAAGTGCATTTAGTCCAACTTCCAAAGTCCCCATAATCTATAGCAGTCTCAACAGTGTTAAAAGACCAAAGTTCAAAGGTTCTTTTGAAATCCGTCCAATCACTTAAATGTAATCCCCAAAGCAAGACAGGAAACTAGCTGGACAAACTCCAAACTCTACATCTTCATGTCTGATGTTAAAGCAGTTTTCAGATCTCCATTCCTTTTTCATCTTTGTTGACTGCAACAAACTTCCTTTCCTGGGCTGGTTCCATTCTCTGTTAGCAGCATTCTTCAGGAGATATCCTATGTCTTTGCCATCTCAAACATCTTAGGGTCTCCAAGCTCCAATGTTACAGCTACTTGTTTCAATATCTGGGATGCACACATTATCTTCTGTGTTCTTCTGGAGGGCTGGTGTCACGTGTCCAGCTCTGCCCTCTGTACTAACGTCATCAGGTTGATCTACTCCACTGCTGCTGCTGTTCTTGGTGATTAGCCTATGGTACTGACATCTCCAATATGTTGGGGTCTTCCACTGCAACTAGGCTTCACCAATAGCCTCTCATAGGCTCTCTTCATAGTGCCAATCCTCAACTCCTTTGCATGACCCCTTCATTCCTGGGCCGCCAACTACAACTGAAGATGCACCTTCTCCAGTGGCCTTCCATGGCCTCTTACAGTGCTTGCTCCAGCTGCTCTTCATGACCCCTTCATGCCTTCAAAATCAGAACCAACTGGGTGACTCTTACACATTACCAAGTACAGCTGCAGGAAGACGTACAACCTTGTCTATCTCTGGAACACAACATTGTGATCTCAGAAAACACTTCCCAGAACATTTTACCTCAGTGATGCTGGTCTCTTTTTAATCACCACTAATTACTTAGCTCCAGTTAATTGGCATCAATGGTCCCAGTAGTTCCTTTTGTTCTTGACTCTAAAGCTAGAGCTACATGGCCAAATCGGCTGCTTGGACCACTCCCTGGGCCAAGCATATACAGACCATCACAGGTAGGGTATGAGGCCTATGTCTAACTGCATTTCTATCTCTGAGGCCTCTGTAATGTTGGAGTGTATGTGAACTTTTCAGCCAAAGAGACTTTGTACTTAATAGGCTATTTTAATCTAACTTAAAAATTTTCAGATCTGGTTTAGTTCTTAGGAATGAAGGTTTTTAAACCATGTGTAAAGGTTATTTAGTATTTTGCTAGTCAGACAATCTTAGAACATTTAATTTGCTTACAAGAAAAGATTCGAACTACTGTACTTAATTTTCATTTACATAAAGTCAATTGATGTGATTATTTCATTTATCTTCTAGTCATTAAAATCAATTCTTTGTAAATGTAACTTTTATTCTCCTGAAGTAATTGTCATATGGAGGCTTACTGCCTTGTCTGGTAGTCTAGGTCTAGTCCTGGAAGCTTTTAACCGACATACAATCTTATCTAGGCCTTGAATGTTTTAGCCTCTGAGACTTACTTCTGAATAAGCTCACCCTTTCTAGCTCTTTCTAAGCTCTGACTGGCTGGTTCATCTCAGTTGTTCTACCTCAAAATCTGGCTTCTCTCTCCGCCTGACTGAGTTGCTCTGCTTGGCCTCAAGCTAACTCTGGCCGTTATTCTAGTCTTCTGGCTCCTTCTCACTCTCTGACTCATTCTGTCTTCATGTGTGTCTAGCTTGTTTTCTTTCTTCATTCTGTCTCACTATAACTCTCCTGGTAAAACTGATTCCTTTCTCTCTCTCTCTCTGCACTGCTCATCAAATAGCTTCCCTTTCCTTTCTCTTCCCATGACAGTGAGGCATAACCTATTCTGTCACATCTTTCTCTGACTTGTCACTTTGTCTGCCACCTAATTAGACATCACTTTCAAACATGTATGCTTCCTTCTACAAACTAACTTTACCTTCACTGTTAGCGATTAAAAGTGTGTACTAAAGATGTGCACCAAAGCTGAGACACACCTTTTTTTCTTTTCTTTTCTTTTCTTTTTTTTTTTTTTTAGTAAATAACACAATCTGGGGGTTCACAGTATAATAAAATAACCTGAGACAATTCTTTACTGATGTTCATGATCTCATTTCATCTCAGGGTTTCTGAACAGTTTGAGCTACCCATTTACAAAGTTGATTGAGTGGAGCTTGGAGAAGCTGATAACAGATGTTTATAGACTTGTCCTCACCCATGGAAACCATGTACTCATTGCAGTGTTACAGAATTCTACTATGGAGAGAATGTGAAGTAGTCTTCACCCAGGAGTGCTTTGAGGACTGTGGGATTGTCTTGCCACAACCCCTGGTCATATACTCCCCCATTGCTCTCAGCAACTTGCAGCTGTGGGGGTTGGACTGCCTTGATGTCATATCCTGAGAGTACCTTCTTCAGGAAGTTGGTGTTATTTAATTTAATGGGCAGAATTGATGACATTAAAGATTTTCTTCCACTAAAACTTTGAAATAAAATCAAGTATTTCTAATTTGTTCTTAGAAACAGTAGTGTCAAGATCCCCTGACAGGCTGGATTTTTTGTTTGTTTTTGTTTTGTTTTGTTTTGTTTTTGTTTTTGTTTTTTGAGACAGGGTTTCTCTGTGTAGCCCTGGCTGTACTGGAACTCACTCTGTAGACCAAAGCTGGCCTTGAACTCAGAAATCCGCCTGCCTCTGCCTCCCAAGTGCTGAGATTAAAGGCGTGCACCACCACTACCCGGCAATTTTTTTTTAAAGATTTATTTATTATATGTAAGTACACTGTAGCTGTCTTCAGACACACCAGGAGAGGGCATCAGACCTCGTAACAGATGGTTGCTGGGAATTGAACTCAGGACCTCTGGAAGAGCAGTCAGTGCTCTTAACTGCTGAACCATCTCTCCAGCCCCAACAGGCGAGATTTTATGCTGAAAATATTTTCATTCAATTATATATTCTGATTTTCATAAATCAGCTTTCAGAAGGACCAGAATCCTTGACAAGCTATATTCTGAGGGTGACCCTAGGAATATTCAGTGTCAGTTCTTTTGCGTTGGTCCTGAAGTTTAAAGGAGAGGTTCAAAGATGACTAAGGGCAACAATTTCTCATTCAAGAGTGTTTTCACACTTAAAACTTTTATAAAATCCTTTGACATTGTCTTAGTCAGGGTTTCTTTTCTTGCACAAACATCATGACCAAGAAGCAGTTGTGGAGGGAAGGGTTTATTCAGCTTACACTTCCATACTGCTGTTCATCACCAAGGAAGTTCAGGACTGGAACTCAAGCAGGTCAGAAAGCAGGAGCTGATGCAGAAGCCATGGAGGAATGTTCTTACTGGCTTGCTTCCCCTGGCTTGCTCAGCTTGCTTTCTTATAGAACCAAGACTACCAGCCCAGAGATGGCACCACCCACAAGGGGCCCTCCCCCCTTGATCACTAATTGAGAAAATGCCTTACAGCTGGATCTCATGGAGGCATTTCCCCAACTGAAGCTCCTTTCTCTGTGATAACTCCAGTGTCAAGTTGACACAAAACTAGCCAGTACAGACATTAAGTGTAAGATCTTATGTATAGTAGCAAATAAATATTCCTCTTTCCTTCTGGAAATTGATTGTTCAGAGAATAGATGGGCGTAAATATCAAAATACATATTTTTGTATGGCAACTCTCAGATTTTTTTCCCTAGGGGTTTATTTCAAGCTTTTTATTATTCTTGTTGTTGTTACATTAAAAACTTGTGCATGTGCTACACTGTACATGAAAAGGTCAGAGGAGATTTCCTTCATCGTGGGGCTCCCGGAGATCAAACTTAGTTAGTCAGGCTTGGCCACAAGCATATTTAGCTGCCTGAGATACCTTCTAGCCCAGCCCTGGTAGGTTTTAAAATATCTTTTATTATTCAGATGGCATTTTATCTGAAACTCTGATAGGTTTTTGTTGTTTGATTTGAGGGCAGGGATTAAAAATACATGAGTGCAGGTTCTGTGTGAGGTCAGATGTGTCAAATCTACTTCAAGATAGAGTTGTACGCCACCCAGCATAGCTGTTGGGAATCACACTCAGGTCCTTTGTGAGAGTAGTATGGCGTGTTTTGTTTTGTTTTGTTTTGTTTGAGACAGGATTTCTCTGTGTAACCCTGGCTGTACTGAAACTGTGACCAGCCTCTTGAGTGCTGGGATTAAAGTCATGTGTCACCACCACCTGACTTAGCAGAATGTGCTCTTAAACCACTGAGCCACCTTTCCAGTCCTCTTTGTTGATCATATTTCATAATCAAATTAACCAAAATAGATATAAACACCATGATTGAGAGTTATCAATGAAAAACTTGTTCTTCTCATAAATGTAGACAAGACCACAGAGTAGCCTGCCTGCGTAGACAATAGCCAAGGCTTTATAGGCAGCTACGGTATTTTAAATGATATGGGATCCATTATAGTATTAACCATGTTGATTACAATGAGCCATCCTCAGCCTTATGATTGCAACTAATACCCTTTTTAACTTGTGCAATGATAGCTACTGTTCCTCCTAGACAAGATGAAAAGCAAGCTGTAATCCTGGTGAAGTGGCTGTGTTTGCCAGGTTCCTGTGGGAGTCATGAATATGTCCCTGCTGTGGGTCTAGGGAGTACCCTTTCTCTTGCCTGTTTTGTGGATGTGCCATAGTGTACATGAGAAAGTCAGGAGAAGTCCCTTGAAGTGGTATTCCTTGGTGATTAGGTCTATACCATAGGATATCCTTTATCGCTGATTCCTAGTCTTCAGACATGTTAGTCGCTTGTGCCCCTCTTGTGGGAGGTTTTTAACTCTTTTTCCTTGTAATCTCAATTCTTCTTGGGGATAAGGGTTATCTCTTCCCAACTGCCCATCCCGGTATAATTTTCTGACTCTATTCCTTATTAATGATATTAATAAATGGCACTTAAAACATGGGCATCTCTTTTAAAATGACATTTTTTTGTTTTTAAAGACAGGGTCTCTCTGCTTAGCCTTGGCTGTCCTAGAACTCACTATGCAGAGCAGGCTGACCTCAAACTCCCAGAGACCCACCTGTCTCTGCCTCCTGAGTGCTGCAAGTCATACACTGCCATGCCTAGCTGGGTTATTTTTTAGACATTTTGGTCCGCAAAATGAGGTTTCCTGAAACCTAACAAATAATTTTTGTTTGTTTGCTTTGTGTTTTTTTGAGACAGGGTCTCTCTCTACATCCCTAACTGTACATCCTGGAACTCTTTGTAGACCAGACTGGCCCTGAACTCACAGAGGTCCTCCGACCTCTGCCATTTAGTTCTGGGATTGAAGACATGTGCCCGGCAATAAATGATAGTTTTTTTAAATCAGAGAACCCTTTCAACACAGAGGCAGTGACATGAAATGTAGTTCTTTTGTAAAGAAAGGAGGTTCTTGTCATCTTCAGAGTATCAACTCCTGCTATATAACAGAAACATCCTTATCAAAACGTAAAGGTTTCCTGTGTAATAAACCAATCACTCCTTAAATAATCTCTCAGGCCTGCCAACTTCATGAAGTATGTCTTTCAGCTGTCAGTCATAAACACTTGAATTTCACACATTAAACAGAACTGCCTGATGAATACTATGTCCTTATAGTCACTAAGACCCAGCAAAGGTGGGTAATGAAAGGCTCAACTAATTGTCAGATCGAAGGTATGGAAGTAAAAAGTAAAAGGGCATGGAAGTAAAAAGTTTCTCTCTTTTTTTTTTCCCCACTTATGTTTACATGTCTAAAAGTCAAGATATTACTGTAGAAAACTAACAGCTGTGTGTATATTTCCACCACCGATAACAGGGTGGTGCAAAAGATATCACTAGTTTTCTTCCTTTGGTTGCTTTTCTAGCCTGCTGTGGAAACTGGCTTGGGTCCTTTCAGATCAAAAAGACAATATCTTCAGCTTGTATTCAGGTTTGTCTTTGATTGAAACTGCTTTGTGAATCGTTTCAGTGATGAGATCTATGACAAGGTTGTTAGAACCATCAACTATTGCCTGTCACTCTTGTTGCTCCAAACCTTATCTTTACAAAAAGTCTCCTTTTTTCTGCCCACCAATGGGCACCTTGTCCAATGCCTAACTTTACTTTTCAGAGATGGTGGGTTGTTCTTACTAAGAATCTTTCTCCCACTGGTCCACTAACCAGCCATCTTCTATATGATAAATCCATGGAACAGAGTTTCCATGTAAGACCTGGGAAAATTCCCATAACTTTTCTTGGTTACTCATAATTTTAATGGGACCTTCTACATAAAAGTTGGTATTTCTGGCTTATGTTTATTTGCATTTTAAGTAACTTTGATGTCATTGTCTCTCTAGTATTGCTGGTTTATTGAACCATAATCTTAAAGGTCCCTGGTTGATAGTCTTGGTGCCTTTACATAATACTTTCTGTAATACTGTTTTATTGTTCTTTTTTTAATAGAGCCTGATTTGAAAAAACGGATCCGGGTGCACTTGCTTAATGCCCATGGCCTGGATGAAGCTGGCATCGATGGTGGTGGTATTTTCAGAGAGTTTTTAAATGAACTACTGAAATCTGGATTTAACCCCAACCAGGGCTTCTTTAAGACTACTAATGAAGGGCTTCTATACCCCAACCCAGCTGCTCAGATGCTTGTGGGAGATTCTTTCGCAAGGCATTACTACTTCCTAGGCAGAATGCTTGGAAAGGTAATTTTTATATAAAAATAAAGCTCAAAACAAAAGATGTCATTTTACTGTTTTATAGAGTTGTCTACATTTTATTGATTATCATTATTCAAAATTGTTTAAAAAAAACATTTTTGCTGATCCCTACTGAGTAATTATATAACAACTACATTTTATTATCATTATACATTGCATGGGCAGTAGTTGGACTAAAATAATTGGTATAGTACAAAAATAGGGCTATAAAACTTCAGATAAGAAGTATGTATTTATTTTTGTTTGAATATTTATTTATTTATTAAAGATTTATTTATTTATTAAAGATTTATTTATTTATTATATGTAAGTACACTGTAGCTATCCTCAGATACTCCAGAAGAGAGCATCAGATTTCGTTACGGATGGTTGTGAGCCACCATGTGGTTGCTGGGATTTGAACTCGGGACCTTCGGAAGAGCAGTTGGTGCTCTTAACCACTGAGCCATCTCACCAGCCCCTATTTATTTATTTTAATGTAGGCATAGGTATACTTGGAAATTGGTATCTTTCTCATTTGTTCCCTACCATCCTTATTCTCTGAGTCAGGTTCTTTCACTGAACCTAGAACTAGTTGGTTCTGTTGACTATCAAGTCTGGCTTTCCCCAGCACTGGAAATATAGAAGCAGGCTTCCATGCCTGGCTGTTTGTGGTTTTGTTTTGTTAATGTGGGTGCTAGGAATGGAATGCCTCCTATAAGCACTTTATCCACTTAGCCATCAACCCAGCCCCAAAAGTAACTATTTTAAAGTTGTACAATGTGATTTAGACATGTTACATGACTGGGGAATATGTAACTAAAGGCAAAACTTCAGGTTTAATGGTGAAATGTTCATAGTATTCCCTCTAAGTCAGAAACAAGACAGGGGCACACTTGGCTGTGGGGGATCTGCATTGTAATTGCTCCCTATAAGTAGACCTTAATCTCAACAAAATATAGTTGTTACTTTTACTGGTTACTCATATTTTTAAATGTGGAGCTTTTATATACAAGTATATATTTTTATATTTATTTTGTTTGCTTACTTGCATTTTAAATAAAAATATTGGTTACTGTTATTTTTAACTGTGTGTGTGTATGTGGATAGTGTATGGGAGGCCAGGAGGCCAGAGGCATTGGATCTCTCTGAAGCTGGAGTTACAGGTGATTGTGAACTGACTGACATGGGGACGGTGAACTGAACTCAGGTCCTCTGCAAAAATAGTATGCTGCTCTTTATCACCAAGCCATCTCTCCAGCCCTGTTGTCAGGCTGTTAACTACCAATTCTTATTAATGTGTTGGCACATGCCTTTAATCCCAGCACTAAGAAGACAGAGGAAGGCAGATCTCTGCGTTTGAGAACTGCCTGGTCTACAGAATGAGCTCTAGGAGAGCCAAGGCTACACAAAGAAACTCTGTCTTGAAATACTAAAGAAAGGAAGGAAGGAAGAGAGAAAAAGGTAGGAAGGTAAGGGAGGAAGTTAGGTGAGTCATGAAATTTTGGCCATGAGGGTTGGCCAATTGGTTAAGAGCTGCCCAGATGGAACATGGCAAACTATTGCTTGTGGTTATTGATAGGAAAGTAGGATTCTAGTAGTACAGAAGATGTCTGCCCACCTCTGGTGCTGATTGAGGCTTGTTATAAATATAAAGGTTGTGGCTTTTTAAATCTGGGAACTGAATGATCAACAGCAGGGTAGAAGCCCCAACTGAGAGTAAATATTTACTACAACAACATGTTGCTACAGGAGTGATTTTACTCCAGACTCAGCGACTCAAAATTGTTTTGAGTCCTTGTAACTTGAGGAACTGAGTACCCAGCTCTTGTAGCTGACAGCTGAGGGCTCAGCACAGACAAGGGAGAAGGTGGTTCATCTGACCTCCCTTCTTCACCTGACCCACTGCTTCTGCCTCCCGAGTCCTGGGTTTAAGTAAGACGCAGCCTGTGTCTCTCTCTTTTTTTTTTTTTTAAGATTTATTTATTTATTATATGTAAGTTCACTCTAGCTGTCTTCAGACACTGGAGAAGAAGGAGTCAGATCTTTTTACAGATGGTTGTGAGCCTCCATGTGTTTGCTGGGATTTGAACTCAGGACCTTTGGAGGAGGTCAGTGCTCTTACCTGCTGAGCCATCTCACCAGCCCAGCCTGGGTCTTAAAAGAGAAAAGATGTATTTGGTGATATGAAGTAACATTGTAGTGTACATATAACATACCAACTAATGACACTCATCACCAGGCCTGATGACCTAAGTTTGATCTCTGTATTCAACATGATAAAAGAAGCAAAACAACTCCCACAAATTGTCCCCTAGCTTCTATATGCATATCATGGTATGTGCCTTCTCCCTAAATAAATAAATGTAATGCAGAGTATGTGTGTAAAACTCTAATATCTTTAGCTGTCAGACAGATGCAAATAAAACTGCATTGAAATAGCATCCTATTCAGTCAGAATAGCTACTATTGAAAGACAGAGCAGACACGGTAGCTCATGCCCATAATCCCAATATTTGGGATGCAGGACCATTATTTTATGTTCCATACTGCCCTGGGCTATGGGTGGGTGAAATGCTTATGAGAAGGGGGGAGGGTACTTTGATGCAGTTAGTGAGACTGTATATATGGACTCTAGAAGTTCAACAAAGAATGACTTCAGCCCTCGCGTATGTAGCTCATTCTTATAAGGCCTAATACATTGCCAGAGAAAATGAAGTTAGCATGTCCTTATTGCCCATATTGGTGCTTAACAGTGGAACAGATAAGAAATTATAGTATATAGACATGATGAAATGTATATTCATCTATAATGAATACAGTCAGGCCATTTACAGGAAAATAAATGGGACTCAGTGACATTGTATTGAGTGAAATAGTTCAAACCCAGAAAAACACATACCACATATGCACTCTGGTATATGGAAGCTAAAAACTAGTTTTCCTGAATGTAGAATGATACAGAAGTTAGGGGTGGGGGGAAAACGGGTAGATGAGAGAGACTGGATTTGATTATTGAACATTGTAGGCATGTGTAGAAATGTTCCCTCTGAGCCCCATTCATATGTACAATTAATACATGTTAACCAAAAATTAGAGTGTGGGGGGCTGGAGAGATGGCTCAGTGGTTAAGAGCACTGACTATTCTTCTGAGGTCCTGAGTTCAAATCCCAGCAACCACATGGTGGCTCACAACCACCTGTAATGGGATCTGATGCCCTCTTCTGGTGTGTCTGAAGACAGTGACAGTGTACTCACATACATACAATAAATCTTTTTAAAAAATTATTAGTGTGTGATGGCATATGCTTTAATTCCAGCACCTAGAATGCTGAGGCAAGAGGATTGTGAATTTAAGGCCAGCTTGAACAAAATCTTGTCTCAAAAAGGAAGGACTTGGCACATAACTCAGTGATCAAGAGTTTATACATGTTGTTGAACCCAAGACTGCAGAATAAAAACAAGTGAATTATTTAAATTATTTTTAAAACTGTAGCTCCAAGCTGGACTTGGTGGCATGTGCCACCAAGTGCTTTAATCCCATCACTTGGGAGGCAGAGGCAGGTGAATTTCTGAGGTCAAGGCCAACCTAGCCTACAGAGTGAGTTCCAGGACAGCCAGGGCTACACAGAGAAACCCTGTCTCGAAAAAAACCAAAAGAAAATAAATAAATAAAACTGTAGCTCTTTGAGAATAGTGTTGATTTAGTTCCTCAGAGTTTTCTGCATGGGAATTCCTCAGAGGTTTCTGAAATGTCCATTTACTATCTGATTGTAAGTGGTTAACTTTACATCAGTATGTCTGCATCCAAATGAACGTACCCGTACAGCACTAATGGCATGGCACCTGAACATTAAATCTGCAAGAGAAGAAAACTATTTATTGATTGATTATAGTGTTTATTGGGTCATAATATATTTAAATTTTCTTAATGCATATGTTAGTGATTGTTTACTGTGATAAAGTGCACAAAGGTCTTCAGAGCAGCTTTGCACAGGAAGAATTACCTCCTGTCACTGGTCACTTCTCAGTTAAAAGTTCCATTAGCAGATGGTTCCTGCCTGGGCTGTGGGTCATGGCTGCACTTTGTTGCTTGTAAATCAGGCTCTAGACAGGGAAAAGTAAACAGCCTGGCATGTGGTCATGTCATGTTGGACTCTTTTTTACAGATAGAAGCACCTTAGTCCATTTAAGCCAATTAAGTTCAGAATATTTATTGGAACAAATCTTTTATCATATTTGAAATCTACTTGAAAATTTCCCCTTGATTCAGAATATTGATTTAATTGGAACAGAATGCCTATAAATCAGATTATTTGGTAATACCATGGTAATACATTTGAAATTTTTAATTAGCAGATTGTGTAACTTCAGCATGCTTTATAATTGTGTATATCAGTAGAGTAAGTATGAAGTTAATGTATCATAAAGTGAGATGTTGACAGTTAGCAGTTGATCTTGACCTTTCTGGAAGCTGAAAGAATTTATTCTTATATGTCATTAGTGTCCCTTACAAAATGCTCTCTAGGTTCTGAGACTTAAATCTGTAAAGCCTGAGACAAACACTTGAAACCTTGCTTGTCTCATCCTTCGTGTGACACAGTTCCTCTCCTCTGCAGTCATCTTTGAGCCTAAGCTTAGTACATTGTATCTCCTGTGTCATCTATTTTGATCAAACCAAGGCTCATGTCTTTCCTTAAACTTATGATCTCGACAGTAGCACAGGCCTTCTAAAACTAAGACAGAACCTTTTACACAATTTAAATTTAGTGACTGTGCCAACCAAAGCTGTGCATACCTTTAACTCTAGCACTAGGAGGCAGAGGCAGGAGGATCTCTGAGTTTAAAACCAGCCTGGTCTACATAAGCAAGTTCCAGGACTAATAGTGAGACCTTGTCCCATCGAAACAAAACAACAAAACAATTTAGTGGCCATAGCACCTGTGTTTTTCTCTTAAACAAGATCAGTTTAGAAAGGCAGTTATAGCCAGGCGTGGTGGTACACGCCTTTAATCCCAGCACTTGGGAGGCAGAGGCAGGCGGATTTCTGAGTTCGAGGCCAGCCTGGTCTACAAAGTGAGTTCCAGGACAGCCAGGGCTATACAGAGAAACCCTGTCTCGAAAAACCAAAAAAAAAAGAAAGGCAGTTATAAGTAGTTGAGCCTAATCTCTATCATGAGTTAGACCAAGTAAGGAACTCATGATCTTGATTGCATGACCTGATGTGTGTTTAACTTTGATATTATAAATAGATAGAGCAAGCACTCAAATAGGAAAGCTGGGTAGAGGTTGTTGATAGTGGAATCTCAGCCCTGGTAGTGTAGGGCTGAAAGGGAGTAGTATATACAAGGCATTTGTTGATAGGGGGAAAAGGAAGGATATGAAGGAGTCTGACTGGTTTGTTCTGATAACAGAAGGATAGAGGTGGTGTTGGCTAAGCTAGGGAAGGTTGGGTAAGAAGTTACTGATTTAGATACCTGAGACATGCCTTAGGGTTTAGATACCTTAGGCAGACACTATTGAAGAACAAGGTCTGGACTGAGCTGCAGACTGGAAGGAGTGGACACAGAGGGTGGAGCTTGGGAACCAAGTCCCATGGAACAACAGAGTTCCACAAAAAAAAAAAAAAAAGGGGGGGTAATGTAAGGTTTCAGAAGCTTGATAAAGATTGTCTCAAGGAAAAAGAGGATAATTACTATGTGATGTTACTGGTGGGCCAAATAACATTATACCAAAGAGGTGGCCTTGTCATTGATCAGTATGGACAGTCACTTTGCATGGTAACTAAGGTACATTCTGTGCTCTTTGACTGTCATCTGGGAACTACTATGACCATTCAGACTAACAAGCAGTAAAATAACGGCCATTTTCTTTATCACTAGACAAGCAAACTGCTTCCCTTACCCTCTGCATGAAGTACAGACCTGATGCTTTGAGGAAAGAGTATTCTTTGCAATATTCCATTGGGTATATTCAGTTCAGGTATTTGAGAATGTGACTTGAGGTCTGTGGCTGGAAGAAGACAGACAGGCAGGGTGCTAATAATTCTCAATGATTTCCCCCCAGAGTGTGTCCATAGGTGCAGGCAGAGAGGCTTCACTGAAGTCCTGGGAGGTACACTTCAAAGAGAAGTGAGATCAGTGAGTAGAGCCTGTGTGGGAAGGAGCCTGATGACCCCAAGGATGATCCAGAAATAGCAGCTTCACCTGGGATGTGGTAGATGTCTGTGTATCCCTTGGGCTAGCTAGCTTGCAAGCTTTGTTCTGCCACTTCTAAAATTTGCTGAGTTAACCATGACAGTGACTCCCCAGAGAAACATTGGCTGTCAGTTTCTATGGCCACTAACTAGAAAGAGGCAAAAAAGGGTGAGCTGGGCCAGATGTAACATCACCGGTAACTCTAGCACTTAAGGGGGGTGGGGGGTGGGGGTGTGCAGAGAGAGAGAGAGACAGGAAGATTGGGAATTCAAGGCCAGCCTGCAATACATGAGATACTATATCAAGAAATAATATAAGATTGTGGATTGAGATCTCCAACTAGATCTCAATTTGTTTTATGGATTAGTGTCTACTGAGTACCCTCTGGAACAATTGGTATTAAGTGATATATATTATCTAAAAGAAGGTTAATATTCTCTAAATTTATGCAATGAATTTTAGAAATTATTAGCAAGTTATTTGTTTAAACCTGTTTGAAGAATATAATGATAAGTTTCCAAATAAAGACATTGTTAAAAGTTTTAAAAAAAAAAAAGAAAGAAAGAAACGAAAGAAAAAGAAACGAACTGTGTGTAAACAAACTAAAAGCACAGACAATGATCACAGGATCCCATCCTAAAGTCTGAACTGTTGAGAAAATCGGGAGGCTGGAAAGACGATTCAGCAGTTAAAAGCACGCACTGCTCTTGCAGAGGACCTATGTTTGCTTCCCAGTACCTGCCATGGTGGCTCACAACTATCCTAACTCCAGTTCTAGGGTATCTGACTCCTGACCTCTCAGAGCACACACATTCAGGCAAGACACTTAGACACATTAAAAATAAGGAAAGGGGCCGGGCGTGGTGGCGCACGCCTTTAATCCCAGCACTCGGGAGGCAGAGGCAGGCGGATTTCTGAGTTCGAGGCCAGCCTGGTCTACAAAGTGAGTTCCAGGACAGCCAGAGCTACACAGAGAAACCCTGTCTCGAAAAACCACAAAAAAAAAAAAATAATAAGGAAAGGAAATTAGTGTATGAGTGGAGACAAGGAGGGAACAAGCTGAAAAGGAGATAGGGGACAGAGATTAACTTGGGCTGTCAAACTCAGAGGGTCAAGGGACTCTGGGTGAGGGTTAGTACAGTAGGTTCAAAAGACAAGGTGGCCAAGGTGAGCTAGTGCAAGATTAAGTAGCTAGAATGTTAGATCATGGCCAGTTGGATCACTGAAGTCAGCAAAGATTGTCACAGGACTGTTGAAGTAAAAAAACTTCTGCTTTTTAATTTTATCGTTGTTTTTGTTATGTATGTAATATGAAAATGGGTGCATGCCACCATGCACTTTTGCATGTCAAAGGCTAACTATGCTGCTGTGGGTTTTGGAAATGGGTCTTGGGGTCTCAGGCTTGCATGGCATTCACTTTTACCTGCTGAGGCCAGGAGTGAGAATAACTAGAGAGGACCTGACGGTGCTAACAGGGTGCCATGGGCCCAGGCCCAGTGTAGGTATCACTGGGAGAATGAGTGTTCGGGAAATAGCAGTGCCAAAGAAACCTCCTCAGACACTGGGTAGTTTTTTTGGCAGGCACAGAGCAGTGTACAGAGCTGATGCTGTTCATTGCTAAGGTCAGCACTGGATATGCATTGGATTCCCCAGTGATCCCTGAATCTTTGATGTGAAACCAGAACAGTCCACAAAAGGACTAGAGAGGATGCAGTGGTTATGAGCACTTACTGCTTTTGCAGTTACCAGCACACATATCAGGTAGCTAGCAAACTCAAGGGATGAGTGTCTACATGCACAATCCCAGCATGTATCTACATTAGAACTAAATATGTTAATTTTTTAAAAGGACATCAGTTGATTTAATCAAAAGTTAAAGAAAGCAGTTGTGCATCTAATAGCAGTAAACGTTTGAGGTCTTCTCTCCCCTACCCCCACCCCCATGGCTGTTCCTGTTCTTTTTTTGGGGGGGGGGGTTCGAGACAGGGTTTCTCTGTGTAGACCAGGCTGGCCTGGAACTCAGAAATCCGCCTGCCTCTGCCTCCCAAGTGCTGGGATTAAAGGTGTGTGCCACCACTGCCCAGCTTTTTCCTGTTCTTCAAGTAAGGAAACAGCCAGGTGTGTTCAGTTGCCTCTCTAGTTGCACATCCATTGGATCACTCATGAGCAATTGCACTCATTGAAACTAGCATTCACACAGGCAACAAAGTGCGGGGCTCAGTATCTGGTGCATTGAGCACAGTTGGGGTGCCAACCCCAGCTCTAGTGTCAGGTAGCTGTATGGGCCTAACTGCTACAGGAATTGGCTGTGACTGAAAACCAAAGATTCTAAATGAGTCTAAATGGCATGCACATGTTTTGTTTTGTTTTTTAAGCTATGTGGTTAGCATGATTAGAAATAATTAAAATTATTATCTGCTTGCTTTTTTAGGATGGCTTTAAAGCAAGAGATCATTTCCTATGGTTTTTAGATTAAGTTATAAATGTTCACTTTAGAACTACCTGAAGATTGATAGAGATGCATTTGAAAAGCATTATTTTTTTATTGATTCTTAATGTAGTAAATTACTGAAGTTATTTGGCAGCAAGCAGAAGTAGCCTGTCCTGTGACTCACTTTTTTTCCTGATAGAGCCACAATTTGCATTAATTACATTGAGACTGCACTCACTTATATTAAAAGGCTTCTACTATAATTAATCCTTTTCATTTCAAACCATTTTGGCACAATTTCTGGCTATAAACATTCGTGAAGGACATAACTAGAAAATTCTGTACAGGCTTTTCTATATACCTAGCTTTTTTTTTTTTTTGCTTTTTTTGTGACAGGTAGTTATTGATATGTTTCTAGGAACAAGTGTGGTGCAATGGACTTGAAAATGCTAAGTGGATTATTTTACATAAAAAATAGACAGTTTTAGAGTTGTATAACTAACCTGTATTTAGAAAGTACCTTGATTTATGCTTACATTTGTATCTCAGTTGCATACATTATGGAAATTTAATTTATAATCCATTTAGCTGATGCAATCATAGTTTTCAGTGCTATCATTTATTAGTGCTTGTATATTAAATGCTCTAAAGGTTTAAACCTGCCTTATGTAAAAAATTATACCTATGCATTTACATTTTATGAGTCACAGTGGAATTTCTGCTTAAAATTCAGGTAGCCCTGATATATTTAATGAATTTCTCTGGTTTATTGTTACTAATGCAGAAATGGCAAACAATGACCTTCCATATTGAACGTGCAATGATTTACACTCCAGCTTACTTTCAAAGTCCACTGTGTAAATGAGGGCTTTTTCTCAGTACATGAGGATCAATCATGCAGCTTTACGCAAAATGCTCTCCTTGGCTTTGAATTCATCCTTCATTTAGAAGTAATGGTGTTTATAAGTGCTCTAGGTTAATATTATTAACTGTTTGTTTGTTGTTTGGGAATTTTGTTTGTTTGTTTGTTTTGAGAAGAGTTGCCCATGGGAGAAATTGTGTCATATAGTTATCATTGCCTAGACATGCTGCTGGCCTGAGATGTAGGGAGTGAGCACAGACTCAGCGTGAACACGGA
Organism: Mus caroli; assembly: GCF_978045245.1. Classification (NCBI taxonomy): domain Eukaryota; kingdom Metazoa; phylum Chordata; class Mammalia; order Rodentia; family Muridae; genus Mus; species Mus caroli. The sequence goes on from NW_028227259.1 coordinate 32,183,248, forward strand.
TCTCTGAGTTAGACATATTCTAATAGGGAAAAAAGAATTTGTGGAGGAAGACTTGTGTGGCTCCATAGGAATTGATTTCTTAGCATGTTAGGTCTTAGGAAAACAAGTCAGTCATGGCCTGCTCAGTGTGATGCTTGTGTTTACAAGAGTGTTCAAGAGCACCAATCAAGCTGTTAACCAAGGAACTTGACAAAGGTTGGTTATGGCTTCCAGGTTTGCCTGTCAGAATAAGACACTAAGAGTAGAGTGGTAGGTTTTGTTTGTTTGCTTATGTGCTTTTATGCACATGTGCTCATCTGCCATGGTGCACATGTGGAGGTAAAGTTCTCTCACTTCACCATGTGATCCCAAAGATTAGGCTTGTCAGTAAGAACCTGAAATCACCATCTGCGCCACCTTGCCACAGCCTCTAAAAAAATTTTTTTTAACTCTTACCACACATTTCTGAGTCTGTATTGCATTTTACAGCAGTAGGCCATTGGAATATTTACTGTGTGGCATGAATCTCTGACCTGATGTTGGAAACCTTACATAATTTTACTTACCATTTCTGCTAGGAAATCTCTGGAGATCTACATAGTAACTCATTAACACTAATTAATCCAATGGGTGGCAGGGAGAGCAGCTTCCAGCCACAGGCCAAGATTAAAAAGCTGGTGATACTGACAGGTAGGAGTGTGAGGGCCAGTGGGAGTCCTCACGCATCATTGGTGGGGGCAGAAAGGTGCTAGCATTTTAGAAACTATTTAGACAATGTCTTCCTTGTGCTGGCCACCTCTATGCCTGCTCCTATGTATATGGTCATGAAAGTCCAGAAGTGGAAACACCACACATGTCCATCACCAGGTGAATCTATCACACCACAGACAGCAAAGAAAGAATCTCCAAAACCTGGTGTGTGCTATATTATGAGAAGTCTTAGGAGTGATGAAACTTAGATCTGTAGAGGCGAGTCCCTGAATTTACTCAGGTGTAACCACGTAAGAAATCCATCAAAGGGGCTGAAGAGATGCTTCACACTAGCTACTCTTCCACAGGACCCAGGTCTAGTTTCCAGCAAAAACATGGCAGCTTACACTGGTCTGTAACTCCAGTTCCAGGAGATTAGATACCCTGACACAGGCAAAACACCAATGTACATAAAATAAAAATAAATTATTAAAAATTCATGCAAGGTTTATCTGTACTATAGTATAAATAATCACAAAAATAACATACAATGAGAACATATTTCTTATTTTTACCCTTTTTTAGGGGCATATGGGTGTGTACCATATGTATTCAAGAGCTCAACCCAGAGGCCGGAAAAGTATATTAGATCTTCTGGAGCCAGAGTTAAGGCAGTTGTGAGCCCCTCATGTGGGTGCTGAGAATTGAACTTGTGTACTCTAGAAGAACAGCAGTCTTCTGAACTGCAGAAGTAGAGTGGGCAGCTGTATTCATAGTGCTAATATGACCACATCTATAGCTGCTAGAGAGTTCTGTTCTAGATCTAGCACACCTCTCTGTAAACATGCTCTCATTTGGAAATACATAGTCAAGTTCAGTCCCAAAATCCAATGCCCAATGTCTTTCTAAGCTACAGAGAAGGTGTGACCCAAAGCAAACACACAGTGCAGATACAGAAGCAGGAAGTAGAAGGATGCAACTGAAGCCATGTCCAGAGCTGCCAGGAGCTTGAAGGGGAGTGAAAGGTCCATCTGCAGAACTGTGAGACAGTACTCTGTTTTGTTTAGTTTCCTGTTTGTGTTCATTTGGTGCCTAATAAGCTATAACCCTAAGGCACTCGTATCTGCCTATTTGTGGAGAACATCTCCTGACCTATGAAGGTCAGCATGAAGGATTTGGCTCTTAGAAGTCCCATTTAGTAGTACACTCCAGTTTCAGCACTGGTCTGGCACATGGTAAAGGCATTGGCCTCACATTATCGTGGAGGCAGAGTCTGCTGCTCAGGACTCTGTCACTGTTG
>NW_028227259.1:32790216-32950216 GCF_978045245.1 Mus caroli
CCCCAGTTTAACTTCTTGACAGAGCGCCTCTCTGTAGTTTCTGCAATAAGAACCTAGCTAAGGCTCCCAGAACTCAACCCTTTGGATGCCATCCCTGTCCAGGTGACTGTCAGGTTGTGCACTGTGGCCTGCTTGTTGGGCTCTCTGGGGGACTGAGTCGGGGCAGGAGGAGGCTCGCTAATCCTGTTGTCTGGCATCCTTAGCTGGAGTACCTCACCAACCGCATGAAGAAGGTGGAGGACTACGAGAAGCAGCTCAACAAGCAGCGGGTCTGGGACTGCGAGGAGTACAACACAATCAAGATCAAGCTAGAGCAGGATGTGCAGGTGAGGGCTGCTCCCCTCCCCAGGGATCAGGTGACAGATGTCTCTGTGTGACTCAACTTAGCTACTACCCCCAGTGTCTCAGAGGCAGCCATTCCCTGCAAAGTATTTATCTACTTTCTTTTATTTATTTTTATTTTTTTGTGGGAAGGGGTAGGGTCTAATGTAGCCTAGGTTGGTCTTGAACTCTTTGTGTAGCCAAGGATGACCCTGAACACCTGAACTTTCTGTTTCTAGCTTCTAAGTGCTGGGAGTTGCAGCTGGTTGTGAGCCACCACAGGAGTGTTAAGAACAGGATACACACAGGCTCTCTGCAGGAAGAGACGGTGCTCTAACCACTGAACCATCTCTCTCCAACCCATTAGTTTAACTCTTTTTAAAAATTACTTATTTGTAAACCTTGAACAGACTTTTGTTTTGTTTTGCTTTCTTTTGTTTTGTTTTGTTTTTTGGAGGGCAGGGTTACTCTTTGTAGCCCTGGCTGTCCTGGAGCTCGCTCTGTAGACCAGGCTGGCCTTGAATTCACAGAAATCCACTTGCTTCTGCTTCCCAAGTGCTGGGACTAAAGGCGTGTGCCACCATGCCTGGCTTAGTTTAACTCATGCTCTACTGACCTATCTATCTATTATCTATCTATCTATCTATCTATCTATCTATCTATCTATCTATTATCTACCTCACTAGTCTATCATCTATTGTTTTGGAGGTTGAATTTAGGGCCTCATGCACATTATGTGAATGCTGTACCACTGAGTTTTATCCCCAGCCTCCCTTTTACTTTTTGAGATAGTCTCAAGTTAGCCCAGGCTGGCTTCGTGGCACACCTGCCTTAGCCCCTGGAGTAGCTGAGGTTGTAGCCCGTGCTCACTTAAAGCTGTAAGTCCAGTTCTCACTGAGAGCTGCTGTCTTTAATACTAGGATGCTAACCACACAACACTGAACATGTGCCAGGACAGTGGCTGGGGAATGGAGTCAAGGATGTGATATTCCAGGGCAAATGCCTATATCCCAGACAATACAGGGTGGAAGAAAAAGGATTAGCAGTTCTAGGTCATCTTTGGCTACATAGGGAGCTTAAGGCCAGCCTAGGCTCCATGAGACCCTTCTCAGAAAACAAGCAAATAAGCAACAATAATCTATGCTTAATATATACCAGTCAAGGATGGCTGTGTTGAGACTAAAACCTGAGCTGACTGACAGTAGGACACTGGTGTTAAAAGTTTGTGAAACATAGAGAGGAAACCAACAATCTGCTGCATAATCATGTCACTGTGCCCTGTAGACGTGGATTGTGGGAGACACAGTCTTCTGTGAGTTGTGTAGGATTCTGGACTACACTGTCAACAACCCCCATATGCCGCTGCCTCTGGGATCCCAGTGGGAACTGTCTTGCATCTGAGATCTGGTGAAGCCCAAAGGGCTGGGGTGGTGTACACTCGGGACACTGGCTGTGCCCAAGGCATCGGTCACTGCCACTGGCATGACAGGCTGCTGATAGATGGTTGTTTGGGGGCTTTGCTTATAGAATCAGCATATTATTAAATTCTTCCAGATTGCAAAAGAAAAACCTGACCCAAGTCCTTCGGCTCCGAGGTTTCTGCACTGTGTTCAGTGAAGTGAGACACTGGAAGTGGTTCACGATGCTAACTGTGGTGCCCAGGGCTGTAGAGACAGCTCTGGGTTAAGAGCGCTTGCTGCTCTGTGGAAAGCTGGGCTTGGTTCCCAGCATCCCACATGGTGGCCACAGTTTCCTGGAACCCAGGCTGTGGCCTTCACCTGTACGTGGTACACATACATACATGCACTCACTCACACATACACATTAAAAAGGTGGTACTGGAAATGTTCCTCTGTGTGTGTGTGTGTGTCTGTATGTGTGCACACACATGTGCCAGTGCATCATGGTGTAGACATAGATACCAGAGGATATGTAGGACCAGAAATGACTTCCAGAAGTTATTTCTCTCTTTCTTTCCATCATCCCTTAAACATATCTTAAAGGATGGCCATATGTACAAGGTCCTGGATTTTTTATTTTATTTTATTTTTTTTAAAGATTTATTTATTTATATGTAAGTACACTGTAGCTGTCTTCAGACACTCCAGAAGAGGGAGTCAGATCTCGTTACGGACGGTTGTGAGTCACCATGTGGTTGCTGGGATTTGAACTCCAGACCTTTGGAAGAGCAGTTGGGTGCTCTTACCCACTGAGCCATCTCACCAGCCCCCCTGGATTTTTTAAAAAGGAAGGTGCCTTAGTTAGGATTTTACTGCTGCGAACAGATACCATGACCAGGGCAACTCTTATAAGGACAACATTTAATTGGGGCTAGCTTACAAGGTTCAGAGGTTCAGTCCATTATCATCAAGGTAGGAGCATGGCAGCATCCAGGCAGGCATGGTGCAGGAGGAGCTGAGAGTTCAATATCTTGTTCGGAAGGCAAACAGGAGAAGACTGGCTTCCAGGCAGCTGGGATGAGGTTCTTAAAGCCCACCCCTACAGTAACACACTTTCTCTAGCAAGGCCACACCTACTCCAACAAGAGCACACCTCCTAATAGTGCCACTCCCTAGGCCACCATATTCAAACCATCACAGAAGGCAAAATATATTTTTAAATGTACGGTGGGAAATATAGTTTTTGATAAGTCTTCCTTTAAGAATGATATTTGCATGTGATAATTTGAATGCAAGGATCACATGCTCATTGTAGTATGGCTATAAATACATGCTGCGGCTTGAGAGGCTTGGAGAGTGCTGACCTGTTGATTGGGTCTCACTGCAGAGTTGTGGGAAGCACAGGGACTGTCTGGACACCACCACTCAGACACTCTGCACTCTCTGTCCCAGAGAGGACCAGAAGAGCCACTGTTGTCACCTCTAGTTCCAAGTGGCTCCAGAGGCCTTCCACTCTGTGTGGTCATGCCTTTCTTCATGTTACCACATCCAACATGGAACTTTTCTCCTGGACTTCTGTGCTGAGCTATCATCTCACTGGTCCTTGGCCAGCCCCTGAGCACATGTGGCTTGGGTTCTGATCCAGACTCCTGGGCTATGCCCCAAAAGGTCGTGTTTGGAATGTGACTGGTGTCCATCAAAGAAAAAAGAATTGTTCTCAGGAAGCACACTGAACCAAACCAGGTCGTCACACCTGCGCTAATCCTTCCCTGAGCATCTTCCACGGGTCCTTTGGGCTCTTGTTCATATTAGAAATCTTAACATCAAATGTTAGATGTGGTCGGAAGAGGAGATATAGGCCCTGGCAGCTCCCTGCCTGTCACACCTGTGTCTTCTCTGAGGCTGTTCTGAAAGGAGTTCAGTGCTGACAGGGCGTGGTGACAGGGGTGGGTGGGGACAGGACTCCCCACCTGTGCAGCACAAACCACACACTGCTCTTGGCAAAGCCAGTTTTCTGAGAACCTTGGACCTAATCATTTCACTTCTAAGAAATAAGATGTGCTGGGTGGTGGTGGTGCATGCCTTTAATCTCAGCACTCAGGAGGCAGAGGCAGAGGGGCAGAAGAAAGGCAGAGAGAGAGGCAGAGGTGCAGAGGTGTGCAGAGAGGGGCAGAGAGGGGTAGAGAGGGGCAGAGAGGGGCAGAAAGGGGCAGAGAGGCAGAGGCAGGTGGAACTCTGTGAGTTCGAGGCCAGCCTGGTCTACAGAGCAAGTTCCAGGACAGCCAGAGGTACACAGAGAAACTTTGTCTTGAAAAAGAAAATTAAAGAAAAGAAGAGAAGAGGAGAGGAGAGGGGAGGGAAAGGGAGGGGAGGGGAGGGGAAGGGGAGGGGAGAGGGGGAGGAGGAGAGGGAGAGGGGAGAGGAGGCGAGGCGAGGCGAGGCAGGGTGTTGGGAGGTTGTTTGGCAAGGGAGTGCTTCCCTAGCAGGCAATAGGCCCATGGTTCAATTTTTGGGGTGTATTTGTAGAGATTATGTTTGGCATGGTGACTCATGCCCATAATTACAGCTCTTGAGAGGCTGAGGCAGGTGAATTCCTATGAGTTTCGGGTCAGCTTGGCCGATGTAGTGAATTTTAGGTTGCATGTTGTGTGTGTAATTTACACTAGCATTATTTTATAGTAGTGAGAATGATCAAACAGCATACACAGCTATAGGGAAGTGGTAAGCATTGTTATATGGTGAACAGCTATTTACTATGTGATAAAAGAATATGTAAGATTATTTTATACTGTTACTAATAACATTTTTTGGGGAAAAGAATTTTATCAATATAGAATTTCCTCATATTACTTAAAGTATTTGTATTTTATTTTCAGTTATGTATGTGTATGTGTATATCTGTGTGTCTGTGTGTATGTCTGTGTCTCTGTGTGTGTGTCTAAGTCTCTGTGTGTCTGTGTGTGTGTTTGCCTGTGTGTATGTATCTGTGTGTATATGTGTGTGTCTGTGTGTGTGTGTGTCTATGTGTGTGTGTCTGTGTATGTGTCTCTGTGTGTGTATGCCTCTGTGTGTATGTCTGTGTGTGTGTATGCGTCTTTGTGTGTGTGTCTGTGTGTGTGTATGCCTCTGTGTGCGTGTGTCCTCTGTGTGTGTGTCTGTGTGGATACATGCATGTGAGTGGTGGCCAGAGGCGTTAGACTGCTGCAGAGCTGGGGTATGCATGTATGGATGTGTGTATTCATGCATGTATGTGTGTACCTATGCATGTAGGCATACATGCGTGTATTGTGCATTTACTTTTAAAATTTACACCAGATTCTTGAGCAACAGCTTCAGCAGATGAAAGCAACTTACCAGCTAAACCAAGAGAAGCTGGAGTACAACTTTCAGGTCCTGAAGAAGAGAGATGAAGAGAGCACAGTGATCAAGTCCCAGCAGAAGAGGAAACTGAACCGGTGAGCAGGAGTGTGGGTGGGGAGTGGGCGGGCCGGTGGTGAGTGGGTGGGTAGACCGGCTTGTTTTCTGGACCTTTTGTGGTGGCCCATGGGTAAATGGTTTTTTCTTCTGAAGGGGGAGAAAAAGTCAGGCCATGGTGAGAGGGGACAAGTGCGAGGGGTCACCTTTGTCCAGTGGGCTTAGCTGCCCCACTCTGCTTTCCTCCTCTCAGCCTGCACGATGTCGTCAACAATCTGAGAACAAAATACACCAAGCAGATACGGCAGTTTCAGGATGACAACCAGTCCCTGACCTCCGACTACAAACGGCTTGTGACGCAATTCAAGGACCTACAGAAAGCCTTGAGGTGTCCTGGCGATCGAGTCTTTAGGACCTGCCTTGGACGGGTGGTGGTGGTTGGGAGGGCGACTTGGCAGGGGCTCAGTAGCAGTGATTTCATTAGATGTGAGCTCAGCAGCTCATTTGGAGCCAGCCCAATGCCTTAGGACCTTCTCGTGTGTCACTCGTCCACCCTATTCCTTGTTGGGACAGCTGCATATTATCCCAGGCAGGGTGTTGGGGGTTTGAGATTCTTCTTAATGTTCTCATCCTATTGGCAACTGGGGGCACTGGGGCTAAGACACTGCTGCTCCAGTCTCCAGCATGTGACAAAGTGACACTCATAAGGGATGACATCAGAGCTAAAGTCATAGGAAGGTCACTCTGCCAGAGAGCCAGCCAGAACAGGGTGTTCGTCAAGGTGATGGGGGGGGGGCACGCATAGCTCACAGGACTGAGAAGGCCGGGGATTGCTGAGGTCAGCTGCTGTGCTCAGTGCCTTCCCTTCCTTCACAGACACTTCATCATCATCGATGAGGAGAAGTTTCGGGAGATTTGGCTGATGAATGAAGCAGAGGCGAAGGAACTGGCACAAAGAGCCTTTGATGTGGACAGGATCATCCATTCCCAGCACCTGGGCTTACCCTGGAACATGCCTGACTTGTGGTTCCTGAATAACGTGGGGCCGATTTCCCTGCAGCAGCAGAAGTCAGTCACACAAATACTGGAAGAACTGCTGTTGCAGACAGGTGACGAGAAACGGAGTCAATAAGGTGTAGCGTGGAGGGTCCCTCTGAGAGTGTAGGTCAATGCGCTCATGTTACATGGGGACAGCAGGGGAGATGCTCAGTACTGAACCAGTGAGAGGGTTCAGCGGGTAAGGGAGCTTGCCGCCAAGCTTGACTGTCTTGAGTTCAAACCTGAGAACCCACATGATAGAAGGAGAGAACTGACCTCTGACCTCCACACACGTGGGCTCCCATGTACAATAAATAAAAACATATTCTTTCCCCCCAGTTATTTTGTTTGTGGTATCTGGTGCCTCATACACGTTAGGCACACTCTGAAGTCACTGTGGTACAGCTAAGCTCTCAGTTCTATTGCCCAGTATCTTACTGTCACAAACACTGGCTTCCTTTCTACATGGACTGTGTGCCCGAGCTCCCTCCGACAGCCCTCTGATGAGCCCTGAGCTCTTTGCAGTTGTGTGTTTACTTTGGGGATTGCGTGTGCGCCTGAATGAATAGACTTGCTCGTTTGTCTTTTCATTTTCTTTGTTGGATAATGGTTGGGACAGATCGCCCCAAGTAGGTTTGTTGGGTTAACGGCCTTTGTTATCTTGTTGGAAGTTACTACACAGAGACGTGGTCATTTCCATATTCTCAGCAGTGTATCCTATCTCCAACTCTCAGAATCTCTCATGTGGCCCACACTGGCCTCTCAAACTCCAAGTAGCCAAGGCTGGCCTTGAACTCCTGACACTCCAAGTTCTAGGATTACAGGCATATGCCAGCCCATTGATATGATCATGTTCTTTGAATAACCGTCCTCACACGGCAGGATTTCTTCAACACTCAGACATGGGTGGCCACAGGGAGGCAGCAACAGGCCCATTAGCTCAGTCTTGAGTAATACATGACTTTTAAAAGTATTTATTTATTTATTTATTTATTTATTTATTTATTTATGTGTGTGTGTGTGTTTGCACGCCAATGCCACAGCACATATCTGGATCAGAGGACAACTCACAGGAATTGGTTCTCTCCATTCACCACGTAGGTCTCAGGGATCTAAGTTAGGCTGTCAGACTTAGCAGCAAGCATCTTTAGTTACTGAGACATCTTACCAGCCATTACAGGAGGATTTGAACTCCCATTTTCTGATTAAAAATTAACAGGGTAAAGCATTTTTAATTTTTTAAATTGTATTTTCTCTTTTTCTGTTTTTTTTTCTTTGTGTATTTTTTCCTTCCTTTAATTACAAAAAATTATGTGTGAGTATGTGCTACACATGTGAGCCTGAGGAGGCCGGAGGGTGGTGTTGGGTCTCCTAGAGCTGGAGATACAGGCGACTGTGGACTGACAGATGTGGGTGCTGAGAACTGAACTCATGTCCTCTGCAAGCGCAGTCAGTGCTCTTAACTTCGGAGCCGTTTTTCTACCCCTTTTAATTTTATTAAAGTTTTCTTGTTGTTGTTTTTATTTGTTTGTTTCTCATTACGGGTGGTTGAGAACCACCATGTGGTTGCTGGGATTTGAACTCATGAAGAGCAGTCAGTGCTCTTAACCGCAGAGCCATCTCACCAGCACCCCCTTTTAATTTTAAAAGAAGTTGTGGTTCAGTTGCTGTTAGTATGCCTCTCAGAGGCAGCCATTTTGTCCTTTTATTTGGCTGCTTCTAAACCCTGTGGGTTTCACAATCTTGTAACCTGCCTGCAAAACCGTCTCCAAAATGCAAATAAATACATTCAAACTCCCGTCTCACTTCACGGCTCATAGTAGGATTCTAAGCATGAGGCCTCCAGGTAGATGAAGTCGGGAACCCATCATCCTGTCTGGATGCCTCCACTCTCTGGGCAGGCTCTGATCCATCCCAAGTCTGGTCCCCACATGGCAGGCTTTGTTCTGCACTCAGAAATAGGTGGCCACTGAGAGGCAGCAGGAGGCCCATTTGCTCAGGAAAAACCACCAACTGCTTCTCAAAGTCCACAAGGACAGGACGTCATCCTCTTAACTCCCTTCTTTCCTTGACCCCCTTGTAGAAGATGAGGCCACAGAGGCAACCATGTCGGAAGATGAGGATTACATGGACCTGCCCAATCAAATTTCAGCAAAAACCACTACAAAGATCCTGATGCTCCTGTGTGATGAGTCGGTAAAGCCTCTGAGGCCCTGTGGCCTGGAGCCAGGCCTGCCCAGAGCGGGGCTGGGGAGTGAGCTTGCACGGCAGTGCTTGCAGAGGCCTGGCCAGCAATGGCTGCTTTCCCAGTGGGCCACTGAGGTGTGTTCTGGAAGAATTTCCAGCTCCTTCTGAGAGCAGTGCTGGTAGACAGTCGTGCCATGCCTGCCACTAATTCATCTGCTGGGCTTGCCACTCATGTGGATGCACCAGCTGTGGCCTTTCTCCAGCTGCATGAGGTCTAGGATGCTTCCACTGTCTCAGCAACTAGAATCGGGCTTAGAGCAAGGTCATGTTGGAGCTGGCCCAGCTGGGGCTGGGTTACTGCAACATCTTGTGGGTGTTCCTGAGACGGCAGCATTCTGAGGTGGTAGGAGGAGCTAAAACACTGGCTCAGCCCCAGTGGTCCTGGACAGTCAAGGCAGTTTTCTTTGTTGCTTCTGAAGTCACTCCTGCTGAAGGTCCTCTTTGTCATATGCAGCCAGACAACATGACCAACTCTCTTTGGAACCCTTCCCGAGTTCCTCAGCTCATTGTGGCACTTGGCTTCTCCTCACCCCACCCCCATCTGTGTCGCACACGTGTGACTCACGTTTCCATCGTCTTCTCTCCCCTCTTCAGTGCTCGCTCCTGGGCTCTGTAACTATTGGGGGGTGGGGGACTATGGCGCAGCAGGCACCGAGGCTCAGTCTGGTTTAAAGTAATGTGAAGATTCAGTTGTTTTCCCAGTGGCCTGTGGGTGAGGTAGAGGGTAGTCTAAATCCAAAATGGGATCTAACTCGGTCATTGGTCTTGCTTCCTGACCCTGGCTCACTGTTAGAGACTGTACTCTGGCATTGTTCCTGGAGAGTCACATTATGGATGGTTGCAAACCCCATGCCGTGTTCCTGAAACCTGGCTCTGACTGGGGGCACCATCTTTCTTTCCTCCTCAGGGTTTCCTCATAGAGAGCAAACTACTGAGTCTGCTCCACCCCCTGGAGAAGAGTGAATGCTATCTGCTGAGGTTGGACGCAATCTTCTCCGTGAGTCCCACTGGGCGGAAAGGATATGGGGTCAGGGGACAGGTCCTGTTTTCTCAACATTACCTCAAGACTGCACCAGTCTCCCAGGGGCTCAATAGCACTGCCTGCCTTCCACTTCAGATTGGCTTTGGTGTCATGCTCTGTGTGGAGTCCTCCCGACTCTGGGCTTTGGTTGAGTTCTGATGGTTCCAGTTCACTTCAGCGTCCTGGACTCTATTCGGCATCCGGCATCCAGGGGTGCTGAGGGGAGCACCCAAATCTCTGGTTCAGAGGAGCTGAGAGTCTATGATGGCCCGAGTTCATGGCCTGCTTGACAAGGCGTCTGAGAGGCCATCTTGTTTTCTTCTCAGGCCCTGGCAATCGAAGACGAGGATGACTTATACAAGCTGGTAAACTTCTTCCTTCGATACCGAGCCCACCGTCTATCCTCTGCCCAGGTGAGATGGGCAGCTGGGGAGAGCATTTCCTTTCATTCCATTTCTGTACAAGTTTTGCTTTCCTGTGGGGCTCTGCCCTCTTTTCCCTCTGCCTCTGTCTATGACACAGGCCTGAGTTCTGATGTGGCTGGCATCTCCCTCCACCATAGCTTCTTCTCTTGTAGCTGTTTGGGCAGTATGCTGGAGTGCAGCACGGACCCTGGACCTGGGGGCAGTTGATGGTGTCTATGCCAGGAGTGGCTAATACCATCGGCTTATAGTTATTATTTTTTTCTATTTGCAAAGGGAAGAATGGCTGGAGAGGGATGGGATGTTGTTCTCTATTGAGGTTCAAGGGTTCAGTTTTCCTGGGCTTTCCTCAAAACCAGGCTTTAACCACCATGAGACATGAGTGCACTGCATTCTGTGCATTCTCCTTCATCACACTTTCCTATGAAGCAGGACTCATTTGTAACACCATGAATATTATGTTGTAAATGATTTCAGAATGAGATGCAAAGGGAAACTTTGTGGGGAGTCACATCCAAGGTTTTAAGTTTTTAATTTAAAAGTCAAAACTAAAAATGGTTTTAATATTGTTAGCACCAGGGTGAGTTTCCTGACAGCCTTCATAACTGGGGAAGGGGGAGTAGACGGAGAGAGAGGGAGAGAGGGAAAAAGAGAACAAGAGCTGGGGTGTGACTTATTTGGAAGGTACATACTTAGCATGTAGGAGGTCCTGGGTTTGATTCACAGCACTACATAAACTGTGTGGTAATGTAGGCCTAGGATCACAGCACATGGGAGGAAGTGGCAGGAAGATCTTAAAGCAGACATATCTGAGGGAGAGTATTTTCAATTAATATCAATTTAGGGATTAGTTTCCTTAATATATAAAGAGCCCACATAAGCCAATAAGAAAACAAGACCATAGTGCAAAGGAAAGAGTGGGGCAGTCTTCAAACTCACAGTCTTCCTCCCTCACCATCCTAAGTCAGGGGATTACAAGTGTGCACCACCATACTTGGACCAGGACAGGCAACCTTCTCCCCTCTCTCCTCCGAGACAGGGTTTCTCTGTGCAGCTCTGGCTGTCTTGAAACTCTGTCTGTAGTCCAGGATGGCCTCCAACCCAGGCATCTGCCTGCCACTGCTTCCCAAGTGTGGGGTTAAAGGCATGCTAGTAAAGCAACGTTTAACATGTGGTCAGCCTTCCCTGTCGAGAGGGGAGTACAAGTGAGGCCTGCATAGCAGCCTCTGCCTGTGAGGTTGGCAGTAGAGTTCAGTGTCTGCTAACATAACTGATGCACTGTGCACAGGCACACTCATAACCTGGTGGGAGTCTGATGGCTGTCCCTTCAGTGAGGACAGTTTGACAGCATCAGTCACTTTACAATTCTCCTAGGATTTTGTTCTATAGATAGAACACTGTTGACTTCCATCCTTTCTCTTCCTCCCTACTCTCTCTCTCTCTCTCCCTCCTTTCCTTTCCTTTCCTTTCCTTTCCTTTCCTTTCCTTTCCTTTCCTTTCCTTTCCTTTCCTTTCCTTTCCTTTCCTTTCCTTTCCTTTCCTTTCCTTTCCCTTCCTCCCTCCCTCCCTCCCTCCCTTCCTTCCTTCCTCCTTCTCTCTCCCTCTTTCTCTCTCTTTCTTCCTTTCTGCCAGTCTCTTTGTTTTTCTGTTTTTTTTTGTCTGTCTGTCTGTCTCCTTCCCTCCCTTCCTTCCCTCCTGTTTCTTTCTTCCTGTTTCTTTCTTCCTGTCTCTTCCTTCCTTCCTTCCTTCCTTCCTTCCTTCCTTCCTTTCTTTCTTTCTTTCTTTCTTTCTTTCTTTCTTTCTTTCTTTCTTTCTTTCTTTCTTTCTTTCTTTCTTTCTTTCTTTGATTTTTGAGACGGGGTCTTAGGTAGCTCAGGCTAGTCTCAAACTCTATGTAGTCAAGGATGACCTTGCACTTCTAAATCTCCTACTCCTGCCTTCCCAAGTGGTGGGATTAAGGTACACTCCTGAATGCTCTGCTTAATGCAGTTGAAACTATATGTTTATTATAGTTTTTTAATTGCAGCATTATTTCAAATAGAAGACTGGAAACTGCAGATTTCCATGCTTAAGGAATGTATTTAATAATTCATGGTGTTCTCTCATAATGGGACAGGAGGAAGACAATTTAAATTTGAAAAATTTTACCAGGATCAATTCTATATTATGTATGAGCCAAAGGGGTATTTACAGCATTGGAGCATGTGACTAGCAGTACAGAGAACACCTGTGAACTGGATTAGAGATGGAACACAGGTCTCATTCCAGAGCCTGCCCCCTCCTTACTCACCTGCCTTCTGTCTTTATGTAAATGCATCTGTCTTTGTCAGGGTTTCTATTACTGTGATGAAATGCCAGGACCAAAAAAGCAAATTGGAGAGAAGAGTTTACTCAGCTTACACTTCCACATTGTAATCCATCACTGAAGGAAGTCAGGGCAGGAACTCAAAGAGGGCAGGAACCTGCAGGCAGGAGCTGATGCAGAGGCTGTGGAGGGTGCTGCTTACTAGCTTGCTCCTCATGGCTTGCTCAGCCTGCTTTCTTATAGAACCCAGGACCACTGGCCCAGGGAGGGCCCTGCCTCCCCTGTTGATCACTAATTGAGAAAATGTCCTGTAGCTGGCTCTCATGGAAGCATTTCCTCACCTTAGACTCTCTGATAACTCTAGTTTGTGTTAAGTTGACACACAGCCAGCCAGTACGGTGTCTATCTACAGGTTTTTAAGACACTTTGCTGATTCCTTCTCTTGTTTCTCTGTGTGTTTGGGCATATCCAGACCACAGTCAACCCTGTACCTCTCTCTAGGTCAGTTCCTCCATTCATAGCAATGTGGAGCGTACAAGCCTGATGTCAGCGCTAGAGCGTTTGAGTCTGATGTCCCAGACAGACAAGGGAAGCCTGGTGTCCAAATCAGATCAGGAGCCCACAGAGCAGGAGGACGAGCAGGAAGGTGACAACGCAAGCCTCACGAGCAGGGAGTTGGAAGAGCAGGAGGACCTGTCATCACCCAGGTTCATCCACCCCAATGATGTTCTCAAGATTCTGGAGGCCTTTGTCACGGGGCTGAAGAATCCTAAGTATGCAGGGGTACAGGGGTGATGGAGGGCTTGCTGGGAACACAGTGCTGGGACATGGTGCTGGGACACAGTCAGAGGAGAAATGGCTGTACACATACACACACATACATACACACATGCATACACACATGCATACATACATATACACATGCATACACACATACATATATATACACATACATATACATACATACACATGTACACATGCATACACACATACATACACATATATACACATGCACACATGCTTACACAAATGCATGCACATACATATGCACAAATGCATAAACACATACACATATACACACGCATACATACACACATGCATGCACACATACACACATGCACACACATACATGCATATACACACATACATACATATATACACATACATATACATGCATACACACATATATACACACACACATACACTTGTATTCATACACACATACACACATAGACATATACATTCATGTACATACATACATACATACACACATAGACACACATACACACACACACACACAAATGTGACTGGCATTGCCTGGGTGGCAGGTAGAAACATGCACTACTTTAACTTCCAGGGACGCTCAGCCAGTACTGAAATCGAAGAAAGAGACTCGAGATAACTCGAAGGACACGGAGTACTGGGAATCCCTGGCTGCCGTTATCCCTTTCTCCAAGCAGAACCTCTGGGATGCGCTGTACAAGGCCTTGGAGAAATACTAGTCAGCATCAGGGCTCAGAAGGACAGGGAGCTGGGTGATCTTTAGGGGCAATCCTGTCCAGGGGCATAGTCGTGTCTCCTGTGCTCACACAGTCTGAGGGGGTGGGTGGTGGCGGGTGCTGCTCCCAATCTCATTGTCTGTCCCTGTTAGCCTGTGAGGAAGGGAAGTGTCCCAGGTCTTCCCCTGCTCACAGCCAGAGTAGAAACACCAAGGGCCTGGCTTCTAATCAGTAGAGGATGGAAGATGAAGCTGGCCTCTACTTAACCTGCTTCCTGCATCCCACCCCTAGTCTCGTGCTGACCCAGAGGGCCAAGCTGCTCATGGAGAATGAGTCTCTGGAGCAGCAGAATGCAGAGATGCAGTCCCTGCTGCAGCAGTATCTCCAGGCCAAGGTAGGTGCTGGGGCCCCGGGCCCGACTCAGATCAGAAACCACACCTCAGGAGGCGGCACTGCTGGCAAGGCTGTGGGTACTGCAGGCTGTCCTGACAAGGCCAGAGGAGCTGTGACTGTCCCAATGGGGTCACAGCCTTGGGTCACTCTGCTCTGAATGCTCTCTTGTTTTTTAACTTTAATTCTTTCAGCTAGTGTGTCAGGTAGACTAGGCTAGCCTCAAACTCTATACGTAGCCAAGGATGGCCCTGCACTTCTGCTATTCTGCCTTGGGATTACAGGCAGAGCCATCACGGCAGCCTGTGTGTGTGCTACTGGGGAACACACCTAGGGCTTTGGTACAGGTCGAGCTCTACAAACTGAGCAACGTCTGTGTCTCCCTCTTCCCTCTCGTGAGAGCCTTGGGTGTTGTAGTGCAAGCTGGCCTCGAACTCATGGAAATTCTTTTTAGTCTCTCAAGTACTGGAGTGATAAGCATGAACTAAAATGCCCAGCTGTAGAATCATTCTTAATTACTTTTTTTAAGCACTCACGAGTATGTGTGTGTTCTCTCATGCCATAGCACGTAAGAAGACAGCTTTTGGGAAAGAATCTTTTTCTTCCACCATGTGGGTGGGTACCAGAGACAGGACCAGGAAGTCAGACTTTTTGATGAGCACATTTCTGCAGAGCAACTTCACTGGCTCACAACCACCCTTGTTTGTTGGTTTGTTTGTTTCTCTCTCTCTCTCTTCCTTTCTTTTTTCTTTTTCTCTTTTATCCTTTTTTTGTTTTTTTTTTCGAGACAGGGTTTCTCTGTATAGCCCTGGCTGTCCTGGAACTCAACCAGGCTGGCCTCAAACTCAGAAGTCTGCCTGCCTCTGCCTCCCAAGTGCTGGGATTAAAAGCGTGTGCCACCATGCCTGGCCTCGTCTTCCTTTCTTTTTTCCTTTTCTTTTCTCTCTCTCTGTCTCTCTGTCTCTCTGTCTCTCTCTCTCTGTCTCTCTCTGTCTCTCTGTCTCTGTCTCTCTGTCTCTCTCTCTCTGTCTCTCTGTCTCTCTGTCTCTCTGTCTCTCTCTTTCTCCAGCATCTCTTTCCATAGCCTTGGCTATCCTGGAACTCACTATATAGCCCAGACTAGCCTCAGATTCATAGAGATTTGTCTATGGATCCTGAAGGCTGGGATCAAACGCGTTCTTCACCACACACCTAGCCAGAATTAATCTTTTTTTTTCTTTCCGAGACAGGGTTTCTCTGTATAGCCCTGGCTGTCCTGGAACTCACTTGTAGACCAGGCTGGCCTCGAACTCAGAAATCCGCCTGCCTCTGCCTCCCAAGTGCTGGGATTAAAGGTGTGCGCCACCACGCCTGGCAGAATTATTCTTTTTTAAAAACAATACCCCTTCCCCCACCCTTGTATCCTCTAACAACTTACTGGGCAGAAACTCTACTCCCTGGTTCACAGAGAGAAGCAAGCTTGTTGAGGCTTCTGCAGCTCTGAGCTTCCCAGGATCTGACTCAGGGTCCCCGTGAGTGGGGAGCCAATTCTGTGCTGTCAGAGGTGTCCAGTGATAACTATAACTTGTTCCCACGGACTTGCCAGAGGAGGAAGGAAAAGTCCCTGTAACCTGGCTGCACACACTCTGTGGCTGTGGTGGGATGCTTCAGGGTGGGACTGGGGCCAAAATGGTTGACAGTCTCCAGTCCCTTGTCCAGCCACAGAGGACATATGGCTGATCTCAGGGCCCAGGCCACACCTGGAAGGTGGATGGGGTGAGTCTTGGTATCATGATGGGCTCTTGGCCTGTGACAGGACTCAGACGTTTGGGGACACATGGCCCCTGTGCCTATGGATTCGTCTGTGCACAAGAGGATGGAGATGAGGGCTAGAGGCAAAGGCTAGACTGAGGAAGCAACAGGCGGGAGCTTGTGGGGGATGAGTGGGGAGCATGAAGGAGAATGCTCCTGGGAGCACTAGCTGGAGCCAGACAGAAAGCCCTGGCATCCTTCAGGGACCCTGACACCTCTCTACTTTGGAGAAGTCCCTTTGCAGGGACTGGGACTCTGGGAGAGTCAGCATGTGAGCTCTCACCGAGGGCAAGAACATGAGCTTCACCCTTTAATTTCCAGGTAAACACAGAACTGCAGATCCCACCAACTCAGGGCTTCCGGATGCCCTCAAAATGAAGAAGGATCTTCAAAGCCTGGTGTCATGGAGTCTACACCTGTCTCTTGAGAGCCAGACCCACCCTGGGTTTTTCTGAGCTGGATCTTTCTGCCAAAATAAGGCATCACTGTTCCCTGAAGTTCTAATAAAGTCTTTGAAAGCTTAGGCTGAATGCCGTGAAAGAGGCCAAGGCTACATGGACAGGGGTCCCCTGCCCTAAGTGGTATCATGGAACTTTGTCTCCCTGGGCTCAGACCTAGGTAAGACCAGCACCAGGGTCCCTTCCTGTCCTTGGGAGGGTGCCAGTCACTATGGGTGGAGGCTGGGGCTTTGGAATCGTATAACTTCACATCGTCCCCAGACTGAAGGAAGTTCTCATGCTTTGGGGCCCCTGGGTCCACCATGGTGTGCCCTCTGGACACAGCCGAGGCTGGCAGTCCTGTGCCTGAGGCCCACCTTAAATGCCGCTTTACAAGATGTCACCCACAAGAGTTTTACCATTCCTTCCCACACCCCAAACCTACTCTTCCCTGCTCCACTTCTGTCTTAGAGTTTGATTTATTTTATTGAGAGAGAGAGAAAAAAATCACACTCAAGAAAGGAACAGCAGCCAGCAGGCTCGCAGAGGCAGAAGGGCACCGCTTTAAGTGTACACTCGGGTGTGGCTGCCGGCAGGAAGGACAGGGCAGTCAGTCTTCAGGACGGCTGGTACACCTGATTCACACTTGGAGCTTGTGTACTAGCTGACACACATTGGCCAAGGCAGAGGCACCCCTGGAAGTGATGGGAAGTCCAAAGCTAAGCTGCCAAGTGACTGTGACTGTGAGAAAGAAGCAGAGCCAAGAGGAGAGCATGCGCAGAAGCAGCTGGCCGCTGCCGCTGGTCAGGATGCTCTGCAGAGAGGTGTGTCGCCTCGCCTCTGCTGGCATTCCTGGTGCTTTCCACGTGTTCCTACTCATCAGATCCTTGGGCACTACTCTGAGTTCCTTGGTTAATTTCACTGGTGCCTTAACACAAGATTTGGAAAGCACAGGGAGGGTTGGGCCACTACCACTCTTGGGGCTGGGCAGAGGAACCTGGTACTTTAGACAAGAGGGTATCTGGTGCCCCAAACCCTAGGCAGGCCTGGGACAAGATCAGGCAAGCAACAGTTTGGGTGTGGGGATGAAGCCCAGCAAGCAGGTGTCTTGCTCAAGGCTGGCAGGCATGGGAGGGCTCCTCAGGGAGTTGGGGGAGAGTCCAGGTGAGGGAAGGCAAAATATGCAGCAGCCCCTGGAGGGATGCTGGAGCAGGCTGGGGTGGGGCACACTTCAGGCCCCTAGGAGCTTCTTGACCATGTAGCCTGGGAGGCTGTAAAGGAAGAGGGCCAGCATGAGCAGCCCCAGCAGCGCCAGCACGATCTTGATGATCAGCCACTTGTACCGGGTGCAGATGAGGTACTTGATAGATTTGAGTGGGTTCAGGAACCAGACGAATGCCGTGTCAGGCCGGCTAGGGTGGGGAGAAGACGGGAGGGGCTGGTCAGATAACCAGCACCAGCCACCCACACACCCACACACGGCTCCCACCTTTCTGTCTTTCCATAGTGATATGCTAGAGCCAGGGTGGAGCCCCTATCTAGTATCAGATTGCCAGCTTCTAGATCCTGTCTTCTCGGGGAGACCTCACTGCACCAGCTCTGCCCTGAGCCTAGGTGGCAGATTTGTCAGGGACTCAGCCCCGATTGCTTGCAGTGATGAATTGAGGCAGACCCTGGTATTACAGGCCACACACGTCCTTCCTGAGATTGCCTATATAGTACATCATGCAGGCTTCTGTCTCCCCATATTCTCAGGAAATCAGAATTGCTCAACTTTCCTCCTTCCCTCCCTCCCTCCCTTCCTCCCTCCCTCCCTCCCTTCCTTCCTCCCTTCCTTTCTTCCCTTCTTCCTTCCTTCACCCCTTATTCCTTCCCTCTCTTTCTCCCTTCCTTCCTTCCTTCCTTTTTGGGGACATGGTCTCAATTAGCCTAGGCTGGTCTTTTATTCACCATGTAGCCAAGGATGACTTTTGACTTCTTATCTGCCTGCTTCTACCAGCTGAGGGCTGGGGTTCTAGGCATGCCTCACTACCCCTGGCATATGTAGCCCTGGCCATTGAACCCAAGGCTTCACTAATGATGGGACGACATTCTACTCACTGAGCCCCATCCCTGGCCATCAAACCCTCCCTTTATGATAAACCCACAGATAATGTCCTCAGCAAACGTTTGCGCAGCTTGAGCGCCGTGCCTCACTCTCCACAACTTGCCCGCCATCAAGGGGCTAACCTGCTCTGCCTTCTGCAGAGTTCCTTGGTAAGATCCCCTTGTCAGCTTCTACTGTCTGCAGTTTGTGTCACAAGATCAGCAGGCCCCATAAAATGTCACAATATCAAATTAAAGTGTTGGATATACCCTGGTGCGTGTGCATGCCAGAGCCCACACCTGTGCACGCACAGGAGGTCAGAGAGAGGCTGTAGAACTCTACTTAAGCTAGGGTCTCTCACTGATCTGGAGCTAATCTGGGCCCAGGAAGCCCCAGAAATCCTCCAATGTTTACCTCCAACAGTGCTGGGGTCACAGGCTCAGGTACAACCATGCCCTAGCCTTTTTGTGAGTGCTAGGGACTTGAACTGGGGTCCTCATGCTTGTGTTGCAAGCACTTTTGACTGAGCTATCTCCCTAACCTCTGGATATACTTTCCTAACAGCTGTCCCATCATCTTTCAGAGGATGCGGGCCCTAACCCCATTGTAAGAGGGGCATCGGGGGAGGGTGTGGGTCCAAGTTGCCTGGGTTTCTATCCCCAGATGTTGTGGGCAGGTCAGACTCCCTTGAGTCTTAGTGTCTTCGTTTGTAAGATGCTTTAACAGGAATTCTGACTTTCTGGAAGCAGTGAACTGAGAACATGCTGGTGAATCTCAAAGCCTGCAGGGACATGGTCCTCGGCTGATGTCAGCTTGACTGTTTTCCCTGGTGGAACAATTTGTCCTGGGAGTAGGAGCCAGCTGTACCCATGGAGGCCTCTTACACAAGGAGGAACTGTTTCAGAACAACTTGCTAACCCTAGACAAACCCTGCCCCCTGTGCCACCCCGCCCACGTCTCAGCTGCCTCTTGCTTGTGGAACTGGAGTAGAGTCCGAGAAAAATGCTGCTGCAGCTGGTGGACACTAGACTGGCACTTTGGCACCTAGGCTGGAGACCCAGGGCCACCTAGCCAGGTGGCCTTGGACAAGCTATGTCACTTCTCTGGCCCAATAATATAAAAATTATAAAAGAGTCATTTCTGGTTCTGATGAGAGTATGACTACATTTAAAGTGTGAAAGTTTCCAATGCATGTTTATGTGGATGCACATATGTGCTTGTATGCTTCTGTGCATGCTTCTGTGCCTGTGTGCGCTTCTGCATGTGTGCGCACTGTGTGTACACATATGAACTTGTATGTGTGTCTGTTGAGTGTGTCCCATGTGCTGGCCCGCCCTTGTCCAGAGGCAGAAGGAAGAAGTACCAGGCCTAGGCGACTGCAGGGCTCAGGCCCCGAGGATCTTCTTGGCCAGGTAGCCAGGCAGAGAGTAGAGAAACAGGGCGAAGAGCAGCAGCAGGAGGAAGAGCAGCAGGAGTTTGAGGAGTAGCCAGCGGTAGGTATGCCACAGGAAGTAGCGGGCAGACTTGAGAGGGTTCAAGAACCAGATGAAGCTTGTGTCGGGCCGACTGGAGCATTGGGAAGAGCAGACAAGCACAGGAAAACGACAGGAGGGTGGGAAGGGGCTTGGTGAGAGACCTCCACCAAGTAGGAGTTTCTGGCACCAAGTCCGGCCATCTTTGCAGTGCTTGCATTGCCTTTGTCAAAAGCTAGGAAGAACCCATAACACTGTCGGACTTGGGGGCTGGGCTTCCTGGGAAAGGAACAGCTTTCTTTGCAGATGGGCTTCCTTTGGTTCAGAGGGAAGAGGTAGCTTCGGGGTTGAAGGGTTGAAGCCCGTGATGGGGCTGTGGGTCAGGAGGGAACAAAGTAGTTGTCTGTGAAGTAAGGGCAAGAAGACCAGAAGGGTCTGGGCCCTCTTCTCTTTTCGGCTCCCATGGTGTGGTGTGATTGGGGGTCTAGGCAGGCGGGTACTCACTTGGGTTTTTCTAGGGGATCAGGTTCATTGCGAGCCAGGCCCACAGGATTCTTCTCTGCCTCCTCTGCCGTGAGTAGGTGTAGCTCCGCCTCCACTTTGCCCTGAAGGAAAGAACAGAAGAGTTCCAGTGTCTGACCCACAGGGCTAGGTATCCCAGCCTGGCCCCTGTGGGTTGGATCCCAAGCAGGAAGTGGTACCCACTGTGAGCTCAAACTCATCATTCTCATTGCGGGCCAGGAGGGGCCACCAGCCTTTGACACGTTTCTGTTTAAAGATGGAAACCAGGGGTACATCCACCTCCCCGGTGGCCATCTCCATGGTGCACTGCTTGGCTGTCTTAGCGCCCCTCGGGAACCGGTTCAGGTCCAGCTCGATAGCCCCTGTGACAACATCGCATCGGAGTCAGTCTCGGGTGGGCATGGCAGGGGTGGGGACTGCCCCCCTTCCTTCTTTTCCACTCCCACTTTTGTTTTGCTCAGGCCCTTGCTTAGCTAGACATCTTCATCCTGGCTATAGTGCATTCACTGATGTCTTACCAAACCCAGGCTTGCAGATGCAGATAGAGTTTGGTGCAATCTGAGACCCAGGGAAATCTGCCTCCTTAGAGATTCTTGCTGGCTTCCCATCAGTATTTACATCAACTACCTGGTGTACCCATTACACCTTGTTGTTCCCGTTATGACCCCAACAAGCAACTGGGAAGATTCTTGGAGAGGCAAGATTCCCACTTGCTATCTCTGGCTCTGAGGACTAGGTGACCCCTCCCATGGACTCAGCCCACCCTCCCCTGCCCCTCAGCTCTTGGCCCTAGGCCTGTCTCTGCTCTGCACCCAGGAAGTCGTCAGCCGAGAAGTGGTCAGCGTCCCAGATCTGCAGGGTGAGCCGCGCAGGGATCTTGTACTCTGTCTCATCCCAGGAGAACATAGACTCCTTCTTGGACATAACGATCTTCTCTTCGGCCGCTAGGTAGTCGAAGGGGAAGAGGTATCTCCAGTTGAAGTTGCCCTCCCCCGTGAGGGAGTGATAGTGGACGTCTGTGTCCTGTTTGTCCTCCTGCTGGCCCTTCAGCCACCTGCTGGGAGGAGTCACCTGCTCCAGCTCTGTGGCCACACCGCGAGGGTCCCTTCCCACCCCAGGATCCCCAGCTCAGCCTGTGACTGTCACCCACCCCCTCACAAAAATATCACTGGACTTCTCTCCCGTGAAGAAATCATCATCTTCCAGGACCACCTCGTCTGTGTTCCACACGATGACCCGCAGCTCGTACCTGGACGGGTAGGGAAGCCCATCAGCAGCCTGAGGTAGGGCTTGTCCCAGGTTCTGGGGACAGATCAGGGCTGGGTCTCTTATGTGCTAGCAAGAGAAGCCCTGGGAGACTTGAGTGGGCTGGGAGAGTTGGGGAGGAGACTAGAGGGAGGTTTCTGTCCAGTCATGTCCTGGTGGGTCAAACAACAGGGTTCCTGGGGGGAAACCAGCCAGTCTGGAGCAGACACCCATGAACACTCCTGGGTTGTGGGGCTAATATGGGAGGAAGAAGAGGAGGAGGATGGCCATGCACAGCCGTCCCCATGCAGGGGGGCTGCTACCATGAGGCAGAGAGCATACCCTGTCCGTGTGTGTCTAAAGGCAGGAGCGGCGATCTATTTCTAAGAAATTCTGAGTGAAGCCCAGTGGCCCAAAGTGGAAGCCCACTGACTCTGGGTTTCTTTATGTCCTTGTCCTCAAAGAGGATGTCCCCTTTGAGTTTCAGTTGAAACTACAAATGAGGTGGTTACATTTCAACCATTATGCCTGAGGTTCATGGGTGGGAATGTGGTTCTCTGGAACAGAGGTGGGTTTACCCCTTTGTGATCAAGCCTGGAACAGAAGGCTAATAGCCTCAGGCTGGAGGTTGCTACAGGCAGAGCTGGCTGCACCATTTGCTTGTGGCCAGAGTAAAATGGAAATACTGGCCCCAATCCCAGGTTAAAAATCCTCAAGAAACAAGGGGTAGCTCAGGGCTAGAGTATTTGCCTAGTATGCACGAGACTGTAGGTTCAACCCCCAGTTCTGTCATTAAGAAATTGAGGACGGCAACATCAGGGTTGGAAAACAAGAACACAGATAGCTTTGTACGCCCAGAGGTTGGCCCCAAACCCAGGGACTGATGATATGGAACGGGCAGTGACCACCCTGACACCTTATTTAGTGTGATACTCAGTTCCAGGAGCCAAGACTACCTAGGTGAGGCAGGTGGCTTAGCTCCACATCGGGGAGCTCCCTCCACCCTAGCATCTCTGGTGTTTTTCAGGCAGTCACCCAGAAGAAAGGTTGGTAAAATGTGAGAGTGGTACAGAACAGGCTCTGATAGGTTCTTCTATGTGCCTGTAGTAGGAGTGTGTGTGTGTGTGTGTGTGTGTGTGAGGGGGGGGGGGAGAGGGAGAGTTGTGAGTGCAGGTGGCTTTGAGGGGTGGCTATGTCTTTGTGAGGGGGATACTATGTGGAAGAGGGTGCCGGGATGTGGGTCATCACATTCACTGTGGGCAGAGCAGGCCCTAGAATCATGGGTTGGTCTGTTTCTTCCCCAGAAGGGCCTGGCCACACCTGAGGCCCTGGAGTAGTGACTAATCCAGGCTGCCTTCTGCCTGAAGGACAGTCTAGGCTGTGGTGGGAAGTAGATGGGGCGGGGTGAGGGGATGGTGCCCGTGCCCAGGCAGCTCACTTCTTGGGTTTCCTGGGGGATATATCCAGAGGTGTCCCAGGGGCTGGCATGTCCATGGGGAACATGTCTACCCACAGCTCCAGGCGGCCCTGAGGAAGAGAGGGGTGTGACAGATGTCTGAGTGACGTTTTTTCCTTCTGCTCCTGGCCTAGCTAAAGGTGCATGCCATCAGTTTCTAGCTTTGGATGCTAGAATGTCTTATAATGTCACCAATAGCTGGGGACAGCTTCTGGGGTGGGGAGCCAACAGTCTCATGTGGGTCTCAGAACCACTCTTGCCATTCAAGTTGGCCTCAGTGGGGTGGTATGTGGGAATACAGGGGGGACACAGGGAATATTGTGAACCCCATTTCTATCCTTAGGATTGCAGCCGTGTGCACATCACCTGCTCAATGCCTGGCTTGTCAGGGTTGAGCAGCGGCCTGGTCTCCACGTGTTCCGGTACAAGGCGGCAGCCCACCCGGGGGATGTCCTCCCAGTGTCTCAGAGCAGACAGTGCCACGTGCTCATCCGTGGGCTTCCTCTGACCTGTGAAGTCCAGTGGATCAGGTGCATACACCTGGCCTCTTCAGAACCAGGGGCCCTAAATGGAGGCCATGGGCTTAGGAGAACAAAGCTCTGAGCTGTGACAAAGCCCCGAGTCTACCTTACCTTTGTTTTATTGCTAGAGAGACAGACACTGAGGAAGGCCAAGGTCTCAGCTACACCGCAGGCTCCAGAGAGACCCATGACCCCGACTTACCATGCTTAGGGAAGTTGAACAGAGACCCCTGATGTGTTGTGAAAGGGAGGGACCAAGGAGGAGAAAACCCTTCTGTGGAGGTGTAAATACTCCAGCACAGACCCTTCTCCAGCCTCTGGGAAGTGCCTCACGGACAGAGAGGAACAGGGTGGGTAGGGGATGGGGTGGGGCTTGGAGTCAGAGAGACCTGGGCCTACACCATTGCTCTGCCTCTGTAGAGATACGTGAGTTTGGTCAAGTCACCAAACTGGAACTTGTTGGGTCTCAGTTTGCTCTTCTGCAAAATGGGTTATTTTCCTCACCCATGGGGATGAATGAGAGAGAAAGAGGGGAGACAGTGTGTGAGATACAGGAGAAGGTGTCACTCTGAAGCCCCACCGAAGGCCCCGGAGGAGGGCCAGTCAGCTGCTTCCAATGTCCCTTACCATTCTCATCCTCTATTTCTGAAGGCCCCGTGAAGACACGGTTGGCAACCCTCACTCTCCCATGGGGACCAAAGTGGGGGCCGTCCACTTTGCCCTCTTTGCAGAGGCGTGTCAGGATCTGGCTGGGCTTCATGGGGTCCCTCCAGATATTGTAGCCATGTCTGTGGGTGGGAGAAGACACACAGGTGTGAAGCCTTTCAGGCTGGGACATCCCAGATCCTTCTGGCTACTCCTCCACCACTGGCCGTTGCCTACACCAGCAATGAGCCTCCAGCAGCTTCACCTAAGATACTAGGGCTGCTGGGGGCTGGTCCTTCTACTTTGTCTTTGTCTTTGACATCGAGTGCTTCCCAACCAATCACCACCCCACCATCCCTCAAGGGCTCTTGTGAGGCATCAGGTAACCAGAGAAGGAGGGGACTTGACCAGGGCAGAGACCTGCCCAGATCCTCTAAGGGCTTTCTTTATCCACTGCCCTGACACATCCCTTTCTTCTTTCCCCATTCTGACTCCTTTGTTATGGAATCCCTTCTGTATGGTATCGTGGAGTAGTCAGGCCCGGCCCCTGAAGCTGCACTCAGTGTGAAGTGAAGGCACACACCCGACTGAAACCCTGGCATGTTTATCTTTCCAAATTACCACCTGGAGTCTTGCCTTAGTGTTAAGATGCAGCTGCGCAGCAGACATCCAGTCCCTTCCCAACCCCTGTCCCTAGTCTGTCCCCAGCCCCTCCCAGCGACCGGCCCCACTCTGTCCTCGCACATGGAATAGGTCTGTGCGATGCCGCAGGTGGCGCGGTGCTTGCTGTAGAAGCGGTTTTCCAGGTCGATCTTGGTTTCTCCGATGAGGTCATCAGTGCCCACCAGATCCCAGTCGTACACGGCCACTGTCAACATGGACTCCATGGGGAAGGAGGCCTCAATGTCAAAGGACCTGATGGAGGGGGTGTTAGGAAGGGGGTACAGGTTGAGATGGGCAAGGAGTGAGGACTGGACAGAAGGCCAGGGGGGCAGAGAGGGCAGCTTGAGGCCTTACTTCCCAAACACAGGGTTGAGCTGCTTGGAGATGTAGTTCTCCTTGTCTCGGATGTCGGTCTTGCCTAACTTGATGGCAATATAGGGGTCGGCTTTGCCATTGATGTCGGCCGGGTGCAGGTCTGTGGCCTAGGCAGGGTAAGTGGTGCCTAAGCAGATTCGTGGGTGCCCTCACCCGACTCCTGAGGGTCCCATGATGTTCAGAAGTGGGGACAGAGGCACTGGGCTAGAGACAGAAGTCTCACTGGGTGGTACTAGGGAAGTTGCTGCCTCTTGTCGCCAGGGCTGGCTTTCCTCTCTAGAAATATGGGGACTAGGTCAGTGGATTCTTCTAATGTCTTGAAGCAGTCCCTCCAGCAGGCGGCCTGGGGGCCTGCAAGGAAGGGATGCAAAGGGAGCCTTACCCGGACCACATAGATTCGGACCAGCACATTGATGGGGTCATTGCTTGGGATGCCCTGGAACATTCCATAGGTGGGGTCATAGCCAGCTTCTCGAGATACATCCTCTGGGAGTGGCACTTTGTACACACAGAGGGATCCCTGGAGCAAGGCACAGGGTGGGGCTGTCAGGCTGCAGATTCAACAGGACAGGGCCAGCTAGCTAATGGCGCAGGTACACGCTGTGACCAGGCCTTAACACTTCAGCTGCTGGACCATGGACAGTGTAGGATTTCAGAGGCAGTGGGGAGGGATGTAAGGAAATGAGCTTGTGGGGGTCAATGGCTGGGCCATGCTCCTTGCCTGACCTTGAATCGGCCTACTATGCGCTCCTCCTCTGTGGAGCCATCCTCATCATCCCCCGTCTTGCCCCTCAACAGGTTGAAGGTGTGCAGCCAGTCCTCAAAGCTGTCAAACTCCGATTCCAGCTCCTTGGGGTACACCTGGGTAGGACAGGCTGTCAGGCCTCAGGCCAGCA
Source organism: Mus caroli (assembly GCF_978045245.1). Taxonomy (NCBI): domain Eukaryota; kingdom Metazoa; phylum Chordata; class Mammalia; order Rodentia; family Muridae; genus Mus; species Mus caroli. The sequence goes on from NW_028227259.1 coordinate 32,816,383, forward strand.
TCCTGCCCCATCTTCTGCCTCCCACCCATCATCTGGACAAGGCCTACTCCCAGACCCTCACCTTAAGCTCATCGATCTTGGCTTTCTTCTTCTCAGGAGCCTCCGATCCCTGGCCAGGGCCAGGGCTCTGGTTTTTCTTCTTTTTCTCCTCCTTTGCAGCTCTGGACTTCTCCTTGCTCTTCATTGGTCCCTTCAGGCCTGGCCCAAAGTAGAAAAGGAAGCCCTAGTCAATCCAGGGTAGTGTAGGGCAGGAAGGGCCCGAGCAGGAAGGGCCTGAGCCCCAGACCCAGCTCCACCACCCTTTTCCCATTTAACTTGGAGTCTCAATGCATTCCACAAGGAGCTGCAGATAGCAGGTCATGCCTGAGATAGGGGCACAGACAGAGAGAGCAGGGGAGGAGTTGGATCTGGAGTCAGGCACCCGTGGCTGCTCAGTCCTCTGCCTGCTGCCCTGGTTCTCTAGGTTTATGTTAACAAGGCTGCTTCCTACTCGTGTTCCCAAGCGGAATCCTGTGGAACCTCAGGTCTAAGTGCTATTGTCATGCGTAGACAAAACGAGGAAATCATTTATGTAGTATTTTCTTTGAAAAATTGATAGCACCAGTGCTTGGGGAGATGGCTCAGAGGGTGGAATAACTAGCTACCTGAGTGTGAGGACCTGAGTTTGAACCCCGGAATTCATATAATAGTTAGCGTCAGTGTGTATGATCCCAGAACACCTATGGGGAGATAGGAGGTAGAGACAGGAGAGTCTCTGGAAGCTCCCAGGCCACCTAGCCTGGTGTATATAGCAGTAGTGAGGCCAGCTAGCCTGGTGTATATAGCAGTAGTGAGGCCAGCTAGCCTGGTGTATATAGCATCAGTGAGGCTAGCTAGCCTGGTGTACACAGCAGCAGTGAGGCCAGCTAGCCTGGTGTACATAGCAGCAGTGAGGCCAGCTAGCCTGGTGTACACAGAGGCAGCGAGAGCCTGTTTCAAACAAGATGGAGGATGAGGAGTAGCACGGGGAGTTATCCTCTGAGCTCCGAGTTCATGATGTGGTACACGGGCACTGATGTTCACATACAATATGCACACACACAGACTCAGACATACACACACATAGACACACAGGCTCATACACACAGTCACCTACAGACACCCACAGACACATAGTCATACACAGATACATAGACACACAGTCACATACTCAGACATAGAGACACACACACAGACACACACAGACAGACAGTCACACACACAGACACACAGACATACAGACAGATACACAGTCATACACACAGACACACACACACAGACACACAGTTGCACACAGACACTCACACAGACACACATAGACACAGGCACACACACACAGACACACAAAGACATACATACCCAGACACACAGAGACATACATATACAGAAACACAGACACACACAGAGATATACACTCATATACACACTGACACATACACACAGATACACATAGATAGAGATACAGAGATATACACACTCATACACACAGAGAGACAGACACACATACACACACAGACAGACCTACACGCACATACACATAAACACACACAAAGACACACACACTTGTATCGCAATAGGGTGCAAAAAGGCTCTGAGAAGTCGTGCACTGAAGGAACCCACATAAACCAGCATTTCTAGACAGATCTGACCCCACATTCCTCTTTCCTTTCAGAATAGTATCAATGTAGTCCCATGGAAAAGGTTACGGAAAATATGGAACAAGCTGGGTCCCTTCCAGCTCAGGTGTTCTATGGATCTCCATGTCTGCCGGCTGCTATGCTTGCTGAACTGATCAGAGTGAACTACTGTAGCAGCCCTTAGCCTGATCCTTGGAGCCCAGGCCAGGGCTGAAGAAGCAGGTATTGTCATGGGTGCAAGGACCTAGGGGTCCAGATGCTGGGGGCCAGGCCTCACCCTCAGCGCTTTCCATCTCTTCCTTCTCTTCCAAGTCAGTTCCAGAGGTCTCATGTTGTCGAAGTTGCTGCCAAAACACGAAGGGGCTTTCCTGATGTCTCCATAGCCCGTGGCGTCTTCAGCTTCTAGTCACAAGGCCTGAGCTGCTCAGGGCCTTTGTGGCACCTATCTTTGGGCTCACACAGCATCTAGTATGGTATCTGGCTCATCATGAAAATGTCAGAACTCTTTGTGGAACACGTGGCTGACAAGAGAGGGACTAAGCCAGGAGGTGAACTGCCCATCAACCGGAGGAGGGAGGAATCTGAAGGGAGAGCTGCGGAGCTGACTCTGAGGGTTAGGGGAGGAGCTAGATGTCTAGCTGGCTCAGCTGCAGCCCACCGTCTCCTTTCCTCCTTATCCCCAGGCCCGACCCAGGCCTCACCTCCTTCATTGTGTCGATGGAGGCGAAGTACTTGGACCACCAATCCAGCATGCTCTCATCAGGCTCCTCTTCCTCTGGCTCCTCTGACGGGCCTTTCTTTTTCTTCTTCTTCCTTTCCTTCTCATCTTCAGCCTGAGGGTTGGCCAGGTTGACCATCCCGTCGGCTTTCCTACACTCAATCCTTTCCCAGGACCCTGAATGATTCCTACCCACTGCGGCCATCTGACCCCAGAAAGCACCATCCCTAACCCATACTGCTGTGAGTCCACCAATGGCAAGGCTTTGTGGGAGGAGCCACAGCCTGCCCCTGTGAGCCACAGGCCAAGGCAGGACTGGCACTCAGGGAAGGATGGCTGGGTCCACAAAGGTCCTTCTGGCCTAGCTCTGGTGTCAGTGAATGGTTATTTTACCCAAAGGACCTTGCCGGATTCCCACACTTACCACATCCACCTTGACCACAGCATCAGAAGTCTGAAGAGGGAAGGAACCAAGGAGAGAGGGCAGGGTTAGCCACTGAGAACTAACGGAAGGGGCAGGCAGTAGCGCCCCCCCCCCCCCCCCGGCAAAGGGCAGGCGGCAGGAGAGTGCACACGGCTGGGGCCCCCTTGCTTTTGCCTATAAGGCATTCACATTCAGAAGAGCAGGTCACCTGGCTAATGTGACCAAGGGCCAACTTGAGGCAGCACTTGGCATGGAAAATGGCCCTGTCCAAAAGACACCTGTCTCACAAGCAGTCCATCACCTAGGGGCTTATTTCTGAAGCGAAATGCCGCAGGTCGTCGCCTCTAACCATTACCGTTCCACGGCTTGCCTGTACACATCATCTGCTTCCTGAGCCCCTAGTACCCTGCCTCCAGACAGTGCTATGTGATCAAGGTTGGCTTTTGACAACTACACAGAGAGACAAGTCAGGACTGCACTCTCGGACAGGCCTGCCTGGCTCGCCAGTGCTACCTGTGCTTGTGTGTCCCGACCAGCATTGGGCCAGCCCCTCGCCTTACCGCATCCAGTTTCACCATGGTCTCCAGCTTCTTAACTGGCTCCTCAGGCTCCATGCTTACTACAACCTCCCCTGTGGGGCGAGAAGAGGGGCCCCCATTGCGCAGCCTGTGGCAGCCCCGGAGCAGCCTGACTGGACAGAGATAGACAGACAGACAGACAGAGAGGAGGAACAGAGTTACAGTGAGAGGCATGAAGTAAGGCAGGAAGAGCGTGATCTTCAGTGGACTCTGGAAGTCTCTCAGGGCAGAGGAGGGACAGGACATATAGAAGAACAAGATGGGCATGAGGAAGGGAAATGAGCTAGAGAGAAGGGTGGGTCATTGTGCATCCAGACGGCAGAACTGAGGCTAGACCTGGAGGCGAGGCCCTTCAAGGAGCCAAATAGAGCCAGGCCTGGGCTTTAGGTAAAGGCCATACCTGTGGTGTTCCAGTTGGGGGCTGAGCGGTCCGGAGGTCGGTAGATGAAGCGCCTCAGTGAGCTGACTGCATGGGAACCCACCAGGGTGTATCGTCCAAAGGCCCGGCAATCTACCACTCGGATGTTCAAGGGTGGGTGCAGGAGCTCATTCTCTGGGAGGTCCTGAGGGGTAGTGGTGACATTTGTACAGTCTGCGTCTCAGAAAAAGGGGCTGAGGAGGCTCCAGCTAAGGTAAACCACACTGGTCACACCCAGCCCTGCTGGGGATCTGTCAGCTCCTACACTCACCACTTCAAACCACTTGACCAGGGTGTTGAAGTTGGGGTTCTTCTTATAATTGTGGATCAGGGAGGATTGTACCCCCTTTCCTGCACACTCGATGTCCACCCGTGGTCGGTCCACCTGGGCCAGGTTCACCCTCTTTAGGTCCCTCAGGCCCCAGAATAGCACCTGATTGTAGGGGGAGGGTGGTTCTGTAAGGGGAGCCAGTGGTGGCTGGGGAGGGTGTCTGGGGGGGAACTGGGGTGGGAGGAGAAGCTAGATTGGGATGGCAGGCACAGTGAGGACGGTGTCAAGAGACTGCATGAGGCGAATGTCCTGAGGAAACCGAGGTAAGGGTCTTTGAGGGTAGGGATCACTATGGAAGGCAGAGGGCCTAGAATGGCTCTGGGCTCAGTGATGCGACTCTGTCAGAGCAGGATAGCACTAGCCTGGGCTGGGACCTGTGTCAGTGCTGCTGTCACTAAGGAGTGATCTTGGACAAGTCTCCTCCACTTGGGGCCCTCCGTATCATTTTCTGAAACTGAGAGGCATCCCTATGGGACTAGGAGTTTGACGGCTCACAGAATGGGCATTCATAGTGCTTTGTGGAGCAAAAGGGAGAGGACCTGGTGACTTGGGCGAAGGTTACAGGCAGGGCAGGGAGGGACATGGAGCCCTCACACACCTCCACTCGGTACTTGCTGAGCACTGGCCGGATTCCCACGGGCACAGGCATGATGGGCCCTCTGTCCATGTCCACTGGGCCATTGATGGGTGGCAGGTCAGCCTTCCCTGATGGCCCAATCTGAGGAATGAGGCCATAAATCTCAGTGGCGAGCCCAGGGAGAGGGGTCCCTTCCCCAGTGAGTTGGTGTCATGAGAACAGGCAGGCCAGAGAGCATAATGCCCCCTGAGATCCGACTCCCAGCCCTGTCCCCCTATGCCTGCCCCCTGACCTGCAGCAGCTCGAAGGCAGCCAGTAGGTCTCCGGCTGTGGCACTGCCTCGGTAGATCTGGTAGTACTCAAGCTGCGGCGGGAAGCGAGGTGGGCAGTAGGCCTCATCTGCCATCTTCACCAGGGGCTTGGCGAAGGTCCGGCCCATGAAGTCGGCTTTGCCCTAACACAACAAAACTCTAGGGTTCCCTTGGGCACCCCAACAGTTGGGTTGGCTTGTAGGCAGCGTTGGCCCCTCCTGATCTTTCCTCTCTACTCCAGAATCTCCATGGAAAGCAGGGAGATGGCCCCTGATTGTGACTGAGCATAGGGAGGGATCAGAGCCCTAGGGTGGGGGTGTACCAGGGCTTCCTGGTACATCTCTGGAAGATTTGGCCTCAGTGTGTTTATCCAGGAGATGGGAAACACCATGGTTTGCACCTGGTCCCCAAGTGGCTCATGGTTCTGGAAAAGGATCAGACTGTGGCGGGTGGGCAGTAGGCACCTGGAAAGCTCGATGAGCAGCCCAGTTTCCCAACACACCCAGCAGCCACAGAGGCAGCCTGTGTAGAGCTTCAGGGGGAGGGTGGGGAACTTGCAAGGGGAGGGTCTGCTAGAGGTCACTGGCGCCAGTGCCCACCATACCATGCTGTCCTGGTCGTAGATTTCAATGACAATGATGGGGGGATCATCTCGTAACTCGTGAGCTTCACCGTACAGCTCCAGGTTGTCAAATACCAGCATCTGGTCCCAGGTGGGACACAGTGTCTCATTTAGAACCTGATCATGGGGTGAGGGATGGGGAAGAAGTGGCAGCCACTGTTTCCAAGTCAAGGCTTCTGTGATGTCTACTCCCAGTGCCCTGCTGGTCTCCCTTGCCTTGTGGACATGGTCCAAGCTGTTGGCCTCTACTACCCTAGCCAATTACCTGAAGGACTTTCCTCTGAAGAGCTGGGGAACTAGCAGGCCAATAGTACTGGCCTCCCAGTTCTCCCAAAAGCCCAGGGCTCCTCTCCCTCAGGTCCCCTCCCCTTCAGGTCCTTACCTCAGTGCATTGGCTTTGGTTGATGAAGAAGACACGGGCGAAGGGATCAGAGAGCCCACTGCTGTCAGCAGCAAAGAGGCTTCGGGCCTGATACATGTGTGCTCGGAGCTGGAAGGCTTGCTTCTCTGTGGGGAAGGGTGAGCTAAGCCATGCCATGCAGCCCCTGTGGCCCTCGGGGAGTACAAGCTGGGAGAGTAGTCCACCCAGGATCAGGAGGCCTCACTCACTGGTGTAGACTAGGCTGATGGGCGGAAAGGAATGCAGGCCCAGGCCTTGGGCTGCCTTGACCTCCTCGAAGCCACAGGGCAGACCACACAGGAAGTCCTTTCGCTGCTTGCTGAGGCCCAGCCACAGGTAGAGCTCCAGCTTGGCCTGTACTGTCCAGCCTGCCGAGCCGAAGCCCCTTTTCCCTGGCAGCTAGGGGCAGGCTCAGGGTCACCAAGAGCCTGAGAACTTCCAGGACCCCCAGGGTAAGGGAGGCCCAGGGTGGTGTTGAAGCTTTAGGCAGAGATAGATAGAGCTTCGCCTACCCCCTCACCGGACAGAGCTGGGTATGAGAGACTAAGGGGGGAAGGTAGGTGGGGACAGGTGGACTCCAGACCTCCCGAACACCTGCTAGTTAAGGGCTCCACCTCCTGCTCTTAGACTTGCCAGCCTCATCGGAGTCGCTACAGGAACCCACCCCACCCACTCGAGCTTGGCCCATCCCCAGCAGCACCTTCAGGAAGAGGGTCTTGACTTTGGCGCAGTCCTTGCCCAGTTCCTCCTCCACGATGGAGAACAGCAGGTCTTTGGAAGGCACGCGGGCATAGGCGATACGTTTGTTGTTGCTCATCATCCAAATGAACACATCAGGAATGCTGTGCTGGGGCTGCAGCAGAGGGAGGGCCGAGGGCACAAGCCAGGGGACCTCACTAGAGTGGTACCCTGAGCCTGCTGAACCCCACTCTTGGGAGCTGGACCTGGCTGAGGAAAAGCTAGGGGGTGTGAAAAGGAAGGACCCTCGTCTTGGGTCTTCCTTTCTCTCCCACCGGGCTTGCTCAACCTTGTCAACAAGGGCTATTGGAGCGGCAGAGGCCTCCCTGCGAAGCTGGACAGCCTCTCTGTGCTGCCCTTTTCTCAGGCCACATACCTCATCTGCCAGGAAGCGTAGCTTCTGTAGAAAGTTCTGGCATAACCTCAGCTTGTCCCGAACAGTGTGCCGCTTCACCTGAGCCCTCAGGCTCTTGGCCTGTTGTCCCATGCTCTCCTGTTGGGAAGAGTGTGGGAGGAGCATTCAGCTTTGGGTGTCAGCTTGAGCCATGACCTCAAGGGCAGATTTCCCTGTTCATTGGCTTCTGTGGTCCCAGGGTCCAGCTGTGGCCTCACCAGCTCCCTCATACAGGACTTAAGACGCTCCCGATCCAGCCTGGTGCGGGACGAGCGGCCCTGGTCCTTGTCTGAGAGGGAGAGGAAGCGGCTGCAGAGGGATAGGGGTAGAAGAGTCAGGACTTAGCCACCTCTGCCCTGACCTGGCTAGAGTGTCCCCATGTCCCACCCTGCCCTCTCCATCGGTCTCACTGGCAGCCACAGCTGAGTTCCTCTAGCACACCCCGCAGGCGGCGCTCCGGGTAGGACTTCTCCGTTTTGATCATCTCCTGTACATCATTCAGGCCTTCTTCCTGTGAAGCAGGGTTTCAAGTGCACTCTGGGCCTTAGCCCTCCTTCTCCCAGATCTTTCCCATTCACCCCAGGAAAGAGGAATCTAGTAATATGGACCATTCTATATAAATTATGAAGGAGCCACCAACTCCCCAGGGCCTGTTATAGACATGGGGACTCTTGGTTATTCGTGGGTCCTCAGCTTCTTCAGGAAGAAGCACTCTGAGTTATGTCCATGGTGGACAGAGCAGGATCGAGGACTGGAGAGAGGTCTTGTGCAGACCTGAAGTCGCTGGCCTGCCCCGCTGCCTCTGAGAGCCCAGACCTAGAGGGGGTAGACCCTTAGACTCTACCCCAGAGCTCTGGGACCCTGTGGGTTTCCCCTTTCTGTATTTCAAGACAAGCCTCTGGAGAGACAGCCTGTGTTGTACATGCACCCACTCTCCCAGATCCTGTCACCCGCAGCCTTGCTGACCAGCTTGTCAGCAATGTGGTCCATGATGTTGGCATTGTAGAGGCGCCGCCTCTGGTCAGGCCACCAGCTCTTGATATAGATGCAGGGCTTGTGCTCCAGGTAGGGCAGGTGGAAATAGTTCCTGGGGCGGGCAGGATGCAGAGAGAGGTTGAGGTCTAGGGATCTGGGAGGTAAGGGCCAAGGCCACTTGAGAATGCACAAGTGATGCCCACCTGTCTGTGATCTGGGGCCGCATAGGCGGGGTGGAGGACACCGAGGCCAGGTCCCCGGCTTCGTCACCTTCATCGTCACTGGAGTTCTGAATCAGGTCTACCTCTTCTTCATCTCCAGGCTCTTTCCGGGGCCGAGGCCTCAGGGGCCGAGACATACCATCGACTTCATTGCCGTAGTTTCCTGGACAAAGAGCGACTTGTAAGAGGCCTGCAGTCTTTTCCTCACTCACTCCACCACCCTCCATGTATTTCTCTTGGAGAAGTAAAGTCAGAGAACTGGGCTCAGATAACACCACCCAGGGAAAGGTTCCATGTCACCCCTAAGGGAGAGCTGATGATGGCTGTGCCCAGCCCAGAGCAAAGTCTGGATTTCTCCTCTCTCTTCCACCACAGGGCATGGGGGGGCTCCCCCTATTTTCTTCTGACATTCTATCCCAGTCTGACCCTTTGGCACATTGATGATTGACCTCTCTTACAGTCACGTATACTCCCAAGAATCATGGATGTCTGAGGACAGTCATGGGAAACACATCAATGTTGCCGGCTCTCTGAAGCCTGGGGCACAGTGACACCACTGACAACCAGAAGCTTGAATAAAACCTTCCCTATGGTCTCAGCACTCACCTATGGTCACCTCAAAGGTAATTGGCTTGTCCCCATTTTTCCGGTCAATCATCGAGGCTTCCAAGAAGGCTCCAAATAGAAAAAATTCTTCCATTCTCCCTGTGCAGCTCTGTGGGGGGAGTTAAGCCCAGTGCTGAGCTTTTGCGAGCCAACAGGCCTGGGTCAGGTTCCTAATGTCACAGATAGGCTCTTGGCTGACAGGTGGGGTGTGTCCTATCCAGCTTTGAGGCTAGGCAGTCTGGACTCAAACCCTAGTTGTTCCTGAGAGGATGGCTAGTTCTGCAGATACAAGGACAGTTGTGGCTGAGAAGCGTGCCATTGGTCGGTGGCAGCTAAAACAGGATTTCTGGTAGGGCATAGGTCGGCAGTAGGTGAGGACTGAGGTCTTGCAAAGGGGTCAAATGAGGGTCTCTGCGTGGACAGGGTAGCAGTGGGGGAAAGCCAGAACTCAGCTGCTTGTTGAGGGGAGGATGGAGTGAGGGGTCTGGACACACAGCCTTGTCCTCACCTCCGAGACAGGCGTGGCCTGCTCCACCTGCACTTCCGTGGAGCTGGTGAGCTCTGGGTTGGAGGTGTCCAGGATCTCCACAGCTAGTCCCAACATGAGGCGGGCCCGGAAGGACACACCCTCCCCCAGGCCTTCATTCAAGTCCTGGTGCTCGTCCAGCAGTGTGTAGTTGCGCGTAGAGCCGTACATGTTCACCCAGGCTGGACCGAGGGTAGGCAGGAAGCCTGAAGCAGTGAGGAGAGAGGTAGAAAGGCCGTCACATCCCAGGCTCACCTAGGATGCAGGGGTCTTTGTGGCTTCTGGGTGCTGAGCTCAAGGATATTTGTCTGCTGGGTGCCTTTCTCACTTGTGCCTATACAGAGTGCCTTCTGGCTTCTCCCTAGTCCCTGTGTAGGAGGGAAAGCCAGGGTCCTGCTTCCCCCTGCCAGTTCTTCCTGAACACCTCAACGTGGATCCTCCTGTTTTGTCCTGCTTCGGGATGTAGGATGTCCATCTCCATGCCTCTCCTGCTCGGGGGACCTTCCCTCCTCGTTGTGTTCCCTTGGTTATTTGTGGGTCCTCAGCTCCTTGAGGCAGAAGCACCCTGGGCTGTAAATATGGTGGGCTGAGCAGGCCCTGGAGCTGGAGAGGAGCCTTGCTCTCTGTCTTTGACAAGTCTCTTCTCTCATGCTGAGGTTTGGTTGGGCCTCAGTCAACAAATCTTGCCTTATGCGAATCTAACTCTTCTTTGTGTATTTTCTTTTAAACAACTATTTTTGTCGGATTCTGGATATGGACACACAGCTTTAATCCTAGCAGGCAGATCTCTGTGAGTTCAAGGCCAGCTTGGTCTATATGGCAAAACATGAACAAACGAACAAACAAAACCATTTATTATATGTGTGTGTGTGTATTTATGATGTGTATGTATGGGAGCCCTGTGTGCATAGGAAGGCCAATCTCAGATTTTTTTGTTTGTTTGTTTTGTTTTGTTTTTTTGAGTCAGAGTTTCTCATTGGCCTAGAGTTTGGCAAGCTGGCCAGTCTGGCTGGGATTCAAGGAACCCCAGTGTACTGGCTATTTTTGTGTCAACTTGACACAGCTGGAGTTATCACAGAGAAAGGAGCTTCAGTTGAGGAAATGCCTCCATGAGACCCAACTGTAAGGCATTTTCTCAATTAGTGATCAAGGGGGAAAGGCCCCTTGTGATTGGGACCATCTCTGGGCTGGTAGTCTTGGGTTCTATAAGAAAGCAGGCTGAGCAAGCCAGGGGAAGCAAGCCAGTAAAGAACATCCCTCCATGGCCTCTGCATCAACTCCTGCTCCCTGACCTGCTTGAGTTCCAGTCCTGACTTCTTTGGTGATGAATAGCAGTGTGGAAATGTAAGCTGAATAAACCCTTTCCTCCCCAACTTGCTTCTTGGTCATGATGTTTGTGCAGGAATAGAAACCCTGACTAAGACACCCAGAGATCCTGTTTCTGCTTCCTTAGTGCTGGGCTTACAAGTGCCATCACTCCTTGATACACACACACACACACGTAAACATAGGCTCCGGTATTTAAGCTCAGATCCTCATGACCCATTTCCTTAGCTCCTGTATTTAATTATTTGTTAGTTTTGTAAACAAAGCATTAAACAGATGAGCCACAGTTCATATATAGAACTTGGCATTTAAACTGCACATTTGAGTGGCTATAGTATGCATGTTCAGTATGTTGTGTGCCCATTGTCATACCCTGTCATACTTGTGGCCACCCTAAAGAAGCCCCACTCTCCTCAGCAGGTACTTCCGACCACCCTGTCTTTGTTCCTGGATGCACAAGCCTATTTTCTGTCTGGAGTCACTTCTTCTGGGTATTTCCTATATGTGGAACTGTACTGTAGGCTTTATTTCCTCTACCTGCCGTTCTGGTCACTTGGTATCATGTCTATCTGTCTGGACGTATTAGGGGGCACGGGAATGGCATTTTCTCTCCCCGTGTTCCTGGATTCTGGGTTACAGTCAGTTCCACAGGCCTGTAGACAGGTGTCACTGTTCTCATCAGTTACCAGTAAAGACATGGAGATCACATACACAGAGCACGTGCACCTCACTGTATGAAAACTCTCATTTTCAGTTGGTCAATGGGGAAACAGGTGCAAAAGCAGCAGGGGTAATCGCTAAATCCAGGCAGCTCCCAGGGGTTTTGCATCATTACGCCCCTGTTTTCTTGAGGCAGGGGTTACAAACGAGACCCTTAAAAGCCCTGTCTGGCTGGGGTCGGAGGTGGTGTGAGGGAAAGGGGCCTCAGTCATGTTCCCATCATGCCCCATTCTCCTCTGGATACAGCTGTGCTATGCTGCTGACCTTTGTCTCCATCGTTGGAAATCTTGCGCAGGTCGATGAAGTGGGTGCCGATGGCCACATCATTGACCTTGTCAGAGTCCCGGATCTGCACCTTCATGCGTTTGCAGAGTGGAGGGAACAGGTCTGTGAAAACGACCTGCTCGTTCCATAGCGGCTCATAGCTGCTCTTCTGCACTGATGTTTTGCCCTGGTGGGAAGAAGCCATAGCATGTGTGTCAGTGTGTGTGTGTGTGTGTATGTGTGCGCGTGTGCCTGCATGTGTGCATGTATATGTGCCTGTGTTTTCCAGCTGGGGGGTTCAGACTCCTCCTGGTCTGCCCCTTCCTCCCATCCCTCACCTTTACTCCGTGCCCACCATCCCGGCCTTCAGCACCTCCATCCCCAGTACCTTTTGTCCAGCAAAGAAGACTTGCACATAGGGGTCGACGAGGTCCTTGTTCTCACCAATGAACGCCTTCTTCACGTTGGCCATGAGGCTTGTGTTCATCCGGGGCAGTCCCTCTGCTCGGTAAATTTTCACATAGAACCGTGCCCACTGCCGTTCGGGGGGCACGCCCTCGGGGAGCAGCAGGTTCCTATGAGCACAGGCAGCATGTCATCTCCACGGACGCCTTAGAGAACTCTCTTTGCCTCTTAGGTCCTTAGACCAAGAGGTATGCAAGGATGATGATGGGAGGAGAGGCAGAGCAGATGGTGGACAGGGAGGAGACGAGACAAAGCAAGTGAATGCTTGCATATGTGCTCTGTCTGTCTCTGTGTCTCTCTGTCTCTGTCTCTGTCTCTCTCTCTCACACACACACATGCACACACACACACACCATCTTAGCAGCTGCCTGGGGCCTAGCATAATCTGTGAAGGACAGCTTGAGAGGACCCAGACTATGATTAAAGATACTAATTCATGCGCCTATCCATTTTTAGAATTCCGAGAAACACTTCCCAACAGAAGGAGAAGCCCCAGTTTCTTCCTTGTTAAGGTGGCGGTGATGCTAACAGCCACATTCAGGAAGGCAGTACATAGGCTACAGAGCTTTGTAAACTGTAATGCGGGATGCTAAGTGTGGCATCAGCTTTCACAGCTCTGTGTCTTCCCTGAGACAAGAACTTCCAGGAGCTGTCTCCTCTCCCAGCCCATGGAAGACCAGGCCCAGGCACGTTCTGAGAGTCCAGACAATGTCCCAGAGTGTTTCTCAGCAGCCACTATCTGTGGCCCAAGATTGGCGCCCTGAGTGACATCTCATCTGAGTGCATGGCATGGGCCCTGGCAGCGGGAGGACTCCTAGTCGCCAGCATCTCTTCTTCCCACCAGCTTTCTCAGCCGGAAGTCTAGATGCCAAAGCACTACCTTCCATTAACCCCGGTGACCACATTGATCTTGGGCCCCAGAGGAGAGACTGGCAGGGTGAAGCGTGGAAGTAAGGGGGCTAATGGTAAGAATTCTGGGTTCAGACCACTCTACAAGCTTCCTTTGGGGGAAAGAAGGATTGTGTTCAGGTCTCTAGGGGAGACGGAGCCTCACCCTTCAATGTCGTCCTCATCCGTCTCGTTGGCCTTGTGGGGTGTCTTGATGTTGTCTCCCTTGCCCACCACAGCGACATCACACTTTACATAACCCTTCAGCCCAGCAGAGATGTCATCGGGGTCTGACAGGATGGCCCATTTGTGATGGAACTGGTGTTCTGCAGGGGTGGAAGGGCATTGCATTTACCATCTATCCCAGGATTCCACAGGGCGTCCAAGCTCAGTGCTTGCTAGGGCTTGCAAGCTCAAGGCTGCAGGCTCAGGAGACTTGAGGCCATGGCTCTGGTTGCATTCAGCCGGTGAAGACAGAGGGCCTCTGCAGGCAGAGGGCTGGGTGAGACCCTGCCCAGGAGCAAGTGTCAGGACTCCGAATTGCTTCCAAGTCAGTTTCACAGCTTGCAGTCTCTGCTGTGGCCCCTGCTACAGCTGGCCCCACATAGCTGCTAGATAGGGCCTACTATAATAGAGGCTTTACCGATCATATTCTTCCTTTCAGCCCTTCTGAGTCTCTCCGTGTCTTGAGGTGAAGCCCAAACATTTGGCAATGCTACTCTCTTCCCTGCTTGGTTCCACCACCCCAGGACTCTCCAGGGAAAGTACCCATTGCTTCCTGAGCTTGCACAGAGCCAAACTCTAGGTCACTGTGTCTGCTCTGAATGTCCTCACCTTCCTCCTCCTCCTCAGTTAACTGGAAAACGGATCATTTTATCCAAGAGTCTCCTCTTCCATGTAGCATCCCCTGACCCCTTCAGAGGATTAGGCCCTGACCTCTCAGTGCTCACAGGGCCCTGTGTACATGCCTCCCACCACAGAAATCACCTATGCAATGCCTGTCTCCATGTTGAGACTGGTGCAGAGATTAGCAGTGTGCCTTCTGGTGTCCCCAGGGCACAGGACAGTGTAGAGAAAGGTACAAGTGCCAGCAAAGGAGGCATTTTAGGAAGATTTGTCCCCACTGGGTTGATTTTAAAGTTAGTGATAAGGAGGTGGGGAGATCTGCTTAACAGTTTCCTGCAGGAATTGAAATCTGCAGGGGCACAGAACTCACCCGGCTCCCCTCCCTTCCCACCTGTGTCTTCCAAGGTTCTGAGCCCAGTGGCACCCTCGAGTTGAGGTTAGGGCAGGGAGCAGAATGCAGCCTGTGTGTGTGGGTCGGCTGGCCCAGCTGTCACGACGGTCATGGCCACAGCAGTGTCAACTGAGAGTCAAGGGTGCTGAGGGGCCAGGAAACCTTAGTGTTTGGAGTCACTGGGGCCCCTCTGATGAGCTGGTGGCCTCAGGAGGAGGGTGCCATAGTTTCCTGGACCTCATTGGCTCCGAGCAGATATAAGTAGGAAGGAGCTGGCGAGACGGACAAGGGCTGAGTGTGGCTGCCCACTCTATCTTGGCTGAAGGTCTGCCGACGCTTGGCCTAGCGAGGAGACCATCTCCAGAGACCCTGGCAGCACTCAAGCCTATGGAGCACGGCTGGGCGTGTCTCCTGGGAAGCAATGTAGCAAAGTGCAGCTCATTCCTTCCCAGGAGGCTCCCATCCTGTACGGGGCGTGGGAAGGCCTGGGTATCAGGAGAACAGGCTCTCCCTCCCTCTTACTTTAAGGTAAATCTCCTTATCACCTTGGGCCTATCCATCGTTTTTTCTTTTCATGAATCATAGTTACAGAACTTGCTATATAGCTAAGAATGACCCTGAACTTCTGATTCTCCAGCCTCTACCTCCCAAGGGCTAGGATTATAGTTGTGTGCCACCACACCTGGATTATAGAGTGCAGAGGATTTAACTCAGCACTTTGGCTATGCCAGGCAAGTACCCCACTAACTGAGATACACCCCCAGTCCAGCTGTCTATCTGGACAGATAGCCTACAGGTGTTTTGAGGTCTCGCACATCTGGAATGTTTTGACCCATGAGTTCATATCTTAGACTCACATCTCCTGATATAAGCCACTGTTACATTGGGCACCAGCTGAGTGTTATTAGGGCCACAAGAAAATGACAACTGTTTCGCCTACTTCTTAGTGGCTCCTCCAAGCCCCTCCCCATTTCTCTCTGCTCATTGGCTCCTCTGTAAAGCGGAAGGGATGTTACTGTGTCTTTAATTGCTTTATGAGGGTCAAATGTGACAATTTGGATTGAGATTGTATTGTCACCAACAAAGGGTCTTGTAGGGTAATTATTGGTTTCTGAGCAGTTTCACTTCAGGGACATGGATATCCCCAAGTTGGCCATGTAGTGACAAGCCCTCTAGACCAGTGGTTCTTAGCCTTCCT
This sequence comes from Mus caroli, assembly GCF_978045245.1. Taxonomy (NCBI): domain Eukaryota; kingdom Metazoa; phylum Chordata; class Mammalia; order Rodentia; family Muridae; genus Mus; species Mus caroli. The sequence continues at coordinate 32,831,975 of NW_028227259.1, forward strand.
GATGCTGTGACCCTTAACATGGCTCCCCATGTTGTAGTGACCCCCCAGCCATAAAATTATTTCCAGTGACACTTTATCATTGTAATTTTGCTACTGTTGTGAGTCATAATGTCTGTGTTTTCTGACGGTCTTAGGTGACCTCTGTGAAAGGGTCATTCCACCCCGAAAGGGGTCCCGACCAATAGATTAAGAACTGTTGCTCTAGGCCATCACTTGGGGTACCCATACCAACTCAACTCTATACAGTGCTGGCCATCGGTACCTGTGGAATTATAATCAGACACAGCCTCTCTTGCCATAGCTGCTCCTAGGGTAACTGGGGTCCCCTGTGAAAAGCGATTTTAGAGCCCAGAGTACCCCAAAGTTGTGCGTTACACTTGCCATTGGTTATCACCACGCTTAGATTGGGTGGTTCACTTGTTGGATACCACATGCCCTGGTATCCCCATGACTAGCTGATTGGCTGGGCTAAACCCTGGCACATCTGTAAGTCTCAGGCCTCTTAACTGCCAGAGGGGGTGATGGGGATTTTGTAAGGACAGCAGGGTCTTTTTGGCTCAGCAGGTGCCAGCCAGAGGCAGTGGGTGGGCATGGCCCCTCCAGGGCTCTCACTGCCCTCTGTATAACTGCTCTCATTGGACACAGGGAAAGTGATGTTCTCCTGTATTTGAGCTACCTCTCTGTACTGTTATTCCCAGGTCCCTTCCCCCATAATGAGCAAACACCTATCAGACATGGCGCACACGACTCCTATGTCTGTGTGTTGAATGCACACGGCTTCACTGCCACTCCCGTGGCTGCCCTACTCATGGACAGTGGGCTGTGTCTGTGCTCCTTGATGGATGCCAGGAACCAAATAGCAAACATGTTCTGGAGCTGCATGCACGAGCCTGTTCTTGAGGGGTTACTCACCAGGCTGGGAATACACAGTCCCCACATCCATTTTGAAGGAACCCACCAGGGTGCCGCTCCGAAGCAGGTTCTTAGAATGGATAACCTTGCAGAGCAGAATCACAAGCAGCTAGTCAGGCTCGGCAGGGAGAAGCCTTTGGGGATGAGGGTGTGCAGGGGCAGGGACAGGGCCCACTGATGATAGATAGTGTTACCTCCATCTTTCTTAGTAAAGTGGGAAGGTATTTGGCAGGGAACAGGGCTGGTTTGCTGAAGCTCAGCATCAGCCTCTCCTGCCCAACGCCATGACCCCTCCCCACACTGCTGTTACATATATGAGTAGGTTTTACACTTTACAGAGGAATCCAGCTGAAGGGGCAAGAGGGGGCCAATATCCATTCTCTGTTCCCCTTTGGCCAGCCATGCATCCAGGCATAGGGGTGCTGGGTTATGAACAGCACATTACAGGGCTGAGCTGAGGTCCTGCGTTAGTCAGTGTGGTCCTGCCCACTAGCTTCAGCAGCCCTCCACTCACCGAGATCTTGATGATCTTGTCAAACATGACATCAGGAGAGACATGGAAGTCGAAGACAAAGTACTGGAGGGGAGAAAGAGCAGAGTGCTGTGGCTGGCGGCCCCTCCCTCCAAGCGGTGCCTGCTCGTGTCCCTCATTTCCCATGAGGCTCAAAGCTCATGTGGGCAGTAGTGGTCAGCTCTGAGTTCTGAGAGACGGAATGGGTGAAGAGTAGGGCCCCGTCTCCTACCAGGGGATGCAACCGTCTTCTTACTACTTGTGTTCATTTTGCAGGAAGCCCACCATATTTGTAGATGATGTCGTACTACAATGTCAAAAGCCGAGTACTTGTTTATAGGCTGTGTGCAGAAGAACCCTGACCAAGGAGCCAGCAAATCTGGGCTCTCTGCCAGTTCTGTCCTTTTCGTAGTATAGACTTATACATGTGTTCTTTGGCACAACCCCCAGAGAACTGGAACATAGGGGTGTGGACATCGACCATCATGTTACAGGATCAAGCAGGCTATGGACTGTGAGGCACACCACAGTGTGAAAGGGCATACAGATAACCAGCAAACCAAGTGCTACCTGGGAAATACACCCTAACCCAGGAAGTGTTCAAAGATAAAACTCAGCAGGTCTCAGGAGGATGCACTCAGGGAGAGACAGCACTTCCTTGGTAACAAAAGAGAAGTGCGGCTCTGTGCACTGTTCTTATCTGCTGTGAGACCCCATGCTCACTCATGGTCCCCATCCTTGTCCTGGATGCACCAGGATGGGGAGAGGGTGTGGGCAGTGAGCACAGTTACTGCTGCTTTGATGAACTTGTGGGCAAGGGAAGAGTCTAATGCTACCACAGGGCTTTGGTTAGAGTAAATACTCCAAGAGTAGGTGTTTCTGGTTGTAGTCAATAGTCACTGTCAATAACCTGTTTAAATCTGTAGTATGGTTATCTATCTATCTATCTATCTATCTATCTATCTATCCATCCATCCATCCATCCATCCATCCATCCATCCATCCATCTATCTATCTATCTATCTATCTATCTATCTATCTATCTATCTATCTATCTATCTATCTAGATTATGTATACTGTTTTCTGTCTGCATGGCAGAAAAGGGCACCAGATATCATTATAGAAGGTTGGGAGCCACCATGTGGTTGCTGGGAATTGAACTCAGGACCTCTGGAAGAGCAGTCAGTGTTCTTAACCTCTGAGCTACCTCTCTAACCCCCATGCCCTTATTTTATAGCTAACACTTAAGCCTGGTGGGCTGATGTGCTGCCTACAAAGTCAGTGGCATCTAGCTGTTAATTGCTGGATCATTGCTTCCTTTCAATTTACCCTTGTGTTATGGGGATAGTGACATTAGGCCACCACGCCCTCCTACTCCAGGAGCATGACCACACAAAAGCAGGGAGGCATGGGTATAAAATCAAAATGACAGGACTCAGTTGTGCAGTTGATAAGAGTACAGTAAATGTTCACTGTACATGGCTGGTAAGTCTCAGGGGTGCTGGCTGAGGTGAGGGTCTGCAGCTCTGGGGTCCTAGATCTGGAAGTGAAGCACCAGCACGAGGATGGTGGCAGAAGCTGCGGGATGGAGGAGACACCGAGAAGAGTACCAGAGGAGAAGCCTGCTCTAGACAGGGCTCTAGGAAGCAGCAGACTTTCTTGATGGGTCAAGAAAGTCATGGCAAGTTAGGAAGCTTGGGAAAAGCTTCTGGAGAGACCATGAACTGGGAGAGTGTCATGGGGACTCCTGGGAAGGAGGGGCAATGAGATGAAGGATGTGACAGGGATGTGACAGAGACTGAGAGGATGGGGACAGTTCACACGTCTCCTGTGCATGGAGGAGTTATGTGAGATCTCTAGAGATCCACTTGGAAGCGGAGGAAAGCCATGCTTAGGTGATGGGTGACAGTCTTGGCCTGTCCTTGGGTGTCCATGGGGTGTCCTGGTTGTGCTTAGGATAGTCTGCAGTAAAGTGCCACATGGGCAAGGGAGAAGGAATGAGCCAGAAAAAAGGCAAAGGCAGAATGAGGGTCATAGCACATGGCTAGATCCTTTGGGATGAAGGGACCATGGCAAAGGTGACAGGAGGAGGAGTGGTCACCCAGTGACCAGCTAGACCACACATGTGGATAGAGAAGGGGGTTTGTGTTGGTCCATGTGGGGCCAGGTCATTACGGAAGGACAAACGTCAAAAGCCTCCTGTTCCCAGGTAGGCTTAAAGTTGTGTTGATGAGCTTCCAGGCCAGGTGTGAGAACTGGTCCAGACCCTTGGGAGGAGCTGGCTAACCCGGGCCAGAACCCCTTGTGCTCTGAGCTGGCTGGACTCAAAGTCCTTGTATTTCCTGAGCATGATTCTTTCCTAGAATTGCTTAGAGATTTGTTAAGTCAGTTGATGTTTCCCACCAGCCTCTGCTGTTCTAGCGGAGCCAGAGGGAGATTTCTACTTCCTAGAGAACTTTCCAAGAGCCATACCTATTCATGGCTGGGGGCATGTTTGTGGTGGTTTGAAAGAAAATGACACCCCCATAGGCTCATAGGGAGTGGCATTATTTGAAAGAATTAGGAGTAGGTGTGGCCTCCGAGGAAGTGTGTCATTGTGGGCGGGGTGTGAAGTTTCAAATGCTCAAGCCAGGCCCAATGTTACTCTCTCTTCCTGCTGCTAGTGAATCCAGATTTAGAACTCTCAGCTACTTTTCCAGTACTATGCTCCTGCCATGACGATAATAGACTAAACTTCTGAACCTGTAAACAAGCCCTCCCCCCAAATTAAATGTTCTCTTTTATAAGAGTTGTTGGGTCATGGTGTCCCTTCACAGCAACAAAGACCCTAACTATGACAATGTTTTTCACTGAAAAGGAAAAGAATTAGAATTCTTGGGGCTGCAAAGAATGAGAGCAATGCAGTGCAGTGGAGCGGGCCTAGCTGGGGGTGAGTCTAATCCTTATGAGACATTTGCCAACATCTGCGAATATTTAGTTGCTACAGGGAGGAGGCTTGCTATTGGCATCTTGAGCTGAGAGAGTGGTAGGGGAGACCTGCAGCCCCTTATCCACCCAGGGATAGAAACACAGAAGACCAACCATTTCAGTTGAAGAGCACAGCTGAAAACCATTCCCTCTCCTCAGATCATCTCTGACCAACTTCCAGCTCATCCTGGTAACAGGGGTGCTCCTTTGCACAAAGCCAAGTAGCCCTGATTCTGTTCCTGTCTCTTTTCTCTAAACTCCGGTTTCTTAACCTTTGCCTACAGAAAGGATGCTGACCTCTGACTCAGAGAGGGCAGGGCGAGGTACTCAATGGCAAAGTCATTTGAGCTGGGTCCCTGCAGAGAGAATAGGAGTTTGCTAGGGGACCCCAGAGCTGGGAAGCTACATTGGAAGGCATACGCAAGTTGACTGAAACATGAAGTACAGAGATCTGAAGCAAGCTGACCACCACTTCCCAAGTCAGCCAAGTGTGGCTTCACCATTATGAAATAACCACAGAGAGCCACTGGGATTTGTTGGCATAGTTATCACAGGAAAGTGGACCCTTGTCTAAAACTGAGGTTTTCCAGTCAGGAATGTGTCCTGATATAAAATCAGAGATATCTAGGTTGGATATCCTGATTCCACCCAGGGCTGGAGGGCCCTTGAGCAGTACTGTTCTGTCCCGGGGGCCAGTGGGACACACAGTAAGCTGTGGCTGTACAGGAGTTTGTTCAAGCTTAGGCAGGAGTGTTCCTGGGTCCTGTCAGTGCACAGCTGCCCAAGGGCATCCTTAGCTCTTCCTACACTGCAAGGCACAGGGCATGGATGCATGGCTAGAGCTAGCCTGGTCCTCCTTGCTAACTGAAGTCACTGAGGTATATAGACTGGGTACTCCCTCTAGGACAGGAAACCCAGGACACCCAGGCTTTTATATAGTTGGAATGTGCTCAGGTATCAGGGAAGGCCAATCATGATGGGGTTCCATCTGGAGCCCAGCAGTCAATATGGGCCTTATCCCATCCACAGCTCCCTGGGGACAGTAGGAAGGCTCTTTCTGACCTGAAGCCTCAGTTATCTCCTCTGTAAAATGGGGAGATCAAACTATTAAGTCTCTGAGGTCCCTCACCCCTCACCCTTCACCCCCATGGAGTCTCAAGTGGAGGTAGCAGCAGCCATTTTCTTTCTCACAGTCGAAGTCAAGGTTGTGTTCTGGAGAGAAGCCTTTTAGGGGCTCAGGAGACCAAGAAGGGAGCATAGTAGAAAGGGAAGATACCCACAACATGAGCAGCAAGGCCCCGGAGTCTCAGTGTCCGTGAAAGTGGAATGGGCAAGGGTATACCTATGATGGGTATTGATGTATCTATAGGTGGAGGAGAGATTTGGTACCTGGAAGGACTCACTCATGGTACCAGTGGCACCTGGGCTGGGCTGGTGTGAGCTGTGCTACCCTCAGGTTTAGACCAGGACAGCAACAGTGACTGCTACGAGGGGTTCACGGGCATTGCTAGCAGTTCATGGTTGGCTTGTAGCCACAGCAGGGCCAGACTGGGGTCCATGAGGAGGTGCAGAGGTTGTGGTATGCAGTGTGCTGGGCTGTAAGAGGTTGGGTCAAGACCTTGGGGCTGGTGGCCCTGTTGTCTCAACTCCTAGTTGCTCCTGTTCCCCTGTCAGGACGCCCCTTTCCCACCTTGAGTCATGGGGGCACTGACCTCGTTGTAGTAAGGGCAGTTTGTGGACTCCTTCATTGACGTGTATTTCTTGTCATCACCCACCTCCACACACACCACAGGGTCCATGTTCAAGCCCACCAGCTGCCGAGCTTCAATCACTGTGATGCTGACCTGCAGGAGGGAGAGAAGGGATACACGGAGCAATGCAGCCATCCTAGAGTCTGGTCTTCCTGGAACATGGCAGCGGGCAGCAGGGCTAGGAACTGCAGGAGCCAGTCCAGCTTGGAGTGAGACCCCAGGCTCCATGTTGACTATGGCCTCTGATATCCTAGGTGATCCTGGGATATCTGCCCCAAGAGAAGTGAGAGGCTGGTGACCCCGAGGCCAGTGTTACCGAATCACCCAAGGGAGGAACATTACCAGATCCTGGTGCTCAGGCCAGACCCCTGATCTGAGTCGCCAGAGTGTCACCCAGGTGGAAGACAGGTCCAGCAACAGTTTTCCTAAACCGGCTGGTCAGGCATGCCCAGCCTACCACAGGCAAGCCATGGATGCTGTAATGCCAGTAGTAAACTATCCCTAAAACATTATGATTTCTTTTTGAAACTTGATTGAGTGATTCTTTATGAACTTACAAGATGACAACGTACCCCTAAAAATTCTGGTTGATTCTTGGGTTCCAAGTTCTTCTCAGTGCCATGGCTCTGCTAAGGGACCATGAAGCCTGCCTCACCCATTCCCTACCCTCTTAATAAGCCAAGCTGCTCCCGTCTCCCTGAACTTGCTTTGGGTCCTGTCCAGGGTTTCTTTTTTATGTTGCTAACCTCTAAGATGTCCTTGGCTTTCTGGAAGCTGGGCGCTTTCCCATGTTCCAGTCCCCCCTCCCTCTGTTGAATTTCTTTGAGTTGCCAGAGTCTAACCTTCTGGCCTGCATAGAGAATGTTGTGTGAGTTCTACTGTGACATTCTGCAGCTTCTACCCTGGGAAGCCCTGTCTCAGCTGTCTATTCTATCAATAAATATTTAGGGACACCTGCTGTGGACAGGCACAGGGGATGTCAGAATAAACCCTCTGCTCCTCAAAGATCTTACGGTAAATGATTACTGGCTTATAGGTTTAAAACTAGTATATACATATTTTAGCTTATAATATACACAAGCGATACATTATATCTTTATATGCACTTACATATAAAGATATGTATAACAAAAGGATGTATATAAAGACACATATATGTAAAATGTATTTATATGTATATATAAAACTGAAAATATAAGAATGAGAATGAGAGAGAGAGACAGGAAAGGGAGGAGGAGAGGGGGGAGAGGAAGGGGAGGGGGGGAAGGGGAGAAAGGAGTGTGAATTTTGAGACAGCTGTTATTCTTCCTGAGTCTCCATTTCAAGCCATTAGCTCCTGTCTCGGATTTGGGGGACAGTTTAATCCCCATTAGGGGGGCCATGGCAAAATACAGGCAGGTACAGATTTGGGTTGCTGGTCTTGGAACTGAGCCTCAGCCTGACAGATGGGCAGGAATGGATGTGGAGGATCCCGTGGGTTCAGTGGGCTGCACACCCCCAGCTCCAAGCTGAGTCTCTATCCAGTGAGGGTTAAGCGAGATGGTGCAGGTCCGAAAGCACATCCCGGGTGAAAACTCCATGAAATGAGAGACAGCGCATAAGCGGCCTCTTAGACAGAAGCTACCCCTCCTAGGGGCCATCTCTTGAGGAGGCAAGGTTGGTGGAGGCTTCAGGTTGCTCCACAGGATGCTTGAACTTGCATTTTCCACCCAAAACCTCCTGGCTCTGTCAGCACTTCCTGCTAGCTAACTGGGCTGTAAGGGCAGCTGGTGGTGCCGCTCATCTGGGTCTCTGGCACTTCAGTTGTTATGCTTCAGTGCAACTTCTAAATATGATTTTACTCAGGAGAATTATCTTCTCCTTTTAGATAGAAAGAATCCTTACTAAAATTACCATCTACTGTGTTCCTCAAGGTCTTATAAATAGCTTGAAGACCAAGAAAAATCCACGCATCAGAAACGATGCTAGGAAAAATAGAAACCTTAACACCAATAAGACCACTGCCAAGAAGGCACAGAAACACAGAAGGGGCCGTGAGCAGAAGGACACTTGAACTCTGTGTGCAGCCACTTCTATTCTGGGATGTGAGAGGCCAAGGGGGCCAGTAAATGCTTAGAATCCACGCTTGAAAGAGTCTCAATAGTCACCATTTCTTCAGGGAGCCAAAAAGGAAACAGGGCTAATTAACTTAGCGCCGAGAAGTTTACTGTGAAGAGACACTAGGAGTCCTTCTGGAATATTCTTTACACAGTAGTGCATAGAGTTCTAACTTCCGGAAACCTTTTTAAACAATTTAAATTAATTTAACAATCAAATGTAACAATTTAACAAATTATTAACAATTTAAGAATTTTATCTTTGTTTTATGTGCATTGGTGTTTTGCCTGCATGTGTGTCGTGTGAGGGTGTCAGATCACTGAGAAACGGGTTACAGACAGTTGTGAGCTGCCATGTGAGTGCTAGGAATTGAACCTGGGTCTTCTGGAAGTCCGTGCTCTTACCCCTGAGCGATATCCCCAGATCCATAAACCTTTTTATGCAAGTGGTTTAAAAATTCATTTAACACCTACCCACCTACCCCCCCTCAAAAGGAAGAGGTTTGCTATAACTCAGGCCTGGGAAACAGACACGTGTGGTTTTGGCTAGATGTGCCAGCTGAGAGTAAATTCCCCATGCCAAGAAGGTGGTTGGTTTTTATGTGTGCATCACACATTCCATCTTTTGTCCCCTCCTCTGTTCAGGGTTCATCTCCCCATCTTCTGCAATGGAGCATAGCTGGCTGCAGTGACCCAGCCAGGAGCTCACAGTAGCCGTGGGAGGTGAACTGAGGAGGAGAGGGAGGGCGGGAAGGAATGAAGAGAAGGGAGAACAAACATCGGAGGGGATGTGCTTTGCTAGATGACAGTGGTCCCAGGGGAAGCCTGGAAGTGTGAGATAGAGGTGAGGAGTGTGGCACTGGGGTAGAAGGGAGGCAAACTTCCATGGCTTCCCCAGCTGCTACTTCAGGTGTGTGTGTGTGTGTGTGTGTGTGTTTGTGTGTGTGACACTTGTAATTAAAAGTTAGAATGCACTCATCTTCTATATTTGGCAGGAGGGGATGGGCCATCCAGTCATCAAAATGTTGAGAAAACAGAAGCTACAAAGTCAATTAAAAATTTCAGGAAATTTTGCAAAGAAACTTCCATCTCATGCACAGCGTTTCCAGAATGGAAACCCAGAGAGCAAAGGGAGCCACAAGTAGGACCGTGGGACCAGGCAGCCCCTCTGGCTAACTCACCATCTCTCCTGCTGAGGCCAGGGCTAGAATTCCCAAGAGCCTTCTCCAAAGCAAGGAACAAGGCTGGGGGTAGGGGGAACTACTCAAATGTCCTGACGGACCCCACAAATAATGGTGCCCTGTGACCTGCTTTGGGGACCTCTGTTCATGCGTGCTTCAGAACGTCAGGGGAAGCTAGAAGGATGAGGGGACAGGGAGGCCCGTTCACACCTATGGAACTGCAGTTCTACAGAGGTCTTCATCTCCCCTTGCCTCCAGGACCAGAAGTATGACATGACCAGATAGGCAGATCACTCTGGTGGTGACAGGAAGGGTAGAGTGGATGGAGCAATATGAAGACATGGAGACTAAGGGGAGAGAATGCAGGAACACAGCAGAGGTGGGGGTGGGGCTTGGGTCTGGCTCGAGAGACCCAGTGATGCTGGAAACTGGAGGTCTGTTTGGAGGTGATGTTAAGACTTAGTCTCAGGAAGAGAGATCAAGAGACAGATTACAGGTTCCTGAGTGTGCTGGGAGAGCTGGGCGAGGCACACGTCCCCAGGCAGGCAACAGTGGCTTGTTCCCTTGAAGATGTCAATAACCAGGAAAGAGGAATAATGTTCCATCTGTTCTAATCGTCCCCAGCATGCTGCACACGTGTGGGGTCTCTTCCCACTCCTTCACAATTGGCTTGGCTCTCAGAATCCCACCTGGACCTGGGTTCTGCTAGGTTCTCTTCACCCTTCTCCAGTGCCGCACACTCTCTGAGGTCTTTCTGACTAATTGAAGCCAAGTTCCTCAAAGGAGAGAACAGCAGTTGGTTTTATGGATTTGTACATTGTATGTATCGGAAGTGGAAATACTGTGCATTTGAATCCTCTCTGCTCCCTCCTGCACAGTGGATAAATGCGCATGGGTGAGCTGTGGATGGACCTGTCAGGAGACACAGCGCTGCCAGGTGAGATGGGCTACCTGGTGCAAGTCAGAAGGTTTAAAAGTCTTTGGAGGAAGGAGATATCTGAGCTGGGACACAAAAGTCCTTGTCAGGAAGCAGTTTGGGAGGAAGATGTAAGTACTGAGCTAAGCAAGCAAAGGAGCAACCATTGCAGAGAACAGACAGCTCTGACTGCTGTGGCTCTGAACTCCACCTCCAGGCTTCATTTACCTGTGATTGGTGGCCATGTAACTCTTGGTTTATGTCTTGCTGTAAAAGTGGAGTAACCACTACAGTTGGATGGTTGTAAGGATGACATAATCTCAATGGAAACATATTCAGCTCCTAGTACAGTGCCTGCTTTATAATAAGCCTTTAAGAAATAAATTTCATTAGCAACAGTTTTGTGTGCTTTTGCACAGCAGGCCATTGGCACGGGATCTGAGTGGGGTCTCTGGGATTTCCCTGGTCTCAGCACACTGAAGCATCCCACACCCAGGTTTTAGCCTCCTGGAAACGTCTCCTAATGCTTCAGGACATTGTGTTTGGGTTTTGATAGGGCAGGGGGCAACATTTCCCAACCTCCACAGGACTCAAAGGCTTGAGGTTGTCTAGAGTCCCCGGGTGGCATCATGTGACATGACTTGGGGCTAGTTTTAAAATACCACAGAACAAGGTTACTGGAGGGAACAAAACCAAAGCAAGGGAGTCAAGGTGAAACCTCAGGAAACGTGGCCAGGCCTGTCTTTCAGTGGGGGTTCTCTAGACCTTTATATCATCTCCTGAGGGAGGTGCTGTGCAGTTGTTCACGCATAAGGGTAGTGTGCATGGGACCTGGCAAATGGGCATAGAGAATAAGCCTATACTCACAACAGTTTCTGACATCTAACTGGGTCATGTTAACTGTCAGAGGAGAGTCTAGAGCCACGGTGGCTGCCTGGGCCTGTCTTGAGAGATGCCTTCTCTCGCCTTTCTTCTTACTTTGTACATAGGGACAAGGCGTTTCCTGCTTGGACACCTGTTTATTGTGAGCCCTTCCCCACAGCTCTGATCTCGGGCTGAGAGAAAAGCCAAGACCGAGGATCTGGACCTGCAAAGCAGAGGCCACCGAAGTCTCTGTCAGCAGTCACCAGGGATGCCAAGCCCCTGTCCTGCCGGTAGTATGGCTACCCTCCTGGTCAGAGCCTTTTAAAATTTAGTTTCAGAAACAAAGAACTACTAATCTAAGAAGATATAGAGACACACAAAGAAGAAAAACCGGATTGATGTTACTTCCAGCTTTAACAACTTAAAACACACCAAACATTCTTCAAAAATCGTGTGTGCATGTGCGTGTGTGTATTGTTTTTCTAGGTCCCCTTTCCTTAGGATTTTCAACAATGGATGCAGAATCTTCAAGGAGCTCTGAGCTGTGCAAACAAAGACCTCACATTCTTCTTTTGGTTTGCATTGCCTGCCTTAATGCTTCTGGGAAATGCCTCCCAGACAGGTGCCTTCTTTGAGACTCTATCCTCAGATGTGACTCTAGGATGCCCTGGCTCTTACCTCCGAGTCTCTCATACACACCTGGCTGGGACACCACACTCCAGCAGAATCTGTAAGGCTCAGACATTCCCAGGCCCACCTACCTGGTAATCCATGGGCCTTCCAGCACTGGGCTCCATCTTAATGTCTGGCTTAGACCTGAGAAGGAGAATGTACTGTCAGGTTGGTGTGAGAGATGGAAAGGCCAGAGGGACAAAATTGTGACTTTCATATACTCAGTTCTGCCAACAGAACTTGGGGTGAACGGGGGTGAAGGGGTAGATGTCCTCAGTGGCACCAACAGAGAAGACTAAGCAAAGAAAAAAGCAACATGGTGATGGCCATTGGGTGAACAGAGTCACGTGCGGACTGGTCAGCTCTGTGATGTCCCTTCACCCACAGAAACTCAAGGGCCTGATCCACCCCTACCTCTACAGGGAGACAGCTCGGAGGACACGCAAGGACAGAAAGAAAGAAGCTACCCATAGGCCCTGATTTCTCTGCCCCCAAATTTCAAGCCTGGCAGGCGAGTCCCACTCAGGAGGGCGGTGGCAGGTGGGATGCAGGCCAGGAGGGTAGTGGCAGGTGGGTCCTGCTCAGGAGGGCAGTGGTAGGTGGGATGCAGGCCAGGAGGGCGGTGGCAGGTGGGATGTAGGCCTCTGGTCCACTCACCGTTTGTTGGAGACATTGCTGGTGAGAGCGGTGACTGAGGCTAGAGACACGGAGTCAGGGTCCATCCCATCCCCCAGCTGAATGGCTAGGTGGTCCAGGTCCTCCATCTCCAGCACTGCTGGCTCATCTGGGGGAGGAGAGGAGGGCAGGTGGGTGGAGGAAGGGCTGGGGACTGTCTTCTAGGCAGGAGAGTTACATTTCTGGCTTATTGGATGGCACTTGCTTAGAATACATGTCATGCTCTTCTAACCATGACAGGGTCTCACTATGTAGCCTAGGTTGGCTTGGATCTCTCTATGTAGACCAGGCTAGCTTCAAACTCACAGAGACCCAGATGCCTCTGCCTCCCAAGTCTTGGAATTAAAGATGTGCACGGCCATGCCAGGGTCTAACTTAGTCCTTAAAACATTTTAGTTGCCATTATGTCTAGCCTTATTTTCTTCTGTAGTCTTAGCCGAATGTAATTCTTTTACTTAACTCTGTTTTCTAAGCTCTGAATAGCCTTTGTGGAAGGAAGTAGAAAACATCCTGAGCTTACTACACACAGCTCATCACAGTGGCTGCTTTTAAATGGAGTGGCTACTGATGCAGGACACAAATACCACACACACACACACACACACACACACACTCTTGGAGTGTAGCTAGGACCCATCAACGTGGGCATTACTGCATTCAGATACTTTTTACCCCCCGAGGTGTAAGAAGTAATTTATCCGTGATGTCCGCAGTGGAATGCAGAGCTCAGGCCTGCACCCCTGTGTATGGATCCAGTGGGGTGAAAGCATGATTTGGAAAAGCCATGCAGATATGATAGGTTTGGGTTTCAGCAGGAAGCTGTACCCTCCATCTAGGAAAAGTGCAGTCAAAACTGGCTTGGGAAGAGAAAGTTCTAGGGCCAATAAGCCACGTAGACGTGCCCCGATGCTGGGTGCACATATCTCCCCACTCCACCCCACGCATCCCCTTATCTTTCACCTATCCTTCTTGCCTCCCCTTAACAAAGGCTGTCAAGGTGCCCTTCCAGCCTCCTCTCTTAGGAGGGATTCCAATCGCCAGGCCCAGTGACCTTTTTCTGAGGTAGGTCTGCTGCAGCAGCCAGGCACAGCACAGCACGCTGCATTCTTGCTACTATCTTTAAAAAAAATTAAAAAAAAAATCTCTGGGTTCATGTGAAGTAGGGAGAAGGAGCCCATCCATCCACCTGGCAGAGGCTCAATGTCCTATGCCTCCCTCCCCTAACCTGCAGACTAGCCAATGGGAGTCCAAACCCTGCCCGAGTGGCTGTGCAAGTGTCCAATGGGGAAAGAGAATTATTTGTGCTCAGTCTAGGGCGGGCTTAAACGATTGTGACAGTTCAAAGAAGTGGCTGCAGCAGCTGTGTCAACGGTGGGCAGGACCACGTTCCCTACCTTGTCTTTGGGGCTCCTCTTTGTGGGACCGAGTTTTGCCGAGTTTCATGGCCGAGAACACACTCCTTCCCGCTCTGTAAAAGGGAGACCCCCAGAGTGAGGGGGGTGGGGCGGGAATAGATAAACGCAGGAAAGCACAAACACAGGAAAGCCCCAAAGGCCATAGGACACTTCCTCCCAGGCACCAGCTTCAAGTTAATGAAGAGCAGGTGGGAGTCCCAGCTCACCAGGGAAGTGGCCTGTGGTGGGACTGGGTCTTGAGTTTCTCACCCAAGCCCTGTTTTCTCAGAGCTCTGAGAGCTGCAAGGTCCCGCAGCTTTCTTCCTGTCCATGCATCCCCACTAGAGCGAACAGGAAAAGCAGCCAGATGCCCAGAACAACATCAGAACAGGTACATAGGTCAGGGGGGATGCAGAGGGACAGACTGAGGCTGAGGTGGGAGCCATGGATGACAGCTATTAAGGTCCCAGGTGGCTTTGGTATGTAGAGCCTGCCCTGTCCTACTCTCTTCTCTGTGCTAGGAGAGTCTCCAGAGTCCCCAGGAAAAAGGGTCTTTCTCTTATCCTGGTTGCCCCTCTGCCTATGCCTTCCTATGGCAGACCACCATCTCTTACCTAGCCCCTACCTCTTCCTCTGGTGTGGTGTGGCCGTGTGCTCAGGCAAAGGGTCTTGCAGTCAGTGGGGCTGAGGGAAGTGGGTAGGGGTCCTCACAGCCTTTCAGAGATGTCCCTGCAGCCGAGCCTGAGGTCCCCAGAGCCAGGAAAGACCAGGAGTAGGATCCGTGGGGGGGAAGTACAGTATTCCATTACCCCATTCATATTGTATAAGAGGGACATCTGACTCCCTCGCTTCCCATTCTCCTCCTCCTGGGTGTGGCTGCCATACTGCAGGCTCCTGTGGGGGTGGTACAGGCCCATCCTCTAGACGTGGGTCAGCTTCTCTTTGCAGAGACTTGGGCATGGCATCAAAGCCAGAGATCCTTACTCTGCAAGCTGTACAGCGCAAGGTTGGTGAAAACCTTTCTGTCCTTGTGATGGCCCCTCTACTTGGGGTTGGGAGATCAGTGTCATCCCCCAAACCTGGTTCTATCTTAAACCCAGATATGGAGTGAGCCACGTCTGTATCCTGTGCTGGATGGGACAGGGACCGCTCCTGTCATGTTGTGTCAACTCACAGATATGTTCATTGTTATCCTAGACACAGGTCAAAGAGGCTGGCGACCCTGATTTGTCTGCTTTCCCTTGTATTATGGGTTTAAAAAGGAAGAAAGGGAAGGAAGGGACTCTGTAGAGGAAAGCTGATATCTTTGGAGTTATTATTATTTGGTTCAAGCGTCGTCTTTGATGTTTTCTAGTTTCTCAATGGGCAATCTCGTTTAGCTTGCTCAGGGGACTCCCTGTCTCCTCTTCTGGAGTCCTGGGATTACAGATGGGTTACTATGTATGCATGACAAGCATTACCCAGTGGGCTATAGCCCCAAGCCCCTCATCTGCAAATGCCATTCCTGTGGTTTTAACTATTGACTCGAAGAACAAAATGGCTATGAGGCTGATGTCATCTCAAATATATTTTCTGTGATCCAGGCCTAGCCTATGTGGGACTTCAGTTAATTTTTAGATTTTGATTTTGTTTAAAGGATTTAAATGTTAAAAATTACATTTATTTATTTATTATTTACTTATTAATTTACTTAGAGAGAGTGTGAGGGCATGCACGTTCTATGGCTCAAAGGACAACTTTTGGACGTTGGCTCTTCTCTTCCACCACGAGGGTCCTAGAGATGGAGCTGACTGAAATTCTCAGCATTGCTGGTAGGTTCTTTACCTCGTGAGCCATGCTTGCACTTTTTTTTTTTTTTGAGACAGGGTTTCATATAACCCAGGCTGGCTTGAAACTTGAAACTTGCTGTATAGCCTAGGCTGGCCTTGAACTCCTGATCCTCCAGTCTCAGCCTTCCAATGCTGGGATTAAAGGTATAACTTTATTCAGCCAGTAAAGAATTAAAGCTCAGAGAGGAGAAAGTCATCTTAGCATCCTATCATAAGAGGAGCAATTGAGGCTGAAGGCTGAAGCTCATGTCTGTAGGCCTGCAGGAGTTCCAGTGTCCTGGCCACATTGCCTCCATGGTCAGGACCTCCCTGAGCATGATTTCATTGTGATCAAAAGGAAGACTGGGGAAAAGGCAGCAGGGGAATTGCAGCTATGACAGCGGCTCAGTTGCCAGTGCCATTTGCAGAATGGGATGTCATTTACACAGAGTCCCTCATTCAAAAATGACCCAAGCCTCAACACATTTGGAAGAGACTGATGACTGTCACACGGTTGGTGACACACCAACCAGCAGACTGGTGAGCTCATGAGAATGGGTTGTTTGGAGGCAGGAAAGGGTCGTCCTGCCTGGCTTTGCCTGAAGTATCCTGGGGGCTTAAAGGGCAGAGTGCCAGCTGTACTCAGACTCCTGCAACAGTCCCAGCCTCAGGCTCACATGGGCACTCACACTCTCCCCACAGCTGTGCCCACCCTGTCACATCATTGGGATTCTCTTCTGCCTGGGCTCACTGTTCCACGGCCCGTGTTATGGATGGCACAAGGCTCTCAATGTTTGCCTCTGTACAAGTTTCTCTTGGTTATTCCTAGTCACGTGTATGTGTGACATATTCAATGGCATAGCCATGGCTGCCTGCTCCAACCAGAATCTCCCCACATGGTGGAAGGGTTGTGAGATTGCGGATCTGAGTGCTATGTGGGTCAGAAGAGACCCTGCCCGGAGAAGCCAGCTGGTTGTATCGGGGCTGGAATCTAGGCTACTGCCAGAAGCCCAGAAGGACTGTGTGGCTTTCTAAAGCCCGTCCCATAGAGCGACTTAAGTTCAACCCCTGGGTTACTCTTGGATAGTTATGAGCCTTTAATTAAAATGCCACTCTATTCATTGGTATGAACATTTTGGGGAGTAAAATTTGAGACCTTTAATGACCATATTTTAACCCAACCACTTCTACTGTACCCTAAAAGAAATTCAAAGGATTTTGAAAACCTTCCTCCTAAGACTGGGTCATGTGACCACGTAGCCAACAGACTTGCAGGCAGCACCAATGTGCCTGGAGATGTCTCAAAATGGTGTTTGTTTGGTGAATAGTGCTGACGTGTGCAGTGACGGACACCGTCTGTCTCTGTGGTCCTTAGTCCAGGCTCCATGCCTGTGGTACCTTCTACCCTGGGGGTGGCAGAGCAGGATACCATTGCTACCACTGGCCTTCGTGATTTCTCAGTTGACCCATCAGAGACTCACTATAGAGAAGGCCCTTTCTACTCTGCTAGTCCCTGGAAAGCAGCGCACTCAAGGCAAAGGGCAAAGGGCAAAGGGCAAACAACAATTTAAAAAATAAAGTTAGTTTAATCAGGGCACTTTAAATATTATTGACTTATATTGGAGACAGATTTTTTTTTAAATTAACTTGTGATTTCAGTTTCTATTCTAAGACTTTTAATTCTGCATCTCTTCTAATGGGGTTCTACCATCACAGAAGGTAGGATAGAATGAGAAGCAGGCACAGAAACAAGCCAGTCATCAGCTCTGTGAAGAGAAACCTTAGCCAAGTGTGTGTGTACTCCTAGGCGCAGAATGCTTGAGAGATATGAGAGTGAGCACTTTTCTCCAAGAGACTCTTTCTAAATGACACTCCATTCTATAAATGACCCTGGCACTTGGGCCAAGGTCACACCTGTAACTGTTGGAGCTGACTGACAACTGCTTTATAAAAATCAACAGCAGCAAAGGACTGCTGAACTGGCACGGTGGGTAAAAGGGCTTGCTGCAAGCCTGATGACCTGAGTTCAATCCCTGGGACCCACATAGTGGAAGGAGAGAACTGAGGGTCATAGCTTGCCCTCTGATCTCCGTATGAATACCATGGCATGTGTGCACGCGCATACCAAACAAACAAACAAATGTAGTGAAACACAAACAAAGCATCAACAACAAAAAGCATGCACACATAAAAATACAAACAAACAAAACCAACCCAACTATTAGGCATGTAGGGGAGGTAAAGATAGAAACTCACATTTACTTCCAATGGCTGGATTATTGTGGTCGGAATGATCTAACTAGACTGACAGTTCTCTAGAGAGAAGGCGTTTAAATCACTGTGTTCACTGTAATGTTCCTTTATGTACCCAACAATTCCCTCGCCTTGTTCGTGGCTCACTGCAGAAGTCTGTCAGGATAACTGTGCAATGCCCACAGGGCTCAAGGGTGGAAGCTGCATATTCATTATGACCTGGGGCATGCACTGAGGGAAACGCAGCAGCCTGACTGCTTCATTGATTTGCTCTATGAATTATTCTGGAAGCTGTGGCTTAGAAGGCGTGGTTCCAAATGAACTCTAGACGGAGCCACTCAGTGTCCAGCCAGGGCTTCTCCTCTGCAAACACTTTCAATTGGAAATGCTAAGGCTCACCGCTCGGGCCTCAGGTAATCAGGATACATGAGCTGTGCACAAGAGGCAGGGTCTATGTGGCTTCTGGGCATTGTTTACACTTGCCAGAGTTTCCAATCTGAGCATACATTTCCGTGGCCTCGAATGGGCTCCTCTCTTTTATTTTCCATGCCCCAGGTACGTTATTTCTTTTTCCTTCCTTCTCTCTTCTCCGGCCTTCCTCCTTCTTTGTGTGCACTCGTGGGACTCAGTGGATAACACTGAAGAGTTGGCGTTCTCTTTCTACCATGTGGGGTCCAGGGACCCAACTCAGGCCATCAGGTGACTCCAACTTACTCATTGAGCCATCTCATTGGTCTTTTTATTGTCCTGTTAAAACAGGCTCTCAATTCAACCAGGTTGGCCTCTAACTCACTATGAAGCTGAGGCTTGCCTTGAACTCCTGATCTTCCTGCTTCTGTCTCCTGAGTGCTTGTCTATGGATAGAAGTTACCTATCCCCAAGGTTACAGGTAATTGTATAATTTTAAATGTATTTGAAACGGTGTTGAATTTCAGTTTGTTTTGAATAGCTTTCTGCATGGGTAAAGGACAGGCTGACTTAAATTTTGGTTTTGGTGTGTGTATGTATGTATTTACTAACTTATTATTATTTTAAAAATAATTTCTCTTTATTTTAGATGCACTTGTGTTTTGGCTGTGTGTGCTCCCTGAGTGTGCTTGGATCTCCTGGAACTCCAGTTGCAATGGTTGTGAGTTGCATGTGGGTGCTGAGAATTGAACCCAGGTCCTCAGGAAGAGCAGCGAGTGCTCTTGGCCCCTGAGCTATCTCACCAGCCCCTAATTTATATTTTTAGAGCTAGAGAACCAATCCTGGCACTTCCCAGATGCTAGGCAAGGCTTTACTTCTGAGTTACATCCCTGGTCCAGACTGTCCCTTAATAGAGGGACCATACCATTTCCATCTGGCCTGTTTGTCCATGTGTCCCTCTTGTACCAGAGGGACTGTGAGACCCTCAAGTGTTCCTCCTGACCTGGGAATCTGGCTCCTCTTTTCTTCCTGTTTGCCAATTTTTTGGCAAAGCTTTAGCAAACACTAACATGGGAATAGATTTCCCATCACCCCATGGGGGAACACCTGTTCTTTTCTAGGTCAAATCTATTTCCTCTGATCTCTCTGCAGCCCAAGGATAAACCAGCCACCCTGGCCGCAGCACAGTTGCCATGATCTGCAAACTCTTCTCACAGTGTTCTTTCCTCAGGATGCTTAATCACATCTTAGAGATTCCATTCCCAGTTCCCGGAGACATTAAAATAATATTACATCCTAGCTGACTTAATCTCATTTGGTAATGGGACAGCAAGAAAACAAGATGGAGTAGGGCCAGGGAGGTCGTACATCCTTGGGACCTGCCATGGGCCTGCATTGTAAGGCCAGTCTACCCCAGCTTTAGTCACAGGAATTAAGCCAGTTTGACAGACTGGGAGCTGGATGGACTCTGAGGCCTGGTAATCTCAGAGAGAACCTGAGGGAGAGAAGCTGTGCTTCCTGGGTAAGCCTTTGACATCTAAGTGGCCACAGAGAAACACAGGGTCATGGGCCTTCTCATTAAGAAAGGCTCCCAGGTCAATGTCCTTACCACCTCCTACCCATGCTGGGACTCAGACCCCAGCCCTCGCTCTCTCTGCCCTGCCACACACTCTCCTCTTCTCAGAAGCTGGCAGACTGCTCTATCTCTCCGTGTGGTACTCTCCACACACAGCGCGTTGCTTCTGTTGCTCAGTGGTCATGGTTATAACTTGTGCAATTATTACAAGCATGACCAAAACTCAGTATGATTTGGGCAACACAGTGGACAAGGTTCCAAGTTCCCTAGGATCTTAACATATACAGACACACCTGTCAGGATCAGCTCAGACTACTACAGACACAACTGTAAATTATTCTTTAAAGTATTGGGACCACAGTTTTTAGCAAATCTCTTGATATCTCTAGAGTTTAATTTCTAAAGACGGAAAATAGACTACATCTCTGGGTTTTTAGCATTTGAAGAATTAATTGGCTTTGAGTCCAGTTAGGCAGTTTTAACTTCCTGGGTTCATCATGAACTCTGGGTAGGAAGTTAGATTTCTTGTTTTCTCTGGAACTGACACTTGCCACCATACACAAAGGTCAGAGTTCCCTTGTAGTGTGATCAGTCCTGAAGACATAAATTACTGTAATTTCTGTGACTCTTGAGTCTCCAGATGACAGTGTGGCTTTGGGGAGCCTACTATCACCTCAAGCCAATCTTGCTGGGTCCTTGTGACCAGTTCATCAGATAACCCTATGCCTCCATACCCTAGCGTGTGGAGATTGTGGGGGTTGCAGAGAGTGGAAATCTCTGCTCAGCTCTTTGTACTTCATGGTTTGGCTACACCATGCAGCCACATGCTCAGAGATTGTCTTCTTTGGATCTCCAAGGCTCTATGTTCAACTGCACAGTGCTGCCTAGGCTCGAGGGTGGACACTGGCTTCTTGTGTTCCCCACTCGTCAGCTATATGCATTCTCCCAGGGAACCTTAAGGTCCAGAGGGACGGCTAGTGAAGAAGAGAAGGACAAAGACACTAAAAGAAGGGAGCATCACCCCCAAGAACCCAGAGGGGGAAGAAGAGGTCCGGCCACTTCCCCGGCCTGGGGCACCTACTTGTGCTCGCCATCTCTGCCTCCCTTGGTCTTCTCTCTGCCTTTGCTGAGTAGGGGGAGAAATGAGGAGACAAGGGGATGCAAGTGAGAGTGGGGCCAGAGACCCTCACGACCCCCTGGTCCTGCTGACCCCCACAGTCCTCCCCAGGGGCTTCCCTACCCCACAGACCCCTCACATCTCAAGACTAAGCCTTCAGTGTAGGAGTGTCATGGCCCCAGGTTCCCCCAAGTCTCCTTTTATTCCAGGAGAAGGCCTGGTGATTCCAGAGTTGTAGGGTCCCCCAAATTTCTTCCTCCTTCATATCCTGCCTTGCTCCCCTCCAAAGGGTATGTCCTACCCATGCTGTGAGGTCTTCCAGGGACACAGAGGGTAGAGCCTATTTGAGAGATAGGGACTGGGCTGCTACAAGCCCGGGCATTCAGCCACTGAGAAGAAAGATGATGAGGAGGGGTGTGTGCTGTACACAAGCCACCACTAAAAGACTCAGAGGTACAGGAGAGCTGTACTCCCATCTTCTTTTAGAGAGCTTTCCAGAAACTGGAATGTTCTTCCAAGGCTCTGCAGGGCTGAGTCAATGAGAATGAAGAAAAGAGAACTGGTCACCTTCATGACTATTCCTTTGCTCACACACTCTCCTGGCTCAGACCTGGCCTAGGGGAGGCCACAGAGCCCTCAGGCCTGGAAGCCTCTGTACAGTCACCATCCAAGGCTAGATTTGGCTGGCTTTGTGTTGGGCAATTGAGTTAGTCTGTGATTCAAAGAGCCCCACAAATGCCAGGTTTCTGGCTGCCCAGATCAGCCAGGAGCACTGAGCAGAGAGGGAAGGGGAGACCTAGTTATTCTGCCTCAGTCCAGCCCCGTTGTCCTAAGGGCTGCTGCTAGGAATCCCCAAGGGCTGCTGGGGTTTGCTCTAATGGAGCTAGGGCTCCTGTGAGCTATCAGGGAACTAAAACTCCACTCAAGACTTCTGGTCTCCGCCCCCACGTTTGCCCTAGGAGAGTTCCTTTCCTTTTCTTTCTGACTAGACTTTTTTTTTTTTAAATGTGATCCTGGGAACCATGTCAATCTCTGCAATGGACTACAAAAGAGACCGGTGTGGCCTGGGGTTGGCAAGGGTCAGCAGGCATATGGAACTGGAATACTGAACATTAACTGGGAACTGCTCTCTCTGTCTCTGTCTGTCTCTGTCTCTCTCTCTCTGTCTCTCTGTCTCTCTCTCTCTCTGTCTCTCAGCTTTGCTTTGAACTCAGAGGTGTCATGTCTGTCGATGAGTGTGTGTGCTCTTTCTTCTCTCCACACTCCAGGCCTCAAGGCATCCATTCTCTGAGAGTGGAAACGGAGCAAGGGAAGGGCTGTTTTTATGAAGAAAGAACACCATGGTGATTTTACCACGTTCACCCTTACTTCTGCCACCCTCCTTAGAGACAAGAGGTGCAAAGCTGGGGCTCAGACCTTCGGCAACCACCGCCGTGGTCGAGCTATCATCCCATGAAGCGGCCATCTTTATCATCAGCTGCTTCTTAGGATGGTTGGGCTCAGGCTGTCCTCTGTCACTGGTCTGGAAAGCAGTGACCTCACCTTCTGCCTGCATTGCTACAGAACACCTTGGGAAGCCCCAGCTATGCCAGGATTTCTTCCTAGTGCTCACATTGTACTTTTGGCGCCTCCTGCCTGTTGTGTAAGTCCTGCTCCCCAGCCAGCATCCTCTTCTGAGAACCACTTTCAGCCTCATTGAACAATTCCTCTTCCTTAGCTCCATCTCCACCACTTGTTGAACTGATAAAAGCATCCACAGACAGGACGAGGAAAAGTGGAGTGCCCTCCTGGAACACCAAGACCCAGGCACGTCTCAGCACGAGGCCTCGCTTGGGTTGCTCAGCCTTGGGCTGAGGGTGGGAGCCCCAACCTCAGGTAGGAGAAAAACATGGGAGAACTGTTTTAGTCCTGAACTCCCACATGGCTGTGGCTCTGGTTCCCCTGGCTCCTCGGCAGCCATCGCAGAGCTGAATCCCATCCTGGAGAAGGGAGGCAGGTACATGTGCTGTACCATGAACACACACGTATGCAGACCTTTAATGCATCCATGCACCAGAGCCCCTGCTGTGCACACATGGCCAGCCGTTCTCTGCTTGAGACACAGGAAGAGGCTTTGTGGATCCTACAGGTTTCCACTTGAGTGGAAGGGTGCCCACAGGCAGGACAAGAATGGCCCTGGTCACAACCTACCCCTAAGAAAATGATATTGTAATTACCTAGACATCCCCAGGGACACCAGAGAGGTCTGGGATGCTGAAGGCGTTGGGGGCTGTGGAGGCTTGTGCGGCTGGGGAGGTAGAGAAGATGAGAAGGAAAGGAAGCCTCGGAGGACAAAGGGTCTTGGGGGAAACAAAAGGCTGTGTTGATTAGCTGCTCAACTGAAGCTGAAGCTCCTTTGTAAGATGTGACTCCTAGCAGCAGAGGCTGATAGCCTGAGGCATAGGGCTCCCTGGCACCAAGCAGAAAGTGAGTGTGCAGGCAAATGGACGTAAACATACAAGTGCATGTGTGTACGTGTATGCATGTATGTGTGTGTGTGTGTGTGTGTGAGTGTGTGTGTGTGTATGTGTGCGTGCGTGCATGTGTATGTGTGTGCATGTGTGTACCTGTGTGTGTGCATGTGTGTATGTGTGTGCGTGTGTGCGTGTGTGCATGTGTGTGTGCATGTGTGTGTGTGAGAGAGAGAGAGAGAGAGCACGCACACGCGCACATGTGGGTGCATATTTTCAGAATCTCCTTCTGTCCTGAGACAGAGACACAGCTGGGAATATTGATTCTTTGTTCCTGAGAGTGGAAATGCTCGTGAGACTAGTAATTCATTTCTTTCTTACAGCAGGAACATTGGTGTGTGTGTGCGTGCGCGCACGTGTGTGTGTGTGTGTTATGAGAGAGACAGACAGACAGAGACAGAGAGACAGACAGAGACAGAGAGACAGACAGACACACACACACATACACACACACACACACACAGAGAGAGAGAGAGAGAGAGAGAGAGAGAGAGAGAGAGAGAGAGATCCTGTTCTTGCCCAGGACAGCTGAACCTCTGGTGGGCATCCCTGGAAAAGCCCTTTCATAGGTCGGGATAAGAGTCAGATTGGTAACAATGCCTGGACCAGACACTGGTCAGACAGTGCTCAGAGGAGAAACAGGTGAAACAGGTGGGGTCAAGGTAACATGGAGTCTGAAGAGGCAATGTTGGCTGAGAACCTACCTTCCATGTACAATGGGTATTAGTAAGTGCCCACATTAGTAATATCTCATTTTCATATATAGTAAGCACCTCACTTTCCCTAATTCTCTTGGGGGCATGGGTGAGCCATCGTACCGTTGGGGAGATATGTCCCCAAACATCAGAGCTGACACTTGGGTGTTACTATCTCCACTCTGTTGTGCTGTCTCTTGACAGCATTTTCCCTCCTTGGGGTTATTTTGTAAAGTGTGGGCAGAGACAAGGGGCCCCTGGATGAAGGCAGAGACTTGAGGCAGCGCTTCCCTCTGGGGGAAGCTGCTTTCATGGCTGTCCGAGTAACCTGGGCTCTGTTGGGGGCCAGAGGGAGGAGAGCCAGCCTGTCTACCTTCTAACTCACTTATTTTTTGTTATTGGCTCACAGAGGTTTGGTGACATGCCAGTCACCCAGCTGATGAGGGCAGATTTGGGGTGGACCAGATGGAGCTAGCTAGCGTTCCTAACTCAGACCACCATTCCTTCTTCTACAGTGTGTGTGTGTGTGTGTGTGTGTATGTGTGCACCTGTATGCATGCGCTCCTCATAACCCATTCTGAAGCATCCCCACATAGCTCTTCAGGCGGCAGCCATTGTGTTACGTATTACACCGTCCTTCCTCTTAGCATCTCTAACCTATTCCTGATGTTTGGCACCATCCAGGATGAAGAACTTGTTCTCATGAGCCCTTCCGTATGCAACACTTGGCTCTCCCTTTATAACCTCCAATAGCCCCTTGGGTCACCAACAGGTTGGTGGTTGGAGCAAGGCTCGAGGGGTAGCTGCCATTTTATAGGTCAGTAGATAAGCTGAGAGAAGTTGTGTGACCCCTGGCACTCAGGCTTGGGCTCACACTAAACGACCTGGTATTTGTGTGGTGGGGCACATGGCTGGCCTGAGTGCACAGTCCTTGTGGTTAACCTCATGTTTAGGGAGTAGGCTGGTGATGGAGGCAGGGTCTGTGTGACAAAATCATCACAATTCCAGCTCACTAACTGGGACCCTGTGTGAACAATCGCAGGGGCTGAGTAAACCTGTGAAGGAATCTGGAGGGGGAAGCTTGTTCTCAAAACACACCCCAGACCTCTTGGGTCAAAATAAAACATCTTCTGTGTGTTCTCAGCATCCTAGGTATCTAGGGAGATTTCTCTAGCTTCAGTTCTGCCCTCTGGACTTCGAGTAATGCAATTGCATTCTCCTTGGTAAAAAAAGAGTCCTGTGTGTGGGAGGTAAGGCCTAGTCAAAGCCCTCTGTCATCGGTAAGGGCAGGGCACTTGTAAGGTGTGAATCTTAGACACAGAAGAGCCTGGACAACAGAGCGGTGGCCAGGTCCTGACCAGGACTGTCAGTCTCACGCTGGCAACAGCAGGTCTCTGGCTTAGGGATCTTTTCACTGGGCCAAGGTAGAGGTCAGGCTGCCAGGGGGCCTAGCTGACACTGTGGGTCTTAGAACATAGAAACCAAGGCCTCCCCCACTCTCTTTTCCCATGTCTCCTGATGAGGGCAGGAGATCCAGTTTCTCCCTTATATTAGATCTCTGTCTCTGTCTGTCTCTGTCTCTGTCTCTGTCTCTGTCTCTGTCTCTCTCTCTCTCTCTCTCTCTCTCTCTCTCTGTCTCTCTCTCTCTCTCTCAGATCTTTGCTTCCCTCAGGACTGGAGCAGGCCTGGCCTCTCATTCTGACTAGAGCCTCTGGGTTGAGAGGCAGGTGAGAGATGGTGTGACCATCTTTCCAACTCTTAAATATTTCTATAACAGCTCAGCTCTGCAGTCTGAGCACAGCCAGGCCTGGAGGACCTTCCAGGGCATGGGCTCCAGGCACCAACTTCCCAGGCCTTTTGAGGGCAGTGGGCAAGAAGAGAGGGCCAGCCTGTTACCTGCGAAAGCTCTTCTCGCCAGATATCCGGGTGCTGGGTCGGGAACCAGGTAGCAGTCCATCTGTCTCCTGGCTGTCCTTCTCCTCCTGGAGGGATTCATCTCCCAGGAAGTCTCCATCATCCCAGGGGCCCACAGTGCCATCTGTGGCCTGATACCGGACCTCCATGCTCAGGCTGGTCTGAAGGGAGAGGGACAGTGAGCAGCTGCGCTGGCAAGAGCAGTACCCTGGTGCCTGTGGCATCTGGGAGGCACTTTTGCTCCCTATGAAGACTATGTGAGGACCTTCCCACCTCCGTTTAGATGAGAGAATAAGGCTGAGTAAGATGGATGGTGAGGTGTCAGCCTGCTCAGTGAGACCCTGATTGTACCTGACTCTCCTCTTCCCAGGCGCCCAAAGACTAGGTCAACTCCTCATCCTTAGAACCTAGGCACAAGGGGGCTCCTCTGACAAAGTGGTACAGTTAGCTGAGCATGTCTTCTCAGAGAAGACCCAGCCCCGGGCTTCCTACAACCTTGTGCAGTTAGCACTTCTTCAACTCTTCTGAGGATTTAACCGATAGCCTAGAGAGGGGAGTCTTGGGGAGTTGCCTTGGTTTTCCCTCTGGAGAAAGTGGAACACCACATCTGGGTGCAGATGTTAAACAGAACCCACGTGGAGGGACCATGTCTAGAAGGTACAGCCTTAATTTGCATGGGGGTAAATTATTCTAAGGTAGGAGATAAACGCTCTTTATACACCACCTAGCCCTCTAAGCACCTTCTTTGTATGCCCTTGACCCCCTAGAACAAGCCTGTGAGGCTGATATACTTTTGCTGACCTTGCAGTTGCTACACAGATCTAACCAAGAATCCTAGCCATGGGTCAGGCTCCTCACCACCTTGCTGGCTGCCTGTGAGTGGCCACAGAGGACTTGGAGGGTAACTCGGGGACGTACATGCCCGTGCTGATTTGATCAGAAGTGGACAAATGGAGCAGAAGCATTTTCTGATCCTGATCCCGAATCTCTAGATTGATCCTGCCTTAGAAGGGCTGGCAAGGGTCAATCTAGCCATTGATGGTAAGAGGTACCTCTAATCCCCTCCTGAGCTGGATCCAAATGGAGATCCACATCAGTGGGAGGCAACCCTCCTAACCTCAACTGGCACCATCACTCTGGGAAAAGTGGAGTATCCACTTGGCACAGACCCATCCACACCACAGGGTCTCTAACACCAGCCTTCATACCAATCAGCTCTGGCAGAGCCTCCCTGGTGTCCCCTGCTGCCTCCCTTGTCAGTCACGGAGCATTCTCTAGACCAGTGGTTCTCAACCTGTGGGGTTGTGTGTCAAATGACCTTAAGACCACAGGAAAACACAGATACTTACATTACAATCCATAGAAGCAGCAAAATTGTAGCTATGAAGTAGCAGTAGGAATAATTTTATGGCTGAAGACCACCACAGCATAGTGAACTGTATTGAAAGGTCACACCATTAGGAAGGTTGAGAACCACGGCTCTAGACCCTCCTCTGTGGGAGATGCAGCAGGCTCCTAGGTGACTGGGTGGTGGAGTGTCTGGGACTGTCCAACACACTTACCTTGATGATAGCATTGCTGTCATCCATCAGCGTGTCGGTCACCTCTACCCGATTCTCCTCCACCACCTTCTGCAGCACCATGCAGAAGGTCCCTATCAGCCTGTGAGTAGCAGAAGGGACATTGCTAGAACCAGAGCAAGGCTGATCTCAGTGTCTGGCTGGCACAGAGACCGAGAGAAACATGAAAACCCTAGCCTGGTACTGGAGACAGTAGCCCAGTAACCTGAGGTTATGAGATTGTCTGACCCCTTAAGTGTGGTCTGTTCCCCTGGAAAATGAAGAAGAAAGAATTCTAAGTGGTGTCCACAGATAGAGATGGGGGATGTAGCACTGGGACTGTAGCTGGTTCCCTGCAGTATGGAAGCTTCCAGATGCCATAATGGAAGGTGGTGGGAAGGCATCGAGGCTTCTGATGATGGTGGTGGTGATGGCGGGGGTGGCAGTGGCAGGGTGTGTGTGTGTGTGTTTGTGTGTGTGTTGGAGACTGAACCCTGCATCATACTGGACAAGTAAGTGATTGGGCATTGAGCTACAGCCCAGCCTAGACCTCTGGCTACATAAGCACTCCTTTCTTTTACTTCCTGACTGGAGTAGAGGCCTCTAGCATCACCAACACCACACATACATCCACCCCACATTTGCTGTGCATAAGCTCCTGGGACCACAGAGTCCCCCCCTAACTCAGTTGTATAGCGGAGACAAGCACAGAGAATCACACCAGAGACAATCTCCGCAGCAGAAACCCAGCTCGGCTGCTTCCATGGGTGGTGTCTGCCCAGGGAAACTCACCTAAGCTTTCTTGTCTTAGTTTTCTTCTAAGCTAAGCTAATGATCTTAATTTCACTTCATAAATGACGTGCTTGTCCTCCCGACACGCCTCCACCTGATGCTCCCATTGTTACTTGTGGTCTTCACAGGACAGCCTGTGTATTCCATATTTAAACTCCATCTGCGGTTCCCCACACACTAGGGTCCTCAATGGCTGAGCAGTGGTGGGTGCCTGATCAATGCTGAGACTGGAAAGCTGTTGCCCTGGGGGGGATCAGAGGACTCAGAGAGATGCCTTCCTGCGGTACATCCACCTGGACCCACAGAGAACTCATGCCATTTCCACAGAAGGGGAAATGACATGACAAAGGGGTTCAAAGAACACACAGTATGTGAAACTTGGAAGCAATCTGGGGGACACGTGTGCTACTTGAAGTTTGTAGAGGGAGGTGGGGCCAAGAAAGGGGACAGGGACGCAACTAATTAATGACAAATATGAGTGAGATGAGCTGTCAGGTGAGTTCTGACAAAAACGTGCTTGTTGCTTATAAAATACTAAGGGAGAACACCGTTTAGTTTGTTTGTTTGTTTAAATTCTGGGGCTAGGAAGATAGTTTAGTGACTGAAATGTTTGTCTCATGAGAGTGAGGACTGAAGTTTAGATCCCTAGTATGTTTGTCTGTCTGCCTGCCTGTCTGTCTGTCTGCCTGCCTGCCTGTCTGTCTGCCTGCCTGCCTGCCTGCCTGTCTGTCTGCCTGCCTGCCTATCTGCTTATCTCCCTCCCTCCCTCCCTCCCTCCCTCCCTCCCTCCCTCCCTCCCTCCCTCCCTCCCTCCCTCCCTCTATTCCTTCCTTCCTTCCTTCCCTCCCTCCCCCCAAAAGGTCAGGAGCAGAGTTGCTTATCTCTAACTCCAGCATGAAGAGGCTGAGATAGGTGAGCCCCAGAGCTCATCGCTGGCCAGGCAGTCTGGCCCAATCAGTGAGCCCTGGGTTCAGTGAGAAACCCTGTCTCAAGAAATGATGAGGTAGACAGAAATAGAGGAAGACACCCAATGTTGACGTCTTGCGTACATGTGTGCAACACAAGCACACATGTGCACACATGGGGTGGGGGAGGAAGAGGAGACATACGTTTGTATACACATGTGCACATATACAACGTGAACATGTATGCCTCCCCCTCCAGTCCTCCCAGCTGTGTCAAGAGCACACAGTGGGAACAGCCGTAAGAGATGACTCCGACATGCTTGCCTCCCAAGCTCACGGCCTCATTGAGTCACACATCTCTCATCCTCCGTGCTAAGTTAAGACTTAGGGGCTTTTAGATTCTTCCCAGAGAAGTTCCATAGAATCTTCCAGTCCCATCTTGGGTTCTCCTCACCTTGCAGATACACATGGTGGGTGGGTGGAGCACAGAGTCCTGAGCTGGGGTCTAGGAGATCCCAAGTCACTGCTAGGGAGTTTATGTCCTATCTTTATAAAGAGAAGGGATGGAACACCAAGTTGGTGAGATCACAACAGTCAGCAGTGGGCATGAGGGAACGCACTGGCGTTGTAAAGGCCTCAAGTGCTTGGCTCATCAGTGGCATCAATGGAGTCTTGGGGATGCGCCAACTCCTCATAGACCTGCTGTCACTGCTGGTTTGCAGCATTCACCGGTTTCTGCAGTGCAAACCCTCACAGCACGCCCAATTTTAATATTCTAACAGTTCCCCTAGAGGGATATGCTGAGTCTGCAGGCTATACCTTTAGGCTGGAGGTGGCGGTGGGAGAGCCCTGGGTATGTGCACTTCCAAGCACGGTGGTGCTGTTACTGCCACTTGGGGCACACATGGAGAAGCTGTCCTACCCTGAGCCTTTGCTGACAGGCTCTTTTGAGTCCTTGTCACCCCAGTAAGCCCTGCCAGGCAACTGCTGAGGGCTGGAACTCAGGCACATTTGTTCTCAATCTGAAATGCCCAAGAGTAGCCAAAGGAGGTGCCTATGATCTACTAAGGCACTGCAATGTTACAAAACACCCCCCAGGGGGCAGGAGGGAGCCATTCCCCTGCAGTTGCTGAGAGAGCCTCTGGTGGTGTCTTCTCCATTTCTTTTCCTTTACAGTCTGAGATCCTAGACTCAGGAGGGGCTTGGGAGGAGAACTTGGCGAGTGCGAATCCTTGAAATGACCCCCCCCCCATCAAGCTTTCAAGTCTCGTCCAGACAGGAAGGGGATGGCAACACCAGTATCCACACCCCACTGCCTGCAACATGCAGCAAACCGCCCTCCTGGCCAATCTCCCATTCCTTGCCCACTGGGCCAAGCTCTAAGGACATGTGATCTGTCATTCTATAAGGGAGGAGGCATAGACTGTGGAAGAGTTCTGCTCTGGAGTCAGATGTGGCTTCACCTAGCAGTCCCTCAGGGGGCCTCCACCCCCGTGATGTGATGGCAGCTAGTTCTGCAACCTCTGCAAGTCTTGTGCTGTTTCTTTTTTTCCTCTTAAAGATTCTGATGCCATCTCCCCCCCACCCCCACCCTCCATGCTGGTGTGGAGATCCAGCTCTGTATTGCTGCAGGTCCTCTGCCTCACTGTCTCTTCTCCTTGCTATTGTGTGTGACCTGCATTTAGAGGACTTAGCCACGTCTGGTCTTCTCTGTTGGGTGAGCGCTAGCAACAGATCCAGGCTGTCCTGACCCTTGAAGATCTTAAAGTGGTGGTGTGGTGATGTGTATGTGTGTGTGTGTGTGTGTGTGTGTGTGTGTGTGTGTGTATAAAATAGCTCCCCTTTCCTCAAAAAAATAAACATGAATAAATAGAAGATCGTAACTCATAAAACAATAAAGTTTTAAATGGACAGTTGATATCTCAGTAAAGAATGTTCTCAACCTACTGTCTAGCTGGGTCTTGGTTCCCCAGGCTGACCACACATCCCTTATGTGGCCCTAGAAGCACACCCATTAGAAAGAGGGCAGCCCTCATGGAAGCCCTACAGAGTAGCCTGGGAGAAGCCAGAATTATCAGGTAGGTGGGCAGTGGGGAGGAGGCCTCAAGTGCAGATGGGCTCACAGACTGGCCACAGCAGAGCACCAACTGGGCACCAGAATCCTGTCAATAATTTATCGTCCTCCCCTGGGAGCTGGTGTCAAGTGCCCCGGGCTCAGTCCGGCTGCCACTGTGCTCCTGGCTTCTGAATTATTCAGAGCAGCTGGCATTCTTGGTGGAAGGAGCCATTCCCCCTTAAAGTCCTGGTGAGGCTACACAGGATACATAAAACCTCTTCCTAATATGTTTTCATGGAAGTCCCAGGTTTCTTGGAGAAAGCCCTGGTTCTAGGACACTTGGGGACCTTATGGTCCCTGGCCAGCAGCTTTCCATCCTTGTACCATGTCTTTACCTCCTGGCAGCCCCTAACACCACTGGACAGACCCAGATAGGCCTCTTCTCTAACTCCAAGGTAGGAAGCCCTAAGCCCCCACCTAGATCCAAGCACCTTACTCCAAGGTTGGCCTGTGTCTCTTCTTCACATCCTAGGTCGTGGCCAATAGTGGCCTCCACCAGGCCTGGTCCCATGTGACTTTCCTGCTTTCTCTTGGGTGGGGGAAGGGAGGGCACAGTTAGGAGATAGGCCACCCTTGCTCTATCTTCCCTCTGTTTTGCATTTAGGAAAACCTAGAATGAGCTTTAATGTTTGGTGAATTCACTGTGTGGTCATCCAATGCCCCTTAAAATTCCTCAATCTTTTACTTTGTCTATAGCCGGAATCTTGATGGATCCAGGCTCTCTACGCTTCGATGTCTGCTCTGGCAATGTCCACTGTGGCTAATCAACAGCCTCTTCTTCAGTTTCTTCCGCAGCATTCGTGTGCTTTGGCTGCGAGAGCTACAGAGGGTTAGAAGAGGAGGTGGAGGACATATGTCCTGTCCCTGTTCTCTTGGGGTCTTCTCACATGGCCTCCATGTGCCTCTGAGCTTCAGTTTCCCTTTTCACAGTAAGGGTTTTACCACTGAGCTCCTGGGAGCTCTGGCATCTGTAGACAGGCCCTGGGTGGAGTTCTTTGGTTCTCTCCCCGGTTTCTGAGTCTGCTTTCCTCTGTATCCACTCAGTCTACACTGGGCCCTTCTCTTCTCCCTGTTTCCTCTGCCTTATTAATCACAGAGTGTCTCACACCAAATAAGAAAGCCATGTTTTATCTTGGGGATGCTTTCCCAATTATTATTATTATTACTATTATTTTGTAGAACCAGAAAAAGCTGACTGAGTGATGCCACCCTCTGGAGACAAAGAGAAGGCTTTCTGTGGTCCTGACAGCAGGCCTGAAACCTGCTCTTTGAGGTTTATCTATTTGGCTCACCTCCCCCAGTGGTAGGCACTCAACATTTGCTTAGATACCACAGATGTTTGAGAGTTCTGGCTCTTCCAGATGTCTGTTCTCCCAGTGACACAGTCTGGTTCTTGTGTGCCTCTCCTCTTCCCATGACAAACAACTTCTGGAGGACAGAGACTTGCCTTGATCCTCTTTTTAGCAACAGTCATGGCGAACACAGAGGGTGAGGAGATGGGTAGGTGAATGGATGAATGAGCAGAAGGGTGAATGGATGGATGGGTTCAATGGATGAATGGATAGGCA
Source organism: Mus caroli (assembly GCF_978045245.1). Lineage (NCBI taxonomy): Eukaryota > Metazoa > Chordata > Mammalia > Rodentia > Muridae > Mus > Mus caroli. The sequence goes on from NW_028227259.1 coordinate 32,865,136, forward strand.
GGATTCATGAATAGGTAGGATTCATGAATGAGATGGGACAGATGGATGAATGAAACAATGGATGAGCAGATGAATGGACATTTGGGTGAGTAGCTAAATGTCCGTAGGACTTCCTCTTGAGGCTTGCATCTACTTGCCATAAGGAAAACATTAGAGTGTTCACTCCAGACAGCCACAGCTACTGGAAAGAGTAGACCCTTTGCCTCCCCTGTTGAGACTGGACTACCTCTAATGTGATCCAGGGTTAGGTCAGCTTTCTGTGTCTACACTCCCTTCCTACTGCTGAGTCCTACAGAGGCTTCACTGAACTAGCGCTGTCACATCTTTTGGGACACCTTACAGTTCAGCCATGATCATAGGAGCAATGGATTTTTGACTCCAAGGCTGAGTGTCTCATCTCACTTTTGTTTAACCACCATCCCAGCACCTTCTAAAATGTGTGCGTCAACCACAGAAAATGGGGCTACTTGGATCCATCAGCTTGTAGGCTAACACTCACGTGGCAGGTGAACTTCATTCACAGAAGGGAAGCTCCAGGAGGTTAGGCATCTCTCTCCTTAGTACCTAGCTCAGTTCATGACATACACTTTGCATATCATAACTGTTTGTGGAGTAAATGAATGAACAGATCTATCTCATTTAATTCCCATAGCTGTTTGGAGACAAATCCTTATATTTTCCACATATGAGTATAGTGAACTCAGAGGGGTTATGTAACCGGCTCAGGCTCACACCTTAAATCACTGGACCAAGGGTCTGAGACCATGTCTGCCTCCCAAACCACAGCCCCGGAAGCCTCTGTAAGACACATTTATCCTCAGGGCCACAGGATATAACAGCCGTTTGGCTTTTAACTTCTCTGGTGGGCTACCATCTTCCAGTATGAGTAAGGGAGAGGCAAAAAAGAGGGGCATGGAGTGTTAATGGGGAGGAGAATTGAGGGGTGCACAGGAGAGTGAGGTGCTCTTGCTTGACAGTGGATGGAAGGGCCAGGGCACTTTGAGGACCCCACAAAGGACAAAATGGATAGCCAAGACCACCAGCCTAAGACCTCTTAGGCTTTTAAAGATGGCCTCAGAGTACAGTTTCTGTTTTAAGCCTAAAAAGACAGGTCCAAGAACCAGGCAGGCCTCCAGGATTCCCCACTTACTTGTTGCTGAAGACTTTGCTGTAGTTGAAAATCTGAATCTCCAACACTTCATTCCTGTCGATGCTGCTGGCCACTGGCCACCGGAACGTCTGGGGAGAGAGGGACAGCTGCAGCCTTGGGGGCAAATAGCAAGGAGTTGGGGCCTCCTAACAGCCAGCCTGGCCCCTCCCATGGGCCAGGATCCCCAGGGACAAATCATCTGTATCCTTACTCCATTGTCATAGCTGCATTGTGTGGTGGGTCTTTTTACCCACTCCTCCTCCAAAGATGGTGCTAGAGAGGTTTGTCAGGCTGCCAACGTTGCAGGGTAAGTGGAGGACCCTAGGCCTAAGAAGGGCTTCTGACTCCCATCTGTGGGTGCCTTCCTCTGCCTCCCAGCTCTGTGACAGCTGAGGAGGGTGGTGTGGCCAGGGTGTGGGTGGGCTCCAGTAAACACAGACCACCAGTGGGATGGGAGCTGGTTTCAGGACAGCTCACATAAGCCATTTGGATGAGTCCAGGCTCTCTCTGGTCACCCTCCATGGTGACAGTGCGAACAACGGGGACACATTCTGCAGCTCTCTCGGGTTATAAGGGTCAGACTTACAGCCTCTGTCCCACTTTCTGTTTCTCCATTCACACCCCTGGAGACATCTCTAAGTTAATAATATGGATGGATTAGAAATTCAGTGGGTCTTTTCCTAATGACCGAAGAGTGGCAACTCGAACCCGATGCAGATGGTAAAAGGAGTCATTCTTTAGGGAAAGCCAATGATGGGCAGAGCCAGGCACCTTCCTAGGGCTTCCTCAAGGCTCCATCATTCCAGTCCTTGCCTAGCCTTCCTCCCTTTTGGAACAACAAAACAATTGAGGAAGAAGAAAAGAAGCTAGAAAGACTTTCATCTGTGTGCGACATTTGTTGTACTCCCTACAGAAATAGTTTGTAGCCATCAATGTCAGGATCATGCAAGCTCCTAGGGACCCCTGCGTGCCAGTAAGGAAAGCCAATGGCCTGCTGTGCCCCCTGATCACCACTTCTGACCCCCAGAGACCCTGCCTTCTGAGCAGGGAGAGGCCTGGCATGCCTCTGTTGGTAAATACAGAATTTATTCTCTGTGAGTCAAGCTGGGCAAAGCCACCAAGAAGACTCACTCAAAAGCCTGCAGTCCCGGGAAGCCATAGGGCTGACCCTCCAGTAACAAGGGACAGTGAGTTAGAGCCACTGCTCAAGGCTGGGATGCATACCATGACACAGACCACTCAGGTCCCTCGCAGAATTCACTACACAACATAATCGAGGAAGCCTAAGTTTGTAGACACCACCCCTTCCCCTGGCCCCCTGCATGCTGACAGTATCCAAGGCAGGTCAAAACTTGTTTCACAAGGATGAGCCACACCCATTGTAGAGACCACACCCCCATACCCCTTTAAAGCTGGAGGAAGATAAGAGGACCTGAATGGGACCCACATTCATTCCAGACGGGGTGGGGAGCCATGGAGCTGTGGGGAGCAGGCCTGGAGTAAGAGTGGGGTTGAGGTGTGTCCAAACCCTGGAAATCTCTACCAGAGATGGGCAGGAGTAGGACCGTGTCCGTGTCTGCATCTCCCCTCCTCTCCTGGGCATGTCCTGGCTCACATCGACCCGTGCCTCTACCTTGGCCCCACCAGAGGAGGTCACTTATAAGGTCATGTCCAGAGGAGGTCACTTATAAGGTCATGTCCAGCAGCATCTGGAATTCCTCCTTATGCAAATGAGGCATCCCAGGACCCTGGCTCAGCCCAATGATATTCACTTACCCTGAAGCCTCTACCCACTCTCCAAAGGTTTAAATAGTCCTTATGCCTCCTAATTAAATGAGCCTCTCAATGAACCCGGCCTCCAGAGATGTCTGTTTCTATTGGCGCTAACCCATTGTGGCCTGTGGTCTCCATCACCTCCATTGACCCTGCCCCACATTCCCTCTCTAGGCCACCTGTCTGATCACAGGGCTGATTATGCCATTGTGGGAAAGGGAGCATAGTAGGAACAACTGGGACAGAGGAAAAGGGTGGAAAAAAGCTGGCGTGGGCTTGAGTCTATATCCTTCTGGTTTTGTATCCCAGGCTGACCCAGAACTTGAACATTCCCCACCTCCTAAGTGCTGGGTTACAGGCTCCCACCATCCCATCGGTTTTATTGGGTGCTGGGGATCGAACTCACTGTCATTCATGTTAGGTGAGCACCAACTGAGCCACACCTCCAGTGCGGTTGGGCTTTGGGTTAGCAGAGTGACTGGCAGGTATCAAGAGCTGCTAGGAACTATTGAAAGATGGGGTTTTGACAGATTAGATAGAGCACAGTGACTTCAGTTTTACATGTCCCCTATGTTCCCTACCCAGTTCAGACTAGTCAACAGTTCAGGAATAACAGTGATAATAATGTTTAAAGAAAACTTGGCATTATGCAGGAGGCTGAAGTCTTTAAGCACATTGATTTTTTTTTAGCTTTTCCAATAGCCCAGGAGGCTGGTGTCTGGCCAGTTTCATGGACATTGTAGCCACAGTTCTGAGAAGTAGGGTGAGGCAGAGTTCTGCTGGTGGCCGAGTGGACACTGCTGAGCAGAAGCTTGTGAGAGCTGCCCCCGTCAGCCTGCCGCTCCACAGCTGGACTGCCTTCTCCCAGACTGAGGACTTTCAGGGTTGGGCTTACAGGGCCATCCTGGCTGCTCACTGTCATCTCCCTTCATATCATCTCCTCCCAGGATGGGCCAGATCCTGGGAAAACCATGAGGGCAAGAGAGCTTTAGGTCAACTTGACCCAAGCTAGAGTGTCCAAGAGGAGGGAACCTCAACTGAGAAAAGATGGGGCTGTAGGCAGGTCTGTAGGGCATTTCCTTAATTGGTGATCAATGAGGGAGGGCACAACCCATTGAGGGCGGTTCACTTCTGGGTTGGTGGTCCAGGGTTCTATAAGAAAGTAGGCTGAGTGAGTCAGTAAGCAGCACATCTCCAAGGCCTCTGCATCGGCTTCTACCTCCAGGTCCCTGTCCTGACTTCCTTCACCGAAAACTGTGATGTGGAAGCATAAGCCAAATAAACCCACCCCTCCCCCCCCCAAGTTGCTTTGGTCACGGTGTTTCATCACAGCGACAGTAACGCTGATGATGCGAGCATGGGATGGAGGGAGGCTAGAGGTAGGTGGGGCTCCTGGCAGCCCCAGGACTTGTTTCAGCACAGCTCTGGCTCCTACTGTCTGAGGCCTGCAGTGCTCAGCTCAACTCGGCTCTACGAAGCATGTTGCTTTCTTAATTGAGTTGCTTAGACAAGACTGCATGGTGGTAGAGGCCTGACTCATTAGCTGTGGGCCCAGGGGAGGGTACAGAAGGCCCATTGAGGCTGTTGTTTTGGGGTGAAGCAGGTAAGGTATTTCTTCCACTTGGGGGCTATGGGTGGTTCCTGGCACTGGTAAGAAAGAAGGAGTTGGGGAAGCTGGTGGTGACCCTGAGAATGGTTTTAGATAGACACAGTGGGAACAGTGGGGTCAGTGGAGGAACTGATGACCGGATACAGGAGACTCAGAGAGACACGGCGGGCTGCTGCTTGTCCCCACTGAGGTGTAGTTCAGTGGGTCACAAGAGCTGACAGGACATAACGGCCTGCCTCTCTGCGTTGTCTCTTCCTCTGTCTCTGTCTGTCTAGGTCTCTGTCTGCCTCTGCCTTTCTCTGTCTCTGTCTGTCTCTGCCTCTCTGTCTGTGTCTCTCCCTTTCTCTGTCTCTGCCTCTGTATTTCTATGTCTCTGTCTCTGTCTTTCTGTGTCTCTGCCTTTCCCTGTCTCTGTCTCTCATTGGTTCTCACTCCTGGTTGCTCATTAGACTGATTTCTGGAAATTTTTTGAGGCTCCTGGTCCCCAGCTTTGATCCTGATGGACCTAGAATCTCTATGTGGGATCCCAGGCCCTATGTGGCACTTGCCCCATCTCACTGTGTGATGTCAGACGATATACTACGATGCATTAAGGAGACCCTCGCCAGATGTTGATCAGATATTGGTGCCATGCTCTTGGACTTCTCACCTTGAGAACAGAAAGCCAAATGAACTGCTATGCTTTAGAAATGACCCCATTTCAGTTATTTTGTTATAGACACAGAAGACAGACTAAGACAAATATATATCTCTCAAGGCTGCTGCAAGAACCAAATGGAAGCTGGGTGTGGTGGCACACGCCTTTAATCCCAGCATTTGGGAGGCAGAGGCAGGCAAATTTCTGAGTTCGAGGCCAGCCTGGTCTACAGAGTGAGTTCCAGGACAGCCAGGGCTACACAGAGAAGCCCTGTCTCAAAAAAACTAAAGAAAGAAAAAACAAAAAGAACCAAACGGAATCACACTAGCGACAGGATGTTATATGGAAAGAGAACATAGCACGGCAGAAATGAAAGTCACTATTGGTTCAGGCTTGCCTCCCGCTCCCTGCCCCCCATCCCCCCTCCTGCGAGGCTGTGTGCATGTTGTAGTCAATATGTTTCCCTGGCCCTTCTCTGCTCTGCCTCTGCTGCCTTCACATTTTATCTGCCTTGGCCTTCCCATGTCTTCCACCGCTCCTTTGTTTGTCCTCATCCTGATTTCATTTCTCAGTGTCTCCCTTTGGCTGCTATTTCCTTCTTTGTACCCGTTACAGTGATGCACACATATGCTGAGGACACAGCCAGATAAGGTGGAGGAGTTTGGGGATTTGGGAGCTCCCAGGAGCCATCACTCACCATACCCCCCCCCCCAACCAGACAATGCTGCTCAACTCCTGAAGTGTCTGGCTGAAGGGAAGGGGTTATGAGGGGAGGTTTCTATCTCGATAGTAAACCTGATAGTAAAACTGTTCTCTAGCAACAACTCTGGCAATGTGGCGAAGATGCCCTTCTGCTGAGAGGACTTGAGAGAGAAGCATCCAAGGGCACATAGCTGATTGGTGGTGGAGGCAGGACTAAACTCCAGTCTTCAAGCTTAGATCAGGTCTTACTCCCTGACACTGGGCTGTCTCCTGAGCCACGTAGATTAGAGAGAGCCAAGTTTCAGGAGGGGCCTGTGGTTCCGATTGTCCTTCTAGATTGCCAGCTGCAAAAATCATTTATTTATTGAGTGCTGACCACCTACTGGGTACCTGCCACCACTTGACACCTAGTGTACTAACAGTTTAACTTCGCCTCACAGATAACGACACTGAGATTTAGAATTTTCTCAGTAATGTAGCTTATTAATTGATTTTTATTAATTAGATCAATGGAGTACTAAGAGGCAGAATATACAGATTCAAACCCTGGTGCTGATGTTTAACAACTATGAGAAGTTGGATAAGTTACCACACTTCCCAGTATGGATGGTATACCACCTAACCTTGGCTCCGGCACAAGGTAAACACTGGGGAAGCATGGCTCTGCTGTTATCCGGGGGGTGGCTGCTCCCGGTCCCCCTCTCTCCTTTTTCTCTGTGACATCTTTTCTCACAAGCTGGGGTCTGTGTTACCTCACCTTGAGTCTAGGCTGGCCTTATGCCTTTTAGCAACAAAAAGTTTCAATCATGAGGCTGTGTGGCACCTAGACCCGGAAACTTCCATTCTTCCTTATATTGGAAATCAGCGGCACATGAAGTCCAGGCCATCCTGCTGGAAGGGAGGCCCTGGGAGATATGAGGCTGGGGGAGACAGAAAGGACCCAGATATATGCTGGGACACTATCACAGCCACCCAGCAGCCAGCCAGAGCCAGCCTCAGAATCAGAAGTGCAGAGGTTGTCAGCCATTGGGGGCTTGTTACATAGCAGTAGATAACTGTGACATTACCCTATTCTGCCTGTGATTCTCCTTGTAAGGTCTGGGTCAAGATCACTTCTCACCAGCAGCAGAGCTGGGCTTCATGCCCCTGCCTCAGTCTCCTGCTCCCCCTCCTTCCCATTGGCTCCCAGAATGTCATGATGGTCACTATCAGGGTAATCAGAGCAGGAGCACAGGTGACTGCCTGGTCCACAGGGCTTCCTCACACTCTTACAGGGTCTGGTACACAGTGGACTGTCAGCAAACAAGTTTCAAGTAATAGAAGGGACTATAGTAGAGACACCCATCAGGTGATAGCAGGAGTGAGTTCTTTTGGGGCTAACTTTGAGGCTGGCTGGGCTTTTGGCAGACAGCCAGAACACAGGAAGTGTTTAGTTAATGGGGCCATTTATTATAATTGTTATTACAGTGCTGTTTGTTCCAGGATCTGGGCAAGACTTGGCTTCTTGATGACAGAAGCTGCAGAGGCTTCTGGGGACATAGGGCACATCTCCAGCTTGGCAGCATTAGCATAAGTCTCTTCCTGTGGCCACTGCAGGTAAGGGTAGTGGCTTTTATTTCCGGAAGTGCCCAGAAAAGTGGTTGCCAACGAAAGCCAACTCACTATTTAATATTCTGCTTCATTCAACCCCTAAGTCTGGGACCCTGGGCCTGCTAAGCCAAACACTGCTGCCCTAGATATCACGGGCCACCTCATGTTTGCTCAGTATTCTTTGTGCTCCGTGTGGCATATGGGGTTGTAGAGATGTAGAGATGCAGGGATACAGGGGTACAGGGATGCAGGGTGTTTTCAGGTTCTGGAGATGTACTTAGAAGGCTCTGAGGACAGAACAAACTGAAGCACATGCAATGGGACTGTTTACAGGAGCTGGGGGACATGTACTAGTGGTGGAGGAGGAAAAGGTGATCTCTGCCTGGAACAGTCTTAGGAGCACGTGAGTGTCCAGTTACCATCTACAGACTTGGGCTAACCTGGCTGGTCGTGGCCAGGGCATGGTGTTCTGTATCCTACCAGCCTCAGGGATCTGGGACTCCACCGAGTTCCCTGATATCTGTGGGAGGATGAGCTGAGTTAGCCCTGGCTTGCCCACTGACTGGTGTGGAGACCCTCCTGCTTTGTGTGTCTGCTAGGGGGAACATGAGAGTTGAGATTTTTCTGTAGAGATTTGTGGTATAATAGAAACAGTTCTGGGAGCTGAAATACCTGGGTTCTAGCTTTATGTTTGTGTTCCTTTGGAAGTCTCGGGGAGCCCCTTCCCCACACAGACCCACTTCACCTGCTGTAAAATAGTGAAGTTCCACTAAGTGACCTCTATGGTGCCTGTAGGTCGTCTGCGCCTTACCTACTGCTTATCCTAAAGGCTAGAGCTACAGGCCTGTGCACAACACTAGCTGGTTGAGCATTCCAGATCTGGATACATGAATCAGACAGACCAGCGTTCAAATCCTGACATGGCTCCTTCTGACCTGGGGATGTTGTTCTTCAAGCCCGTTACACAGAGCAGAAAGCTCAGGCAAAGCTCTCTCCCCTTAAGTGCCCAGATCTTAGCATTGAGCAGTGGGGAAACCTGGTTCACTTGAGTAAGCCAGCCAGAACCTCAAAGGCCTGGGGCCTACTCAGGGATGGAGGGGATGAGTGGGAAGTAAGGGTGGGGAGTGGGGTTGAGGTTGAGGGTGCGGGGGGTGGGGGATAGGGGTTAGGGTGGGGCATGGGGTCCAAACAGTGCCTGTGTTAAAGCCAAACCAGGCTGGGGCTTAGACAGACTTGACATGCTCTCTCAGCTCCTTCAGCTCCCCAGCCTTGCCTCCTGCCTTAGATTCTTCAGAGCCACAGGCTCAATGAGGGATCTCGGGTTCCAGTCCCTAGGAAAGGGGACACTGCCTGGCTCTGTTTCCATCACTTTAGGATAGGCATTGTTTTTCTTCCCGGCTACCTCCTGCCCACTCAGGTTGCTCAGTCAAAGTGGCTCACCTACCTGTGTCTGAATCAAGCAGTGCCTCACCCTAGAGAAGCAGCCCAGGTCTCCTGACTCCAAGGCTCCCCATGTCTCTCTCTCTAAGCCAGTTCCCAAAGGGCCTAGTCATAATATAGGGACAGAGAGACCCCTGAAGGGTTCATAAAATTTCTTTCCCAGACTTGTTCTGGAACATATCTGATGGGCAGTTCCTATCAGGGATAGTCAGGGGGAATTTCCTACCTGAGGCTAGGATATATCTCTGTGATCTCTTTGGGGGTCCAAAAGTTGTCCCGCCTGCCTTGTGCATTGTGACCAGTGGTAGCCAGGCTATGGGACCCTTTTAGAGGAAGGAGGGAAGCCTGGTTCTTGTGAACAAGCCAGCCAGAATCAGAAGGCCTGGGACAGGCTTTATTGGTGTACCCAGAGAGGTTTTCAGATCTAGTCTTGGTGTTCACTTAGAATCCTGGCTTGGCTACTTCTATTCTGTCACCTTGTAAGGGATACTTACTCTGTGGGACTGAGTGTCATCATTCATCAGTTATCATGGGGAGTAGATGGAAGAGGACGGCTCAGATATTGTTATCACTCCTGGCCCCACCCCACCCCACCCCACCCCACCCCACCCCACCCCAGTGGGTCTCCATTACGCAATAACCGGGAACCTCCTGGTCACCACCCCTACTCCTAAAGGCCAGGTAGCAATGTGAGCAAGCTTCTCCCCACCCGGTGCTGGTTCTTGACCCTGTCAGTGTCTGCCATAGCTCCCTGGCTTCTGCCTCTTTCCTGTGTTCACTGAGCACTGTCCCAGAGGCAGCCCCATGTAAAGTTCCTATATGAGACATCCCTGTTCTCCCACTAGCTCAGGTGACCCTTCCTTCTGACACTCAGAATATGCCCCATGCAGATGTCCAGTGGCATCAAGGGCATCCTCTACCTGATCCGTGTTGGGCTTCTCTGGAAAGAGGAAGGACACGGTGATTAACTTTGAATGCCGTGTATTATCTGTGGCTCAGGTGTCCCGGGTGCAGGGCATGGAAAGGGGTGGCATTGTCCTTCAAAGGGGCATCAGGTTGCTCATTGCCTGGGACTTGAGCTGATAGGGCCCCTAGAAGTCTTGAAAGGGAGTTAGGTGCTTGCTATAGGCCCTAGAAGGCAGGCCCATGAGAAACTGATCCAGAGCCCCTGAATGAGGAAAGGAGATGGGGATAGGAGACAACAGGTTGTGCAGTGGGGCTGCAGCCTCATGACAGCTCTTTATGCAGTGGGGTATCTTTTTTCACAGCCTTCCCTCTTTTTGCTTGCTGTCTCCCAGAGAGAATGCATATCTGTTCCCAGCATGATTTGACAAATGTGGCAACCAAGCTAAGCTGAAGTTGAAAGCTACACAACAAGGAGACAGTGGAAACAAGAACAGAGCACCCACAGGAATGGTGAGGGGTCCAGCTGTCCCAGGACTGAGGGACACACTTAGTAGGGCGGCAGTGGCCTTGCAGTTGTGGTGGATGTAGCACAAGATGAGACCTTGCTTTTCCTCTCTCCAGCCCTGGGTCTGAACTCCCAGTTCTCCCACATGGATTTGGCCCAGGAGGAAAAATAACTGGTTAGGGTGACCCCTCAGCCAGATGGAACAACTGAACCTCAAGTCTATCACTATATATATACACATATATATACATACATATATATATTCAAAGGCAAAAAAATGACATATATATATATATATATATTAGGTATGAGAGTCATGTTTTTTTTTCCTTTTTTTTTCAAGAGGGAAAAAAAGATTGCCCACAGAGCTCTAAGACTCTGAGGGCCAGCAGGCTTTTTTAACCATAACATAGAATTATACTTTCAATTATATTTTCAATTGTGAGAAAAAGAATCTTAAACTTAGAATTCCTGATCTAGTAGAACTCTCAAACTTGAGTAAGAAAGAAAGATATTTCCAGATTTATAGAGCTTGGGAAGGCATACTGCAAAAATGGACTGAATGACTCCTTTGGACGAAATCCCAAAGAAGAAGAGAACAAAATCCAAGGGATCCTCAAGAGATCCGAGAAGTAAAGGTAGCAGATATTTTTAATTTTATTTTTAAAATTTATGAATATTTTGCCTGCCTGAATGTCTATGCGCCACATGCATACAGTGCCCACAGAGGCCTGAAGAGGGTGCTGGATCCTCTAGAACGAGAGCTACAGAAAGTTGTGAGCTGCACGTGGGTACCGTGAACTGAACCTAGGTCGTTTGAATAAGTAGCCATTTCTCTTAACTGTCAATCCGTCTCTCCAGCCAAATCAGAGGTGGTGTTGTTTTGTTTTGTTTTGTTTTGTTTTGTTTGTTTTCTTTTTTTATAGAGACTATTCATCTTTTAAAAGTAAAACAAGGCCCAGGCAAAGAAAAGTCAAAGAAACTGCACATCCTCAAGGCTAGAATCCAGAATCTAACCAAACACGCAAAGCTGAGGCTGGGACCCTACATGGAAGTCACAGCTGAAGCTGGGAGTGGCTAACACTGTTAACAGTCAAGGTTTCTGAACATGCTGTGACCAAAGCCAATTGAAACTCAAACACTTAGCATGTGTGAGGCGTGTCTGGTGTGCTCTGTGCTGCCTGCCACCACTTCCCTGCAGCCGTGGCACTGAACACACAACACACACAGCATCCTAGCACACAGCGCTCATGAACACCGCCCAAACCCTGTTTCAGCCTGAGCCGCTCTCCAGTGTGGACTACAATGGTTCCACTGTACATACAAAGGTTCCTGCTCTCAGAGAAACAATGTTCTAATCACGGAAGCAAAGACTTTTAGTATTTTTTCCCTCATGTTATTCCTCAGAGTGTACCAAATCAGCATATTTTTGGATGGTGTTGTATTAGACCAACAAACACACCCATCTCATTAGCATGTTAATTAGCTTTTTTTCTGTAATAAATAGTAACATTATTTGGATAAGAAAGACTTATCTTAATAATTTTTATTTTATGTGCATTGGTGTTTTGCCTACATCTATGTCTCCATGAGGGTGTTGATTTCCTGGATCAGGAGTTAATAAGCTACAAGGTTAAAGGATGTCTGATGGAGACAGTCGTGCCAGCTCCAAGGGCTGGGTGAAGCAGAGGAACCAGAGAGGCACAAGGGACCCCTGAATTTCTGATGTAAGTGAGAAACTACTCAGAATGATTTCTGCAAGTCATCGATGGGATGTTTGATTGTAGAAGGGAACTGCATACATGGTTATAACCTTTCTACTAAGCCTCATTGAGCCTTGGTAAGCAGATAAGAGTGAACAAAAGGAATTGGAAATGGGAAATCTAAAACAAGGCGCCGATGGGTACAAACCTAGTGGGGGTACCATAGAAGTAAATGGAAATGGGTAACATTGTCACTCATGAAACAGGAAAACACCAGGGCTGGAGAGATGGAAACATTGCCACTCATGAAACAGGAAAACACCAGGGCTGGAGAGATGGAAACATTGCCACTCATGAAACAGGAAAACACCAGGGCTGGAGAGATGGGAACATTGCCACTCATGAAACAGGAAAACACCAGGGCTGGAGAGATGGCCCAGAGATGAAAAGCAGTTGATGCTCTGGCAGAGAACCCAGGCTTGATTCCCAGAAACCACATGGGGGCTTTCAACATCTGTAACTAGATTTCCAGGGGATCCAACGCCCTCTTCTGGCCTCTGTGGGCCCTGCATGTGTGTGGTACACATACATATTTTCAGGTAAACACTCATACACATAAAAAAAAAAAAAAAAAAAAAAAAAAGGTCTTAAAAAAACATCCAGAAACACTCAGATGGATAAAGAGATCTAAGAGAAGATCCATCTGAACATATGGATATAATGAAAATAAAAAATTTGAAAATGTAGTTTAGAAAAATAAGCTGGGGGCTGGTGAGATAGCTCAGCGGTTAAGAGCGCGGACTGCTCTGCTAAAGGTCCTGAGTTCAAATCCCAGCAACTACATGGTGGCTCACAACCATCTGTAATGAGATCTGATGCCCTCTTCTGGAGTGTCTGAAGACAGCTACAGTGTACTTACATATAATAAATAAATAAATGAATAAATAAATATTTAAAAAAAAGAAAAATAAGCTGAAATTTGCAGTGTGTGAGTGTGTGTGTGTGTGTGTGTGTGTGTGTGTGTGTGTGTAAAACGGAAGACTCCATATTGGCTTCAAACTTGTAGTCCTCCTGCCTCCGTCTATCAAATACTCGGTTACAGTCATGTGCCACAAATACTTAGGTATCAATCTTAGTATCCAATAAGATAGGAATTAATATAAAAACCATCACGGGGGACAAGAAGGAAAACCTTATGCATAAGTGAGAAATTATGAAATATAGCAACTACTCCCACAGTTCCACAATATAAAACCCATAGCTCACAGAGTACCTGGGAGAAATCCACAAAGCAACAGCTGGACTTTGGACCTCATTCATCGATAATTGATAGACTGGAAAAAGGTCTTCCCCCTACCCCCAGCCCCACCCCCCAACTCTCTAATTCTAAACAGAATCTTATCTAGCTGAGGCTAGCCTTGAACTTGATATATAGTTAAAGATGACCTGAACCTCTGCCTCTACTTTCTTAATGCTTCATTACAGGTGTACGCCACATATCTGGTATATATAGTGTTGGAAATGGACTCCAGGGGCTTTGTGCATACTTGGCAACGCACCCTACCAATTGAGCTACATCTGACGCAGGTGATTTTAACATCTAAAATCAACCGAGATTGTTAACCAGGATATACTAAGAAGATCTGCAAGTCAATAAGAAGAGGTAAACTGGTAAAACAGCTAGGAAGGTGACAATTTGCAAAAGAGGAAAGTAAGAGGCTAAAGACATTCTCAAGAGATACTCATGTCCCCTAGCAACCAGAAGAGATCTCTGTTGGCCTGGTGAAAACCAGGGGCCTGGGAGGGAAACCCCAACCGTAGACGAGGATGTGGGTGGAGGAAGGGTCACTCTCTGCTGACAGAAGCACAGGCAGTGGCTGTGCCTGGTCGGTCACCTTAAGTGTTTCATTCCTGATTCTAGTGCTTATCCTGGGAAGACACTCACACAGGTTCAGGTGAGGTGTGGAGACCATTTTCTGTATTTCCAGTGGCATGAGCTAGGGACCAGCCCTGGTAGAGAGCACATGACCAATTAACTCGTCCTGGCTTGCTCAGGACCTGCCTGTTTTAGTACTGAAGGTCTGTTTTTCTAGAATCTTCTCCATCTCGGGCAGACCAGAGTGGTTGGTCACCCACTGTTGGCTGTGTCCCAAGCAGCGCTTTGCAACACAGATGGAACTTAGAAAGAGTATATAGTGGAAAATAGAACAGAAAATATTTAACACATTGTCATTTAACTAAACAAACATACATATGCTTACAACAGTCCAAACCTTGCCAAAATGTATAGAACAGCAAGAGGCATTTGCTGACTACATTAGAAGTGGGGTAGAGGGGAAAGAATGAGGACCAGGGAGAAACCCACACATGTATGCACTCATACCGAAGGACAGGGACGGGGCCTTCCAGGGGCCAATGAGATGTGGCACATAAACTGAAGTGAGTCGTTTGTATACTCTGTGATCTGAGTCTACAGTTCAGAAAACAAACAAACAAACAAACAAACACCTCTGGGGGGCAGGGAGAACCACTGTGCATGTGTCTGAAAACATAGCAGGAGAGATACCCTGATGTTCTGTGTGAGTTGGGCATCTCTGAAGCTCTGGTGGCCTGGTTCCTCCAAGGATACCAGGAAACCCTGGGGAAAGTCCCTAATGGCAACCCCACTGACCCCTTAGAGAGACTCACTCTGAGGTTTAGAAATCTGGTGGGTATTTTCTCTACAGGGGTCAGAAGGGTTCAGACCTGGCGGCAACCATTGCTCCACTCTGTCGCTCACTTTGTGGGATTATGCTGAGTGGAGGCTCCCCCACAACCACCTACCTGCTCCTCCCAGGAAGTCACTCAGAGATGAGGCATGCTACACACAAGCCACCCAGGGTTTAGGACCAGCACATCGGGCTGAGACGGGGTGCTTGCTGGAGAGGGGTGAGGACAGGGACTCAAATATCCTACCTCATCAAAGTCAGCCACATCCTCGCAGTTCTCCAGGACCCGGGAGTAGAAGGACTGCCCTGTGGAGAGAGGAGATCCTACAGTCAGACTTGTCTAGATAATGAGCTGGGGACACTCACTCTCATCTTGAGAGTGTCAGAACAGCATTTGACCCTTTAGCTATGCAGTTCTTTCCAGAATGAGGGGAGTCCCCATATATAACCTCTTGTCTGACTTTCTAGCAGTGAAAGGCCATGAACTCAATTTTATAGATGGATCACTAAAATTTAGGAAAGTCCAGGCTAGTCCAGGCACCAGGGTGGACCTGTGCTCTATTTTCATCTTACCACTTACCTGGGGCCTCCCTTGGTCTCTGATAGCCCACAACCCTGCTGCCCCCGCAGAAACCTGGGCCATAGGGCAATGAGGCTCTGCATCCTGCCAGGCTTTGTGGCATCTAGACCACTTCTGTGACCACATCCAAACTCCTCCCAGGATCTTCTGGGGCCAAGACTAGGTCCCAACTTCCCCTCAATCTTAGGGTCTAAGAGATGACTGAGGACTGCTCTGGGAGACTTTGCTAAGGTGTCCTATGTGGTCCCAAGTGACTCATGGCACAGCCTCTTCGTGACCTTCTCCTTTAATATCCTTATTTGGGTCCTCAAGCAGCCTAGCTTCTACCACCTGACAGCCCAGCCAGAGCAGGCAGACCCACTATGTCTGGGCAGACTGGCATGACTCTGTAAAGGTCTGCAGTTAGCCAGCAGGACTCTGAGCATGCGTGTGTGCGCCCTTCCTTTTTGTGTAAGCAGCACTGACGGCCTCTGCCTTGTGACTAAAGCTGTGTGCCACCACACCTGGCCTAATGGCTTTACTCTCAGTCAGTTCTACTTTGTGTGTTGGCAGTTTCTACCAGCAAATTGAGCTCATTCATTGCACCATTGGCTGGTTACACCAAAGATTGCTGGTACTGAAAACGGCCAGTAACCAGGACTGGTAACTGAGAGCAGCTGGCAGTCCTGAACTGCAGCACAGTGGTGAGCCACTGAGAGCTTCTGGGAGCTGGGAGTTGACTTGAGGAGCTGCAGACACTAGGGGAGCTGTTGCTTTGCCTGCTTATGTCTGAATTGAGCAAAGGAACCTCAGCTAACTGGAAATACAATCACCATGTCCTAGGTGGTAGTTCTCTGCTAGACAAACGGCCAGGTCTTTCCTTCTCCCACTCTGTCTCCCTTCCCATATCTGTGCCCCCTGCCCCCTTGCAGAGAAGACAGGCTTAGGTAGCTTGTTGCCTGTGCCCTACACGTAGACCCTACCTTCCTGCTGGCTCATGCAATAGACATAGGTGTCTCAGACCACCCTCCCTGCCCCACACTGCCTCCTCCGATGGGGGTTGTTGAGTGGAAAGGCTGAAATCACCTTCTTTTCAGACATATCCGGTCTGGGCCAAGCTGCTGGAAGAATCAAATTAAGAGAGAACAGGGGCAGGCAGAGGGGCATAGCCTAGCAAGGACTGAATGCACCTACTAGTCCAAACCACGCTGAGAAACAGTCACTGGAATGCTTGGTGTACAGAACCATGGGGACTCTAGTAAGACAACGTCCACAGGATCCCACCCTCTGGGGACTGTAAAGGGGAAGCCACAGGCTTGGAACAGGCTCAGTCAATATATAAAACATGCCCAAGATCGAGTGTGTATGAGATTTAAGAATGATACATACAAAAGAGAGGCACACTGTTCTGGGAGGCATGGCATCCTATGAGAAGGGTTGGGATTCTATCGACGTTAAATTATTACTTACAATTAACGTACTTTTCAAAAGCAGGTAGCCTTGTGATAGGATATTGTTTCTTAAACAAAAACTACTCCACAGTATATGTACATATATTTTAATACATCCATACGGAAAGACCAAAATCACTAAACAACCATCTCTGTGGAGCAAGGCGTAGATACTGCAAAGCATATACACACTTCAGGCTCGTACTGTACATTATAGATATCATATATGAATTTAATTGTTTAGTTTTCTGTTTGTTTGCTTGTTTTGCTGTTTTTTGGAGATAGACTCTATCTGTAGCTCAGGCTAACCTTCATTTCTCAAGACTTGACATAGGCTTCCAAATACTGGCTTGTGTCATCTCGCCTGGCTCTGTGTGTGTGTGTGTGTGTGTGTGTGTGTGACTAACAACCAAACAACGCCCTTGTGTGTACTAGACAAACAGTGTCTGATTTGTATCCCTGACTATATGTATGATTCTTTTCTTAAAGATCATACACTTTACTTTTGTAATTAAAAGGGAAACATGTTTAAATCCTCACTAACTTCAACCAGCGGTCTATGGAAGCCTTGTCCCAACTTGAACACAATTCTGTCTGGGAGTTAGTATGGGCTCTCATTGGTAGCCATGGCTGGGTGGCCAAGTGATTTGGTATGAGGGAAACATGCTGTGCCGTCCTCTCCCAGAAGGTCTGAAGACACTTCTTGACAAGCCCCCGGCCATGGAAAGGTGGGACGAGCCCTCTGACCCTTGCCATACACAGATGAAGGAGGTGAGCAAAGGGGCTGGGCCAGGCTTGTTCCCTGTAGGAACGAACTCTCATTTTCTGTCCTCAGTGGCCTCATCCTGTTGGTTTTGAAACAGTGTGGCACTATAGCCTGGCTTTGAATGCTCAGCTGTCCTCCAGGTGTGAGCCACCATGCCCAGCCATTCTACTCTGTTTAATAAGAGATTTCCAGGGCCTGAATGGCTTTTATGACACTGGAGGGAGAGCTGGCCCCTGACCAGGAAGCCAGGGTTCACATAAACAACTCAGTGTGTGTGTGTGTGTGTGTGTGTGTGTGTGTGTGTGTGTTTAAGTGTATGTGTGATGTATGGGGGGGGGCAGAGATTTATGGGAATGGCTGCCTAGTTGCATCTAAGATAAAGACGATATGCTGAAAAACTCAGAGAAGTTGTGTTCACAAAAAAACGGATGGGAAATAGAGAAGAGAGGGAAGAGTCTTTAGCACTAGCCAGGGACAAAACAAAAGAAAACAAAAATCGAAAAGAAGAAGCTCCACGAAGCATTTGAGGGGAGGGAAGTGTGAGAGATCACACCTGAGCTTTGCGCCTCTGTTAATTTCTCCCTCAGGCCACACACACACAATATAACTCCAGAATCAGGTGAGCACTAGTGTGCATTGGGCTTCCCCAAGGATCCACTGCTCTGAATAATCAAAGGCCTTTTCATCCTATAAGGTCTTAATGAGCCTCGGATATGACTGTGCTCTGGGGTCCCCAGGAATGAAGAGCTTCGAAACTCAGCCATGGAGGGCCGATGAGGCCTGAGAGGCACTGTCGGGTTTGACTGTGCAGAAAGCATTCCTCTGTTGCTTCTTCTGGCCCTGTGGAGGGGCCCTGAAACACAGAGAAATTAGTCACTGTAGAGTGTATGCATCACAGCTCATCTCCACCTGGAGATGCACTAAAAAACCTCATTGTCTTGGATTCTGGGGACTCAGCTGTGAGGAATAGTCTCTGGCAGAAGAGCTGAACTCTCTCTCCCTCCATATACCTGTAATATATTCGGGGGAATATAAATAAATATTTGCTTAAACAAATCACTCGGAAACAGTGCAGAGAGAGATGCACCGAGGAAACAAAACACCCTTTGGAAGAGCTATATTTTGGGAGGATTAGCAAGCAGTCCTATCCTCACTGGGGGAAGCCGGAGGCCCTCCACCATCCCGAGGTATCACTGGGGGCTGTGATCCCTCAGCTCACTTGAGTTCATTCCCACTCATCACCCACTTCCTCCTCCACCAGTCTTAGAGACTGGCATTTCAGCTTCATTTTAAATGGCCTCAGACAAACCCATTAAAAATTCCTAATGCTCTATCCCCTTTCTTGCCACTGAGAAGATGGAGAAAATGGCCTTTTCCTTGAGTGGAGAGCAGTGAGGTGAGAAGGAGGTTAGATGGAAAATTGAACAGCACCCTCGCTTTCTCTGATGGCTGAGCTATTTGGTTTGACACAATCTCCTCCCCGGCCAGTCAGTGTAGAGCTGAGCTCAGAATGTCATTAAAGACCACACCATTGGATATTCCCATCACGACTTGGAGGGTTCAGGATCTTAATACAATGGAACTTTATGTCATTTGCCATTTAAAAATACACACCCCCAGCTACCCTGCTATATGCAGGTGAGCCGAGTGCTTGTATTATGTGCAGGGTGACTGATGTCCTAGCTTCTTTCGGGATGTGATTTCACAGCACAAAATATGCCACCTGCATAGACTAAGTTTTCTGTTCCAGTTGGCCCCACTAGAGACAGACCTTTGAGACAAGGCAGTCGCGGAGGACTGATCACACTTAAGTACCTTCATTTCAACAGGCAACAAGAGGTCTTCCCTCCCTAGCCTGTGTCAGGCCTGCCATTCAGCCATCATGGAACAAAGTTGAACTGAGATAATTAGAATCTTTAAGAGCTTATTACAAGCCTCAGGGAGAGACGTGTCAGCCTCAGGGAAGCTTTTCTGTAAGGTAGAATTAGGCTGCCGGCATGAAGTGCAAGCACAGAAGAGGGGGAAATGAAGTCTGCCTAGCAGGTCAGAGTAGCGGTTACCCAGGCGTGAATACAAATAACAGAGGAATTACAGGTTCTAGGTCTCCCAGAGCTTGGCCAGTGAGCCAGGAATTCCAGGAGAGAGTGTATATAAATTTTCAAAGAATGTAGAGCTAGGCAAAGGGTTCTGATGGGGCTGAGAGTCCTGATGGTGATGGGAGAAATACAGTCCTTAGGATGTAGCTGTTGAAGGAAGAACTAAGAAGGGCCCAGAGGAGTAGGGGTTCAAAGTCACCGTCGAGCTACTGTCTTTGTTTGGTTATTCATTGCTGTGAATAAAACACTGGACAAAAGAAGCACATGGAGGAAGGATTTTGTTTGGCATAAAGACTGCAGTCCATCACTGAGGGAAACCAAGGCAGGACCTCAAGGCAAGAACCTGGAGGAGGCAGGACCTGAAGCAGAGGCCTTGGAGGAACACTGCTCACTGGTTTGCTCTACGTGGCTTGCAGAGCTTGCTTTCGATTACATCCCAGGACTACCCACCCAGGGCTGCAGCATCCACAGTGGACTGGACCCTCTGACATCAATCATCAGTCAAGAGAACACGCACAGATGTGTCCATAGGCCAATCTAATGGAGGCAGTTGCTCAACTGAGGGTCCCCCTTTCCAAGTGACTCTAGTTTGTGTCAAGTTGACAAGAACTAGCTGGCACAGTTACATAGAGAGTTCAAGGCTAGTCTGGGTTACATAAGACCTTGTATGAAGAAGACGAAGAAGAAGAAGAAGAAGAAGAAGAAGAAGAAGAAGAAGAAGAAGAAGAAGAAGAAGAAGAAGAAGAAGAAGAAGAAGAGGAGGAGGAGGAGGAGGAGGAGGAGGAGGAGGAGGAGGAGGAGGAGGAAGGGGAAGGGGAAGGGGAGGGGAGGGGGAGGGGGAGGGGAGGGGAGGGGGAGGGGGAGGGGAGGGGAGGGGGAGGGGGAGGAAGTCTGGTGCTGAGAGTCCAGGGTGGGTTGGTCACCATCTACAACTCAAGATAGTCTCAAGACAAATTCCAGCCTCAACCTGGTTTTGCTAGGAGCTAGCCCTCAGGTCATTGTTGCTCCATGTGACCTGAGATACTTTTTCCCACCCAGTCCTGTCCTAATTCTTCCCTTGCTTACTTAAAATCACCAACGCTCCACTGTGCATTTCCTGAAGTGAGCCCAGCGGAGTTCCCCAAGGTCCTCTCCCCTCCCCGATGCTGCATGCTTCCTGTTACTCCATAGACGCTCTCTGAGCAGTCTCTCCATGCCATGTCAGCCTGCATCTGTGGAAGGCTAGCTGCCGTCACAAGCTGCAGAAATTGGCACGACAGCTCTGAACACAATGGAGAGGACAAGACTTCGGCAGGGCTGGGTGGGCCTTGGTAGAGCCCTAGAGCTGGGGGTTCCCATCCAGAGGGTTTCAGGCCATGGAGGAACACTGTTTCTCCTTTCATCATCTGTAAGCTGGGAATAATCATGCTGAACCAGTCCCATGTCTTGGAGCCTTGGGGCAGTCAGCAAGAGGTTTCTTTGAAGCAATCTAACAAACCCAAGTCACCACGTACACAGGGCCATTAGGTAGATATTTTCAAGTTTTTATTTATCATTACTGGGTACGAATGCATGATGATGGTAGGGGGTGCACCCCAAGAGTACATGTGGAGGTCACGTCTTTGTGGATTGGTTCTCTCCTCCTACCTTAAAAAAGGATTCTAGGACCTGAACTCATATCTCCAGGCTTGCAACAGAAGTGCCTTCACGGGCTGAGCCATCTTTTGGTCCTGAATTGTGTAGACAGATGTGTGGCACCAGCTTTGCCACTTGATAGCCATATGCCCCCCACCTAGCTACTTCCCTTTGATTTAGTCTCCTCGGGCATGAGATGGGGAGAGGGTGTTTAGAACAGTACTTGTGCGTTCTTTATTACTAAGCAGAAAACAGCCACCATTCCAGGGAACAGTCCTCTCTCTGCCTTTAAGTCATGTGCTAAATATAAAAGTTGTCTCCTCTACTATGAATCACATTTATGGTATAATTTTAGCAGCATATAATTAGAAACCATTTTTCACTCACCTGTAATATTACTCGTTTTAAGTATTTTAAGTGTGATTATAATTTTTTTAAAAACTAGATAAAATTTACATCCACAGATCTTAAGGGTATATTTTAATGAGTCTTAATAAATGCTCATATGTGTTTAATTACCACACAGTCAAGATATAGAGCATTTCCAGTTCTTCAAAATATTCCCCAGCCCCTTTCCCAGCTAATTTCTACCTGGTGTTGTCTGCTTTTAACCACGACTCTGATTTCTATCATCAAAGTTTTTTTTTTTAATCCCATCTTAAATTTTTAAAGTTTATTTCTATTTCATGTGTTAGAGTTTGGTCTGCACGTATGGAAATGCACCACATGCATGCACCCAATGCCCTTGGAGGTCAAAGAATGACATCATAGCCCCGGAAATTGGAGTTCTAGACAGATGTGAGCCACCATGTGGGTGCTGGGAACCAAACCCTAGACCTCTGCAAGAGCAACAAGTGCCATTCTCATGTCCCGGTATTTTTCCTACCCTAAATATCATGTATATGGCTTCCTGTAAAAGATGCATTTGTGTGTATGTGTGTGTGCTTGTGTACATGTTCATGTGCATGCATGTTCACGTATGTGCATGTTCATGCATGTTCATGTGTATGCAAGTACCTGTGTGCCTGTGTATGTGAGGAGCGGGTGTGGCAGCAGTCCCAAGAAGGCACCAGGGACTGCAGCTAAATCTTATGACTTGCACCTGACTTCCTCACCTGAATATAAGCCACAACCATCGTGAGAGCTGCGCAGGTGTACCAGGATACTGGCGAATCCATTTTGGTGGAGATATGCCCCTGCTGCCCTGATTGGCTGAAGCTGCATGCCTGGTGAGGTGACGTGGCCTGCTGTGAGTGGATGGGAACTGAGAGTATATAAGAGTGAGAGGCCCAGGGTTCGGGGGAGATATAGATGAAGAGAAAGAAGAAAGATGAAGACTGAAGTTGGCTGAATAAACTGCTGTTAGAAGGACTGGTGGTCGTGTCGTTCTTGCTGGTCGAGAGCGGACGCGATATGTGTATACATAGTCAGAAGCAACAGCCTTGGCAGTTGTTCCTTGAGTGTCCACCATGTCCTTTGAGACGGGGTCTCTCATCAACCTGGAGAGTTACAAGCAGGCTCCAGTGGCCGGCCTATGAGCCTCCCCAGCACTGCAATTATAAGTCCTTGCCACCGTGCCTGGTGAGGTCTAGGGATTAAGCCCAGGTCCTTGTGCTTACAGGGCAAGCACTTTACCAACTGAGCTCCCCCTCCAGCCCCAGATGTGCATCTGTGTGTTGGGCTTCTCTTAGTCAATGTTTTTCTGACTCATTCATATTGATGCATACATCAGTTTAGTGTTCTCAATGCCTGAGGGCTCCTGGAACCAGTTCCCTGTGGGTATCGAAATCTACGGGTGCTGGAGTCCTCTGTACACGGGGACTTGTAACATCTTTCCATGTACTTCCCATTGCTAGGCCACATATAGTACATATAATGTAAGTAGAAGGTATTACATAGGAAATTCTGACCAGAGGCAAGGACATGTTCAATAGAGATGTATTTTCCCATCATTCTTTTCAACCCTCACGTATAGATCTCATCCATAGGGTGGGACAATCTATTCATTTTCACTGTCAGGTAACATTCTGTTGTATCGATAGACTTCAGTGTGCTGCACTGTTCTGCTGATAGACGGTTAGGTTGCTGGCTTCTGCTATTATGCTAGGTGGTTGTTTTTGTTTGTTTTGTCAACGTAAGTTGTCAAACTAGAGTTTCCTGGGAAAAGGAACCCTCCATCAGCGTGGCCTGTGGGATGCCCATGGGCAGCATGTTCTCAGTTAACGACAGTTACGGAAGAGTCCCACCCACTATGGACAGTGCCACCTCTGCGAAGGTGGTCCTGGTGTGTATAAGAAAGCAGACTAGGCAAGCCATGAAGAGCAAGCCAGCGAGCAGCACTCATGCCTTGGCTTCCCTCAGTGATGGACACTAACTTATAAGCCAAACAGGTCCTGGAACTCACTTTGTTGACCAGGCTGGCCTCGAACTCAGAGATTCGCCTGCCTCTGCCTCCCAAGTACTGGGATTAAAGGCGTGCGCCACCACTGCCCGGCTTTCCACATGCTGTCTTTGTTCCGTGTCTCATCACGGCAATAGAAAGCAAACCGGGACAGCTAATATCAGTTAATCTGCTGTGATTAACAACAACAACAACAACAACAACACAACAGCAACTCTTCTTGTAGACACGTAATTTCATCTTTCTTGGGGAAATGCCCAGGCGCAGAATTGCACGCACAATGGATAGCTATCTGTTTAAGTTCATTAGGAACTGCCAAGGGGTTTTCCAAAGTGATGTCTGTATTCCACAAACATCAGCAATCTATAAAAACAAATCCAGCTATGTCACATTCCATAACATTTGATTAGTGCGAGACTGTTACTTTTCTGGCTATTTATAGAGCCTGTGAGATAGCAGCTCCTGTAACTTTGATGTTCACCTCTTTTTTTTTTTAAAGATTTATTTATTATTTATTATATGTAAGTACACTGTAGCTGTCTTCAGACACCCCAGAAGAGGGAATCAGATCTCATTATGGATGGTTGTGAGCCACCATGTGGTTGCTGGGATTTGAACTTTGGACCTTTGGAAGAGCAGTTGGGTGCTCTTAACCGCTGAGCCATCTCTCCAGCCCGATGTTCACCTCTTAAGTGATGCTTAGTACCATGTTTGCATTTGGGGCTGTGAGATCTGCTCAAGTCTTTGGTGCACTTTGAGAAGTTTACCCATCTGTCTTTTTATTGATTTGCATGGCTGTGTATATTTTCATCCTGTATGTGCCTTGCCTTCTCGTATTCTTAACTGCATTTTGTGATGAATAGGAGTTTTTTAATTAATTGGAAAATCTAATTTATTTGGTTCGTATTTTACAATGTGTGGCTTTTGTGTTTTCCTTAGGAAAATGTTGTGTAATCCAAGAATACAACAAATGCATTTTAAAATTTCTCCCAGAAGCTTATAGTCTTTTTGTTGTTTAACGTTATTTTAAATTTTATTTTAATTTTTATATGTATGTGCGTGGTGTATGCACGTGCCTGTGTGTGTTGCATGTCTGGGCCCCCTCTGGCACCGCCCATGTTACTCCTTTGAAGCAGGGTCTCTTAATGAACCTAGACTTCATGGTTTGATTTGTTTGGTTGTTTGGTTTGTTTGTTTTTAAATTTGTTTTCTATATTTTGACAACCAGCAAGCTCCACCAACCATCCTGTCTCTGCTCCTCTCTGTCTTGGCCTTCCTTACAGGTGAGACCACATCCACCATCCTTGTCACACAGGTGTGGGGACGTGAGCTCTGCTCCTCAGGTTTACACAGCAAACACTCTACCTCTGAGTCATCTCTCCCGTTCCCCTGCCTGTCCCAGTGCTCACTCTGTAGATCAGACTGACCTCAAACTCAAGAGTTTCAACTGCCTCTGCCACCCGAGTGCCAGGATGAAAGGGTGCTCCACTCTGCCCAGCCCCCTAGCCCCTCTTAATGTTTAGCTTTAGTGACCCATCTTAGATTCATCTTTGTGGGTGGAATGATGTAGGAGCATGAAGTTGGCGTTTTCCATGTAGGTCTCTAGCTCTTTGAAAAACCTCTATGACCTTGACTTCACAACATTTGCGTGCTCATGAGACCCACTTCTGGCTACTGTGTGCTACCCCACTGACTGTTATGTAGTCTTGGGCTAATGGTACACTGGCTTAGTTCCTGTGACGTTATAGACTTGTAATCAAATAGTGAGACTCCCAGACATCTCTGTTATCAGAGTTGTTTTGGACCCTCCTAGTCGTCTGCATGCCCACACAACTTTAAAATAGTTTCCAGTGTCTACAAAACAGCCCGCTGTAGCTTTGGTTGGGCCTGAGCTCATTTTATAGAGCAGACCATGGAGATCTGATACCGTTACTGTACGAACTTTCCTTCCACTGACCAAGAAGTTTGCTCTGTGTTTGGTGTCCTCTTGTTTCTCTCAGTGTTTTGTTTATTTTTTATGCTAATGTCTTTGACAAAACTTGTGTCTGAATATTTTATACTTTATGCAATTGTAAATGTAACTACTTTTTAATTTCTTCATTCCAGCTGGCTGTTTCTATAGAAGTATTTCTATGTCCCAATCTCGTGCCCTAAAAGCTGCTAGATTCCACTCACTGAAGTCATTTTTATGCAGATTTCTCACACAAGCCAGTAAGGTCTTCATGAAAAATGCCAATGTCCCTTCTTCCTTCCCAAGCTGTGTGAGTTTTGTTTTTCCTGTCTTATTGCACTGGTTAGAACGTCACTTAGTAACGAACAGAGCTCATCGGAAGCGACTTTGTTCACCTGTGATCTTAACGTTCAGGATTAGTGAGTAACTGTATGTTAGCTGGATAGTTTGGGTAGTCCTTTATCTGATTAACAAGTTTCTCTATTCATACTTTGCTGAGATGGTATTGAATTTTGTCTAATAATTTTTATGTAACTGTAGGTAGAGCCATGCATCTTTTCTCATTTATTCTGCTTACATAGTAAAAATGCTTCTGTTTTATAATTTTAAAAAGAACTTTGCTTTTCTGGGATAAAACTTGTGTGTCATGATGTACTGTCTTTATTTATTACTTCTCTGTGGGCTGATATTTTGTTAAGGGATTTTATATCTGTGCTTATGAGAGCCATTGGACACACAAGTATGTGTGTGTGTGTGTGTGTATGTGTGTGTGTATGAGTGCATGAGTGTATGAGTGTGTTTGTGAATGCATGTGTGAGTGTTTGTGAGTATGTGTATGCATGTGTGTTAATGTGTGAGTGTATGTGTGAATGTATGTATGCATGTGAGTGTGATTATGTGTGAGTGTCTGTGTATGTATACATGTGAGTGTGCGTGAGTGTATCTAAGTGTATGTGTGCGTGTATGTAAGTATGTGTATGTGTACATATGTGCATATGTGTGCAAATCTATTGTGAATGTGTGTGTGTCTGAGTGTCTATGTGCATGCATGCATGTGTGCATGTATGTTTGAATGTGTGTGTGTGTGAGTATGTGTGACTGTATATGTATGAGGGTTTGTGTGTGTAGGCCAGAGGTTGGTGACTTCCTCATTTGTTCTCCACTTTATGTGAGGATTCAGGGCCTATCCTGGAACCTGAGCTTGCTGATCCCATTCAGCTACTCTGCTAGCCAGCTTTCCCAGGGATTCCAAGGAAATCAGGATGTCTCTACATCCTGAGTGCTGAGGTTACAGGTGGTCTCCAGGGCTGCCTGGCTTTTAAGTGGGTGCTTGGGATCTGAGCTTCAGTCCTCATGTGTGTGTAGCGCATACTTTATCCAGCACCCTTCTCTGCTTTGGCAAAATTCGAGCTTGCGGGGAGGAGGCCAGGGTCAAACCCAGAGCTGTGTGCACACCAGGCGCAAGTCCCACCACTCGTTTCAGCCCCAGCCACTGACTGATGCTGCCTAATGTCTCATTGGTGCTCTTGGTCCACAGGTTAGAAAGAAGACCATTATTTAATTGTCAAATATTCTGAGCTTTAAAAGATATAGTAATACTATTGATTTCATAATGAATTTCATTATGGCCAAAGACCACACCCTGTGTTAATGTGCCCAACCTGAGGCCCCTGGGCCTTTTGGGCTCCACATTAGCTATGAATACGGCACACATTTGTAGATGACAATATCCCATTTTCAAAAGGTTGGACCTCCCTGGGAGTGTTCAGGATGTCAATCTATTAAGTTTTTCATATCAATGTGCATATGTGATGTGTGTATGTGGTTGCACATGCCACTCACACATGTGGAGGACATTATGGAGTTGATTTTCTCCTTCTGTCTCTGTGTGGGTTCTGTGGTACAACTCAGGTTGCCAAGCATGCTGGTCCACCTCCCAGGCCCGGGTGTCAGCCTTCTGACATGTAGGGGCACCCAAGCCCTGCAGCATATTGCTTGTCACAATGACAGCACCGTGGATATTTAAGACAAGTGTGCGTTCTTCAGTCAGAGGCTTGATACCTCAGAAAACCCTGTTAGGGTGACGGCGGAGGAGGGATGTGTCAGGTCACCCATCTCCCTAATGATTCTCTTGTCTGCTTGTTGTCAATTTCCTTTGGCAATAACCCATCATTTGCCGATACAGAGTGCTCTTCTCTTTCTTATTGACAGGTAATGGCACAGTACAACAAAGAAATTCAACTCAAAATCAGCTGCCCTCCTCACAAGATCACAGTCTCAGGCTCCTAAAACCCTGTCCTAAAATCCAGCCCCTCACAGAGCTGGGCTCAGGGACTGGATGGAGATTTCCTGGGGCTCCAAATCTCCCTAAGCAAAGGGTCATTTCCATTTCTCCCTCCTCACTGTGCTAACACTCAACAAGTCAGACTCAGACAGGCTCACTGGAGAGGTGGCATCGGGCAAGGATCTTAAGCCACAGTTGAACTTATTGAACCCTACTTCTCTGACTCAGCTCAAACCTTCTCCTGCGTGCCAAGGTCATTGGGTCTCACTTTTTAGACAGGATCATGGAGGCAGAGAAGGAGGAAATGTTGCCTTGGGGGCCAGGCCAGGGCTAGCAGATGCTGGGAGATAGGTTCTCCCAATACAGAGGCAGACAGAGGTGCCTGCAACCCCAGCAAGCCACACGCTGTGCAGGGAACTCAGTCTGTGCCAGGTACTATGAATATAATAAGGCATGAAGGGGGAATGACAGTTCATTTTCTCAAATGGAGTAAAAGCATCGTTACAAGAACAATGCTGATTTTATCCTAAACTTTCACATTAAAAAAAAAAAAAAAAAAAGACAGGGGCTGGAGAGATGGCTTAGTGGTTAGGTTCACCAGCTGCTCTTCCAGAGGATGTGGGTTCAATTCCCAGCATCCACATGGTGGCTCACAACCATCTGTACTGTAACTCCAGTTCTACCGCATCTGAAACCCTCTTCTGGCCTCAGCAGGTACGAGATGTGCATGTGAGACATAGAGTTACACCCAAACAAAACACACACACACAAATAAAATAATAATAATTAAGATGGAAGCACTAATGGGCAGGAGTATCACAGGATATTCTGTGGAAGGAGGTTTTTCTAGAACTGTGAAACACGGATCCACGTGAGAGCCAGCCATCTTCACGGCAGTGTGACTACCTTTTCCTGTGTAGTATAGGATGGCATGCCTCCTTGCTATCGTGATGTTTGTTGCTCCCTGAGGTGGAACTGAACATTTGACCAAGACTGAACCGTCTGAGAATAGAGCATCCTTAGAGGATGTGGTGGCTGCTTTGTGTCAACTTGACACAAGCTAGAGGTATCTGAACAAAGGGAAACCTTAATTGAGATACTGCCTCTGTAAGGTCTGGCTGGAAGTCATTTTCTTAATTAGTGATCAATGGGAGAGGGCCCAGCCCACTGAGGGTGGAACCAGTCCTTGGGTGACGGTCCCAGGTTCTATAAGAAAGCAAGCCATGGGGAAGAAGCCAGTAAGCAGCACCTTCCATGGCCTCTGCATCAGCTCCTGCTTCCAGCTTCCTGCCCTGTGTGAGTTCCCATCCTGACTTCTTTGGGTGATGAACAGCAATGTGGAAGTGTAAACCAAATAAACCCTTTCCTCCCCAACTTGCTTTTTGGTCATGGTGTTTCGTTACAGTAATAGGAACCCTAAGACAGGCGAATCCAGGGCATCTGTCTTTCTTTATGTGTTAGGAAGTGGTGTACCTTCTTGAGGAATGGCATATGGGGTGCCCTGAATCACTTAAAGAGCTGGGAAAGCTTGGGTGGGATCATCACGGGCCCTCAGGCTGCACAGTGACCCCTGTTGCTGACTGACCACCCTCTTCTGGAAGTGGTCAAGGCTCCAGTCCTGGGGGTGCCCACATGGATGCTCACAGCTTCAGAAGTTTGGCCTGATGTCTCCGTGTCTGTCAGCATTCAGGAGGCCAGAGGAGGACTGACTGCCCAGAGCAGTGCATTTGTCCCCAGGATCATTTTACCTCACACTATTTACCCGTCTTTGCCTGGGACTCCACATCAGAATTCTGGCAGGGTCACCCGAGAGGCAAAGGCAGGGATGAGCTTAGTTTTATTTGAGCTTATTGATCCCTGCTTCTCAAAATCCAAATCCCTGTGTCCACAAGCCGCACCTGCCTTCTATCCAGAGGCATCTTTTCCTACCCTCTCAATTACTGTCTCTGAGCTGCCTCTCCTCTGAATACCAGGCCTCCCTTTCCAATCTAGTTATAACCTGCCCCGGCTTCCTCTCTGCAGTCTGGAATCAAATGGAATGCTCTTTTCTGAAATATATATATATATATATATATATATATATATATATATATATATACATATATATATATATATATATATTGGTTTTTTCAAGACAGGGTTTCTCTGTATAGCCCTGGCTGTCCTGGAACTCATTCTGTAGACCAGGCTGGCCTCAGACTCAGAAATCCGCCTGCCTCTGCCTCCCAAGTGCTGGAATTAAAGTTGTGTGCCACCACTGCCCAGCTTCCTGAACCAGATCTTAGCACACACCTCCCATACATTCTCTTCACATCCACAACAGAGTTTGAAGGCTTCAGTGTGCCACCAAGACCCACTGGGTCCACAGTTAAGCGTTTTCCAGCCTCGGCGCCACATGGCTTCTAGACCCCTGGCACACCTCCACACACTACACTGCACTATTCCTTTCTTTCTTTTTCCATTTTTGCACATGCATGTATAGTCTGCATGAGTGTGAACACACGTTATGCTTGCTTGTGGAGGCCAAAGGCTTCCAGGATTCATCCTGTACCCCCTGCCCCACCGTAGTCATTGAGATAATCTTTTAGTGAAGCCCAGTGCTCACCCATATGGCTACTCTCCATGTCTAGCTTGCTCTGGGGATCTCTGCCTCTGCTGTCCCAGGCTGGAATTGCAGGCAAGCCACTGTGCCCACCTTGTATCCCATGAACATGGAGTTCTGGAGCTCTGAATTCTTGTGTGGCAAGCACTTTGCCCATGGAGGCATCTTCCCAGCCCCACACTAGTCTATTCTGTAAGCTTGTCCCTGCCGCGATTCTCGGACCTGCACTCGGGTCAGCTTCCTGGCAGCATATCCCCCTTCCATTGACAGCCCTCCCAGACCCCACCCATTCTGGCTGCAGGGTGGCTGGATGGGTGCTGCCTCCTGCCTCTGTCCAGCCTTGTCAGGGCTGCCAATATCCTGTTTCCCTGGCGGTGCTCTGCCCTGACACCTGTGCCTTCTCCTCTGCAATTCTCTGCGTGTTCAGTGATGGGGTCAGGGCTGTCCTTCCCCCTCGAGGGCCTCTTTGCTGTCCCCTCAGGGTCCCCAGGGTCTAGAGCAATGTTTGGCACATGGATGGTTCTCAAATACTGTTTGTGGATAAATGACAGACTGGGTGATGGATCATTAACTACTTGATTCAGAAGACAGATTAAAGGAAGCTTTCCCTGAGCTGGAAAACAGTATAACATCGAGGAGACGAAGGAACCTGACGTGGACTGAGTACCTGGAAATTGCTCAGTTTTAAGGAACAGTAAAATATATGTGTTTTTTTTTTTTTATCTATGACTTGAATCTTTCTAGATGGAATGATGGATTTTTTTTTTCAGGATAATTGGCATGAGGGAATTAGAAGGGGATCATGAACACGATGGGCCGCGAGCCGAGGGTGTCGAAACTGCAAGCGATTATGCTCCCTCCTCTTGTATATATTTGAAGTTTTTTATTATATTTTTTATCTGACCATGGAGTGGGTGTAGGTAGGAGAAGGCAGTTTTTTTGTTGCCAGTAGAGATGGACGTGATAAGCGAGGCTTCCTGCTCTGGGGAATCTTTTGCAGGTTGGCTCTCTCCAGACATTTCCAGCAGTGCTCACTGCGTGCCTTTGTAGCAGAAGATAATTTTACAGTCATTTTCATAGCATGAAAGTACCTTCTCGTATCAAAGCAGAAGGGCCTAGGGAACGTTCTGGGTGGAATATCTGCTCCCTACCAGGTCTGCATCTGCTTGGGCTTACTCAGGGGAAAGAGGGGGGGAAGAAGAAGAAGAGGAGGAGGAGGAAGAGGGGAGGAGGAAGAGGAAGAGGGGGAAGGAGGGAGGAGGAGGGGAAGGGAAGGAGGAGGGAAAGAAGGGGAAGAAGGGGGGAGGAAGAAGAGGAGGGGGGAGGGGGAGGAGGGAAGAAGAGAAGAGGAAGGGGAGAAGGGTGGAAGGAGGAGGAAGAAAAGGAGGATCTCTCGACACCCTGGGATTTAGGCAAGAAGGTGTCCCCAGGTGTCCCCCAGGTGTCCCCCAGGTGTGTTGGAGGGATGGAAGGATGCTGGAGATGCAATCCTTGTAGCTATGTCAAAAGCACAGCACTGTGCCCACACCAGCATGGACTACAGCTGCTGTTCTCGGGGAGCCCCTCTGTCTTCTGCCTTCAGAAGAGGAACACCTGCCCCATTCTCCAAGAGCAGAGGTGCTAGGATGGCCTAGGCAGTCAGGGAAATGCTGAGGATGGGGGCCTTGGATAGTCTGACTCCCTTACTGGGGATGATGACAAAGGTGGTTCCAAAAAGAAGTCATAGTCACAAAACGAACCAACCAACAAGCAAACAAGGCCTCTAGGGTACACTTGTCCTTAGGGCACACTCACCCCCATCCCCCTGCCTCTAGCCACGGTGCTGGCTTCCCAGCTGTTTTGGCTGGGAGTCCACTCAGCTCCCTCATCTAGAGTAGCTTTGTCTCCAACAACCCATCCTCAAGGGTCCTGTATCCACTTATGCAGAGATGGCATCCAGACCCAGCTAGGAGTTGCTTCTCTAGGCCAACCTTCCCTCCCCTTACAGGAAGCACTCCCTGACTGCTGGGGCTCTGAGTGACATGGACTGGGTTGGACCACCCTCAACATTTGCTGAAGGATGAAGTCAGCCTTCCTCCTGGTCCCTGAAGCTTCTCAGAGCTAGCGGCTGATAGGAGGAAGGCTGATAGAGCTGGGGTTCTCAGCTCTTGGCTCCTGAGATCTCTTTTCATCTGGGTATATTCTATAGCACAAAGTTCTGGCGACATTTACTGTTACAGCTAAGCAGTGACAGGGAAGAAGTGACAGTGAAGACGTTAAGCCCATTCAACAGTGAAAAGTGTGGTACATGGTACTGTGTGTTTGTAGTCCTGTCATCCTCAGCTTCAGAGAGTTCAAGGCCAGCCTGGGCTACATGAGATCCTGTCTCAAAACACCAACAAATACACAAAAAGTCTAGAGACCTCAGAGAACGAGGGAATGTCTTATGGTGGCTGCTTAGCAGCTCAGCTGAGATCCGCTCTCTACCTTGAGGGTTCTCAGGAGGTAGCACAGTTCACAGAGTGTGACTTGTGCCCACAGGGAAACTATGGGATGTGGAAGGGAGGGGAAGACTTCCTGGAGGAGGTGGCACACTAATGAACCTTGAAGTGTGTACAAGATGGACATTTGTAAGGCGGAGAATGGGGGTCATTCTATAACAAAGAAGTACACAGTCTCAGGCAGGAAGCCCTTGACATCTTGGGAATTAGTGTTCAGTGTAGTAGGACGGAAGCTGGGGTGTGGGGAGGGGTGTAAAGATGAACCCCCACAGGAAGCCTCGCTACAGAAGACCTCCATACCAGCAGGCAGGCCAGGTGAATAAGTGGAAGTCTGGAGGATTCTCAGCCTTATGCTGTGGCAAGAACGTTCAGGGGAGGAGTGTAGAGAGACAAGCTACCACTGGGATCTGGCAGCAGAGGGGTGGGGAGGTCACAGGGGCTGAGCACAAGGCAGAAGACAGACAGACAGGCAGACAGACAGCTCCCACCCTGTGCTCTGTGTCTCTGGCAATTACTTGAGTTGAAGTAAGAGCAGAGAAACTGGAAGCCAGCAAGCATCCTGCACCTGACCTGCTCCCGAGCCGGCTCCTGCAGGCTGGAGGCCCCTCCATGCAATGGGGCTACTGTTTCCGATTTGCTGCTGGGAGGCCCAGGCTGGCCATGCCCGGTGAGGCAGGGTGGAGTCCATACCTCTTTGTTGCCCTGTAGCTCCTCAGGGCAGGACCTTTCTCTCCTTCACCCTTAGCTCCCATGCCGGCCCGCCACCCCATCTGCTGCAGGCCTCATTTGAGGGTTTTGGAGAGATGGGGGTGGGGAGCTCTATTTTCTAATTTACCCCCAATGCAGTGTGGGCTGTAGATGTAAGGAAGGCATGCACTGCTGGTCAGTTCCCTCTGAAATGTCAATGTTAGCTGGTGTTTTGGGGGTGCCCATAGTTACCACCTGCTGGATATTTCTGAGCATTCTCTCTTTGGAGATCTGACTGCAGTTTTTCTTGTTGCTACTGCCCGCCCCTCACTTCTTGCCCCAGATGCTCTACCTCTGACTATGAGGAGAGCATGGGTTACAAACAGCCTGATTCCTGGGTGTTTGCCCTGGCAGCTCGAAGGAAGAGGTAAAAGCTGGTCCTGGTGGGCAGGCCCGTAGTCTCAGCTACCGTAGAGGCTGAGGCAGGAGGAGTGTGTGCTCCAGGCATGCCTGGGCTATAGAGTGAACTGAAGGCTGGAAAGGGGAGGTGCACACATGGTTCAGCAGGGGAGAGCTTATGTAGCATGTGGGAGAGCCTGGGTTCAACTTCCTAACACTGCCCCCTGCGAAGAGAAAAAAAGTCTGAGTCTCTGATGTTCAGGATGCCCACTCCTTGTGGGCCCTGGAGGAGACAGAAGAGATTACAGGACTGGGTGGCCAGGATGAAGCCATGACAGTTGGGCCACTGTCCCTATCCCTCACTAACTCACTGGTTGGCTCTCTGGACCCTGGTTTCTCTTTTTGGGAAGGAGACAGGCCCTACTTGGGCTGGTCTGTGGTGTTACAACTGTAGCCACCAAGTAACCTAGGGCTAAGAATCAGGCCCAGGGCTGTGTGTGGAACCCAGGGATGCACTTGTTCTAAAGCCAGCACAAGTCAGCAGGTGGCACACAGAGAGCTAGGCTACTGCAGAAAAAGCAGCCACTGGGGTGGCTGGCAATGCAGTAAGTGGTCCAGCCCACTCTTTGGTCACTTCTGCCTGCCTTGCTCCTGCCAGAAGACATGGCTGGAACTTCCACCTGCTCTGTGAACAGCTGGTTGCAGGCAGAGAGCCCAGGGCCTGAGTGGGTGACACAGGGCGCCTGGAGACCCCCACTGGGATGTCTATTGACTCGCCCTGTCTCGTAGCTCCCTCCTGGCAGATGTGCAGGGACAGTGTACATCCTGGGTTATATAGTTCCCTCCCTATGACCCCTGAGGGGTGGGAATGACACCACATGGGAGAGTGGCACCTTGACCCTAGTCAAAGCGGCTAGGCAGGCTGAATTTTGCAGGGGTGGGTGGGCACAGAGATGAGCCCGACCTGTGTTTCTCTCTACTTGATCCTTAGGGGCTGCCAGATACCCTGGTCGAAGTCCAGCTTCAGCTTCTCAGCTCTTTGGAGCCCAGCTTCTATATGCACTCTGAGCTCCGGGTCACATAGCCTCCATTTCTCTTTTCTCCAGCTCTGTTCCCAGCCTTGGGGAACACTGTTCCCAATTCCCCCACGCCATCCTTCCCTTTGCTTGCTCCCTCTGCTGATCTCTCAGCCAGCAGCTGAGCGTTGCCTCCTCCTGGAAGCCTTCTCTGACTGCTCGCTCCCAGTCTTGGTTAGGGTAATCAGGTCCCCTTCTGCTTGGCATCACATAACTTGTGCCTGCCTGCTAACTGTTTCCCCTACCCCACCAGATGTGGCTCTTTAGGACAGGGCCTGCCTTACTCTCATCTTCACATTTCTAGCCCCCCAGATTTGGTACACAATAGGTCATAATATACAAGCTGAAGAAGGCTAGGAAGAGTCCACAGAGGAAAGGTCGGAGTAATGTCCCTGTCTAGAAACAGAAGGTCTAGAAAAGCCAACAGCATCCTCACCACACTGGAGGGCAGAGTACCACTGGCTGCCATGGTTTCTACCAGTCACTCTGGTCTTTTCAGGCATAGACTCCTATTCAGCAGACAGAAGCCAGTCTGGGAGTGCTGGTAGAAAAGGGGTCCCAGGAAGGTGCTGGGCTGGGGCCCTTAGTCCTGGGTCTGTGTGACCACAGGGATGGACCCCTCATTAAGCCAAGAATCTGTACTCTGCCAGGACCCTGGCATGTTGGCCTAGCGGGGATCACATGAAACCTAAAGGCTGGTCAGGCCAGGGACAGGTGGGCACTCTTAAGAAGCCTTGTAGCCACACTGCCATTCCTCCTCCTCACCCTCTCCCATCCCTATCAGCTCACAGAATATGGGCTGAGCCAGCTTGCAGAACTGGCGTCCTCCTGAGACAGGGACTACCTTACCTCGGAAAGTGACTTTGGCAATCCGGTCACCTCTGCCTCGGAGCTCTGAGACAGTCTTGAGGTGGACGATCAGGGCCATGCTGGTGGGGAGAGCCTGGGCAGTTCCAGAGCAGCGGGAAGAAGCTAGCTGGTGGAGTGTGGCTCACACGCCTCCCTCTTCTCTGGCTGCTGCCGCCTCCTCCTGCTGCTGCCCACAGAGACCAAGGCAACCAAAGCAAGCTGCTCCTTCAGCTCATCAGAGCTGTGCAGCCCCGGCAGCCCCGCCCCTCTGGGTTGTCAGCCCAGCATGTGTGTAGTGTGTGTGTGTGTGTGTGTGTGTGTGTGTGTGTGTGTGCGCGCAGGAGCCCAGGAACGCACGCTGAATCCATTATTCAGCAGCACCAGCTCTGAGATAAAACCCTGTCCGGCTTCAGGTGTCTCCTGCCAGCTCCTGGAATGGAAGCTCCTGCCACTTGGCAGGGAAGAGCAAGCTGTGCCACTCAGAGCCAACAGATTGCAGAGGGCATGCAGATGGGCAGGTGTGGGGTCAGGTCACTTCTCATGGGGATCTGGAACTTCACGGTCTGAGCTTGAATGGGGCACTGGTCTCTTGGGCAGTATCCATGATGTCTCTTGCTCTGTCTAGCTAATCACCGGGGTTGTGGATGTTCAGAAGGCTTGGAGATCATGGACAGGACAGACCCGACTGCTCTGGATAAATTATGCTGTGCCTCAGCCGAGGGCAAGGGAGATGCCTCAGTAGGTTAAGTGTCTGCCACAGGAGCCTGAGGATCTGAGTTTAGATTCCAGAGTCTATGTTAAAGACCGGTGCAGGGGCAAGGGCTTCTAACCCAGCTCTGGGGTGGCAGAAAGGTGGAGACAGGAGAACCCCTGGAGTTTAACGGCAGCAGAGCTATCAGAATGGAGAAGCTCCAGTTTGCTAAAGAGACCCGTCTTTAAATAAATAAGTCAGATAAATAAGGAAGACAACTGAAGTTGACCCTAGGCTTCCACACATAAACACAAACACATCTGTATACCTACACACTACACACACACACACACACACACAGTCTGGAGAGCAGCAGCTTCTATAAGGCATTTGAAGGAGGTCCCCAAGGACTGGCCGCTATTATATAGGAGCATCAGAAGTAACAATTCATTGATGCCTGGTCCTGCACTGTTTGTGCCCTTGGGATGCTAGGCTCTAGTGCTCTGTTCTTGGGTCATAGTTTTGAATTTCAGGCAGCTGGTCCTGAAATGAGAGACCGTGACTAGAGAAGCTCTAATGAGAGGTCACAGGGGCTTCTGTGCTAGGTAGGGAACTTGTAAGAGTCAGGGCACCAGCCTACCCATCCCAGGCTGGGGACAAAGAACTGGAGGAGGTGACGCTGTTGATGAGTAGTTTTCAGTGAGAGGACAACCATCTTGCTCCCTGCTCTAGTCAGTGGCTAGAGGTAGCAGAGGGATATCTGTAGAGGGATATCCAAGGAACAGCAGAAGTCTGCTCTGTCGGGAAGGGCTTGTAGGAAAAGGAGTTCACTCTTGGTAGGGGTCCCCCATCTTGTCCCTGCCTCCTGGTCTCAGGGGCTTATCCCCAGGGGTGACTCTGCATCCTCACTCAGGTGGGCTTTGGGACCCCATTTCAGTGGCTCCTGATCCAGGTATCACTGGCCTGGGGTTGCTACATGGATCTCTCTTGCTGATGCTTTCCACTTGAGATCTTCACAGGGCATCTAGTGTTCAAGACGTGGCAAGTTGTCCAACTAATACTGACAGGGCTTGGAAGCTCAGGGGCCTGTCTAAAAGAGTCTTCAGGCTTTGGGCTGGTGGGATGGCTCAGCAGGTAAGGGCTCCTACTGCTCAGCCTGGCGACTGGAGTTTGATCCCTGGGACACACATGGTAGAAAAGGATAAACTGCTCTTCTGTGGGCTGTAGTACATGCCCTTCCGGGGGTGGGGTGGGGGGATGTCCTCTCTACTTAAATAATAGATAGATAGATAGATAGATAGATAGATAGATAGATAGATAGATAGATAGATAATGGATGGGTGGATGGATGGGTGGGTGGATGGATAGATAGATGATAGATAGATAGATAGATAGATAGATAGATAGATAGATAGATAGATAGATGTAATAAATGGGTTTGAAAGTTTAAAGAGAGAAGGTACTAAACGTTCACAGCATAGCATCCCTCAGAATCCCTCAGTGGAGTAACCTCAGACATCCAAGAGCCTTCCCCATCTCCTAATTGCTCCCTGTTTTTCAGCCCTAGTTTTCTCTGTACTTTCTTTTTCCTCTCTCTCCTCAGTTTCCGCTCACCTTTCTGATGTATATTTAACCATATTGAGTTAGAAAATTCTTCAAAAATACATATATTGAGTGCAAGAAAATATCTAAAAAAATTAAAACCAAAGTTAATGTTCCTTTAAAATGACACAAATTCATCTTTGTCTGTAAGGTTCGGTGGTACTTAGCAGCCCTCTCCTCAAGGGTCCCCTGGTTCTCTAAAGGGTGAGTTTCATGGAGCCTCTTACAGCCCTGCACATGCTGAAGGGAAGTCCTATGGAGCAGCCCTAAAAGCTTTTTCATACTCCAGTTTCTCCATCTCAAAGACGACAGCAATTCCAGTTAGCATAGCATGACTCTACCAGCTACACCAGGTGCCAATGCAGAGTCCACCCAGAATAGGCAGAGGGCTTGTGGTCCAGAGTGCACAGAAGGCTGTCTGCAAACTGGACCGACTGGGAGGCCGAGAATGGAGAGGAAGTGAGGGCTTCACCTTGTGGAATGGGGTCATTCAAAGCCTTCCTGGAGTATGTCACATTAGAGTCATGGTCACCTTTTAAACACAACTTTGCCTAATATTTTTCTTAGTGAAGCAAATGTGCCCCGAGGCAACTTGGGAAACAGTAGATATGACTGCACATTTCCTTCACTGATTTGTCACTACTCCCACACCTGTGGCTTCTTGGCCACACTAGCTTCAGTCATTCTGATTGTGTGTGTGTGTGTGTGTGTGCG
Source organism: Mus caroli (assembly GCF_978045245.1). Classification (NCBI taxonomy): domain Eukaryota; kingdom Metazoa; phylum Chordata; class Mammalia; order Rodentia; family Muridae; genus Mus; species Mus caroli. The sequence continues at coordinate 32,904,081 of NW_028227259.1, forward strand.
CGCGCGCGCGCGCGTCTCTTACAAACATATGCTCCCTACAGCCTAGAATCGCTGGCATCTGTTAGAGGACATCTCTGGAGAGTTCTGATTGTGATGGCATCCTGTGAGTTCATTAGTGACTGTGGTCTTCATCGGCTGCCATTTACAGGTTCCATCTGTGCGGGTGATACCTCTCCCCGAGGGATAGCTGAGGGGAAGAGACCAACCACATGATGGTTAATATCGGCTGGCTGCTTGACAGGACCTAGATTTGCCTAGCAGTGGAAAAGGCTCATGGAGGAGACAGTTTATGTAAAGCAAACCTCAAGTGGACTTCAGGGCTTTGATGGCTGAAGGGAAACCTCACACTACAGATCTGTGGGCAGAATGAACTGCAGTACCTGAGGCAAATATAAACCATAGACTGTCCTAGTTATTTCTACATCACCCCGACAACATAGTGCAGTAAACAACTTAAGGGAACCAAACTTTATTTAAGACAATGGTTTCAATCCATCCTTGTGGGGAGGCATGGAAAACAGCTCCTTTCGCATCTCAATGGCCAGAAAACTGCAAAGCCAGAACCAAGACCTAACTTTCCAAGGGTGGCCCCTAGTAACCGGCTGGACCAGACAGGGCTCTCCCCTATAAGATTCTGTGTCTTAAAGGTATCACCCACCAGGAAACAAGGCTCAAAATGTGAGTGTGTGAGGGATATACAGACTCAAACTGTAACAGGCACTCCTCCTGTCCCTCCTCTGCCCCAGAAAGTGTCTCATCAAGTCGCCCAGGCTGTCCTCAAACTAGCAATCCTCCTGCCTCAGCCTCTGATGATGGGATTACAGGCCAGAGTCACCCTATTTGAGAAATGTGGGAAGAAGGAAGTTCAAGGGGAGAAAGGAGAAACTAATGAGAAAATTAGTGAACATTGAAATGACAGGGGTGGGAACCCACACATGAAGTGAGGTCCGCCAGAGAGCCACTTCCCCGAGTTCCGTGGGTGGAGGGAACCCTCGTGATCCAAATGGGATCAAATGATAGCCTCTTCAGGATTGATCCAGCTTTTTTATCTCCACATCATATCTCCAGTAGATATGAACACCTAAACTGGATGCCAGGGACCGTTGGGGGAGCCACACAGTAACCTTGTGAGGATGGGGCGGTGTCTTCTCCGGGCTGATAGACAGAGACTGTCTAGGGAGCGCACAGCAAAGAGGACTCACTGTCCCAGAACGAACTCGGGTTGCCAGGCATGTGGTTGCCGGGTGACCAGCTGGCTGTTTACCGCAGGGCTGAGCTGAGCCACCGCTCCGGGGCTCGCAGCACCCACCATGGCCTTCCGTAGCGCGGGCACACTAATGACCGAATTTAATGCCGCCTTCGTGCCCCCAGCTCTCATGCCCGGGTAAGCTGCTAGGCACCCTGACACACCTGAACTTGCCGGTCAAAGCTCTCCCCCTCCTCCCTTCTGCACACACCTGAGGGACGCCGAGGCTCCGCCCTCTGGATCTGGGGCCTCCAAGGAACCCCACCTGGCCAATGTTTCCTTCTTGGCTTTCGTGGTCTTTTTGCTGTAACAACAGACTGACAGGTGGTGGGGCTGAAGAAGTGGATGTCTGAGACTTACTTAGCCCACTTGCTATGGATGGGGCCAGACTGAGGGGAGAGAGAGAACATGAAAAGGTGTGTGCTTGGAGCAAGCAGCCTGGTTCACAAAGAATGTGAGGAGGAGCGGGGAGTGCCCGGCTTTCCAGGAAGGAGGGATTGATGCTGGGTGGGCATGCCTAGCAGAATCTGGCAGGGCTGTATGTGACAGTTGGTAGAGTACACTAGCCACCTGATTTTTATACACACTTTTTTCTGCAAACTGAGCAGGCTACAGGATGAAAACCACTAGCATTGACAGAACACAGTGTATGTAAAATTTTATATTTTACATAAAATTCGAGGTGTTTTCCTGCGGAAGAAGCAGGGCACGGAGGGGCTCTCTGTTACCATCATTTTCAGAAACAGTACGTGTGGACGTATCTGCCCCCAGAGTCTGGGGCTCTAGTTCCAATCTGGCATGTCAGTGGTGGATGGGACCCATCAGACAAAGGTGGTTTACAAAGCATAGAGTTTCCCCCAAGCCAGCCAGGCATGTTGGATCAGCTGGCCGTGAGACTTGGCTATCCACTGCTTCTTCACTTGGAAAAGACATTGAGTGTTCATGGGGGCATGTGCCAGGTGTTATAGGCACCCCAAAGGAACAAAGACAAAAGGGGGTGGATGACCCCAGAGGGATCCCAGCCTTCTATTTAGATTTTCTTTACATTTTGAGACAGAGAGTCTCAGGAAGTTACCTGGGCTGACCTTGAGCTCAGGCTGTGGGCTAGGCTGTCCTTGAATTTTGATGCCTCTGCCTTGGCTTCCCAAGTGCTGGCATTAGAAGTCTATATGGCACCAGACCTGGCTCTCATGTAAATACTTAAGATTTAGTTCAAACTCATCTTTGAGGCCAAGGCCAGCAGTGGGTTTTCTACACTCTAGCTGTCTGTCATGAGCTATGACTTTAGACATTGATCTTTTATTTCTTTAACTCCTCCACAGCAGTGGGTCCCAACTTGTAGCTCTCAATCTCTTTGGGGGCATCAAATGAGCCTTTCACGGGGGTCACGTGTAACACACCCTGCATATCAGATATGCATTCATTATGATTCATAACAGTAGCAAGATTATAGTTAGAAAATAGCAACAAAATAACGTTATGGTTGGGGGGTCACCACAGCATGAGGGACCATATTATAGGGATGCAGCGTCAGGAAGGCTGAGACTCACTGCTCCACAGGCTTTTATTGGAAGAGCAGCTTGTGCCAAACCCATTGATTCTTTGCTGCCTGCAGGGCAAGCCCTGGTGTGCCAGCAGCCCTATCCCATGATTCCGTCATGCTAGAAGCTTTGGAGGCTGCAGTTTTAGGAGAACCCCCACGGTGCCTCTCTAAATGTTTGTCTTCAGTTCCCTTGAGTGCCGCATTCTATCCCATGATTCCTTTAGAGATAGTAAAGACAATGGCTGGCCATAAAGGGGGCTTCAAGCCTGGCCTCGGCTAGGCAGAGCGCTGAGCCATGTCTGCTACTCTCTGTCAAGACCTTTCTGTGAGAGATATGCTTTCCTCAAAGGCCCCCTCAGCCAGGAACGAACCAGGACATCTGGTGTTTCTACTACCTCAGTGGCAATCCCATTTACTTAATGAAAGACTCCAGGATTCCCTACCTGACTTGGATAATTATTATTTTTTTCTGTTCTTTTTCAAACATTAATCACAGATTTGAAAGAACAGCCAGTCTCTTCTGACACTCAAATCATCCCCTTTGTGGATTTATCTACAGGCAGGGAATGTTTGGGTTGCTTGGGACCACACAGATCTCACTGCCCACCTCCCCGCTGTTTCAGACGTGGGCACGGCGGTCACGGGGTCTTTGTGTGATCTCCTGCTGGTGACTGTAAAGAGCTGGGCTGGAGCCAGGTCTTGGGTGCCCAGCAGGAACACCATGACCCTCCCCGCCAAGCCTGTGCCAGGCCCTCCCTGTGCTACGTCCTTCATGAGCCCCTCTGTAGAAAGAAAGACTTCCATAGGCTCAGTGGGTAAGGAAACCTGATGGTCTGAGTTCAATACGTGAGATGGACATGATGGAAGGAGAAGAGAACCCACTCCAGGAAGATGTCCTCTGACCTCCACACACAAGCCACGGGAACACACAGCATTGTCCCCTAAAAAGTAATAAATAAAAAAGCCTTCATAACAACCAAGAGAAGGATCGAGCATCTTGCCCAGGGCCACCCACAAGATCTTTTGGCTTTAGCAGTCTGCTTTACCCCACTATATACGCTGAGCCCTGGTGTATTGCAGCACAGGTCCCCCTTACTCAGCAGGGTGGGGGCAGAGAGATAGCCACCGGAGCCAACCTGCTTGGGTGTGAGTTCTGGTCTTATCAATGCTTTCTTTACCTTTGATAAGCTCTACTTAGCTGTCTAGTAAAAGAAGGCAATGGCGTGCAGGTTAAAGGAAAGGAAATCATTCAATGTGTGCAAAGCCCTATGCTTAGTAACTGTTATCTGTTATTGTTAGTTAGGTCACTACTGTGTTTAAAGCCAAAGTTCTGGGAGCCTGGGGGGCAGCACCAGATGAGAATGACGATGTGATGATGATGATGATGGTGATAATGGTGGTGGTGATGATGATGATGATGATGGTGATGATGACAGCGTTCAGATATCTATCAAGATGGCCTGATTTGTTTCTTGCTGTGGCACATTGTCCAGAAACCTTTTGTAGATATCTGTTTATATCTGGCCCACTATCTGTATATACTCTGTCACACTTACTGGGCAAAGAACTCTTGAGTCCAAGGCCCTGGAACAATAAGCCTTTTGAAGGATAAGCCCAGTCCCTGTGAGAGTCTGCCCCCACCACACAAGATGTGGGCTTCCAGCAAGTTCAGTTACCAAAGTTCAACCGTTGTCTGAAATTAAGAATGGAAACTTCCGCCGGGTGTGGTGGCGCACACCTTTAATCCCAGCACTTGGGAGGCAGAGGCAGGCAGATTTCTGAGTTCGAGGCTAGCCTGGTCTACAAAGTGAGTTCCAGGACAGCCAGGGCTACACAGAGAAACCCTGTCTCAAAAAGACAAAAAAAGAAAAAACAAAAGAATGGAAACTTCCAGAGCTAAACAATTCATAAGCTTTAAATAACTTTAATCACTGTGCGTTCTTGTAATTGGCCCATTATAGCATTAGTTATGGTTAATCTTTCATATACAGTTTATAAGTTAAACTTGCCCATGAGTTCATAGGTACAGGAAGAAAGTGAAGAGCAAGAGATAAATACCTAGAGGTGTCTTGGCAAATAAATCCTCCTTGAAGAGAGAAAGGCCTGTCTGTGTCCTCCCTGTAAAATCTAACAGAAACGAGAAAGCACAGACAATATGACCAGGAGTGATGGTTTCTGTACACTTAGTTATTTCGTTTTTCATATGACTCGTTTAATTGCAACTTTAGTAACTCAAGTTTTCATACTAGCTATTTATTCACTTATCTTTGAAGACTAGCTTTTAAAATAACAGACATTTTGGAAATTTTAGCAACCATTCTTCTGAGGCCAGCCTGAGCAGTGACCCATTCCCTGACCTGCCAGCTCCCTGGGGCCTGTGGCTTCATGGGTGAGGTTTGGGAGGTGGGAAAGAGCAGATGTGATGGGGTTGGACAGAGCTTGGGAGATGCTGACTCCGAGGTGGGCCACTCTGTCGTGGAGTGTGAAGCAAGGGCTGTCTCAGCTGGATGTACGCGTCACTGTTAGGTCCTCTGAGAGCTTCAGTTTGTGTTTTTCCGTGGGCCATGCATAGAAGTTCCAACGCCATTGGTCAGGCTAAGCACAAGGATGTGGTTTTCCAACCCTCCCAGGTGATTCCAGTGTGGAGGATTTCTGCAAAGGGGCAGGCGGCAGCCTAAGTTTTAAAAAGGCATCTTCTGGTGTGGGACCTTCCTGTTGGTATGCACCCTTCCTGTGTGTGAGCGACTTCTGATAGCTCCCGCCCGACTGACTGAGGTTCTGACTGAGGCTCATAGGCAGCCATCTTCTGTCAGTCTCAGTCCAGCTGCACGAGGAGGTGGCACAGGGCATTCAAACACCAGACTGTAAGGTCTCACTCCCCTCTCGCTTTAGAGTCTGCCCCTTCAGGAAGTCCTGCCCCAGTTCTTGGTGGAAACCTGTCCTGATTGATTGTGAGGATTTTCTTTCAGGGTGGTCCTTCACTTCTTTCAGCACCTCTGCCCCAAGGCTATTTCCCCCTCCTCTGCAGGCTGTTCTGAGAGCTGGAGGTGGTTCTTAAGTGGCTGGTACCTCTCACACAAGGTGGGGCATTAAGGAACCCATGAGAACAGAGCATCAGGAGCCTGGAAACCTGGGCTTTGGATCAGAGGTTCTCCTCCCTTCCTAGAGAAAGATGGGCTCTTCAAAATGAGCCTCCATCAGTCAATTTGACCCATTAAATATTTACAGATCACCTACTGAGTGGAAAGGGCAGGACCACAACAGGAGTAGAAAAATATTCCAAGGGCTCAGACAATTTCAAATACAATGGGATGTGCACAGGTCAGTCACCCTGCATGAACCCAGGTGAGCATAGCCTAGAGGCTTCCTGAGAGTGAAGGCACTTGGGTTGGAAATACAGCTAATGATAGAGCACTTGCCTAGCATGCATGGGGCCCTGCATTCAATCCATAGTGTTGTTTAAGAAAAAGAGTATACTTGGCATTGCCTGGAGTGGCATTTTGTACACAGGCTCACAGCTAGGAACTCGCGCCCCAGAAGCTAGCCTGCTTTGTTCTTTATTCCACAGGCAGTAGGGAACCTCGCAGGTCTGCCAGGGTGTGGGATGGGGCGGGAGATGCCATTAATATTGTCCTCAGCGGAAGGTATAGCAGAAGAAGAGGCTGTGCGTGGACTGGGAACACACCGAACGTCACAAGTTAATTAGTTAATAAGGCTGCTCGAGGGATCCCTGATGCTCATGGTAATTAATTTTAATGTCAGCTATGGGGCCAGCCAGAGCTCTTAAGAGGCAGGAATGGGATTGCTCCCTGTACACAGTGATCCACAATAGGCCTTAGAATCCATCTGTGGTCCCGGCCCAAGAGCTCTGCTCAGCAACTCCTACCTGTGTGTCAGCTAGATGGAGAAACATGGGTCTCAATGAGAGACCGGAACAGAAGAAGGGCTCGGTAGGAGACGAGTGTGTGCCATGGTTCGATGCCCTGTTATAAAGCCCGCCATTCCCCTCCCGTCACAGGGCAGCAGAAGACTCTATTGTGGAGCCCTGTGGGGTCTGCTGAAGGCCCACACATCCAGGTGCAGCCAAGGAACACATACCTAGCTTCTTCATGTGTCCTCTGGGTGCTAAATAATGAGACTGTGTGCACACACATACACCTGGCAGAGCTGAGAATTCAGAAGGGAAGCCAGGCAGAGCTTAGGAGAGTTGCGGAGGAGGGGGCTTCTATTCTATTGAGACACAAATATCTTGGCATTCAGAGAGGGTGGGAAGGCAGGGAGCAGAAGATGAGCACAGGGAGCTTGGGGGTGTCAGAGAGAAGTCACAAGAACAAGTCTCATTTCCGCTGTTCTTTCCTTCTGAAGAGCCCAATGCCCTGTGGGTGGGATGCTTCATGTGCTCCAAAAACCTGAACTTTTTAAAAGACAGGTTGGGGATATTGTGCCCCTCGATCTGGACTTCAGTCCTCCCATGAACAAGTACTGATGCCAGTGCTGAGGCTTGGGAAGACCACAGAGGCAGACCTTGCTGTCTTAGTTTGCTTTTTGTTGCTGTGATAAGACACTGACCAGAATGGGCTTGGGGAGGAAGAGGCCCCTTGCAGGGCCAATCACAGTCCATCACTGAGGGAAGCCAAGGCAGGAACTCAAACAGGGGCAGGAGCCTGGAAGGCAGGAAGTGAAGCAAAGACCATGGCGAAACTCGCTCTACTGGCTCGCTCCCTATAGCTTGTTCAGCCTGCTTCCTTCTATGACCCAGGACCACCTGTCCTGGGTGGCATATCCCTCATCAATCACTCATTATGAAAATACTCCCAGGCTATCTGATGGAGGCATTCTCCCAGTTAAAGTTCCCTCTTCCCAGATGACGAGGTGTGTCAAGTTGACAAAACCTAAACATTAACCAGGACATGTGTGGACTTGAGTCTGAGTGTCAGGATGATCATGCCAATGGCAAACATCCACACGAGGTACAGGGTGAGGTCAGGGGCCAACTCAGAGTGCTCGCTCTTCCCCACCGAGTAGAAAGGCAAATGTCCTGGTGGGCAGGGTTTAGCCCTACAGATTTGAGGAGCTCCTGATGGCATCAGAAGCCATGTGCATGTCTGCTAGGCCAGGGTGTCTAAAGGGCAGTGGGCAATGGTGAAGAAGGTTACTCTAAACTGAACACAGGCTACAGCAAGTGTGTGGGTATGTGGATGGGATGGGACTGGGGGATGGGAAGGAAGTGAGGACAGGCCTTGGTTGAAGAGAGACCCTAGAGGAATTGAGATTGTCCTGGTGTGAACATAGTTGTGGTAGAGAAGAAGGCAGAACGATTTGGGGAGTATATGAATGGAATTGAAGGAGATCTGTGTGCAGGTGATAGAGAAGAAACAGCCTACTACAGTTTTCTGGATGGGGTGGTGTTAACAAGGGCAGGGTTATAACACTGGGGGAAAGAAGCAGGCAGATTCCCTGTGTAGAGAACATAGCAGGAGCATCTGTGGGCAGAGGAGTTGGGGCCTGAGATGGAGCCAGGCATCATCAGTGAATGAGATATGGAAGTGTCTCATGGTAAGGTACCAAGATAGCTCATGACTAGAGCTGACCCTACACCAGACCTTTCCAGTCCCTGCTTTGTGGTTCTCCGAAATCCAAGTCCCTCTCCCAACTCCCAGAGCAAACTCTTCCCCAGAGCTCTGCCAGCGCCCACCCACGGGAGCGGTCTTCCCTCCTGGCTTTCGTGAGAACCCCAACCATGATCCGACTCGAGTTAGAGCTGCTCTTTGTTAGTGCCAACATGGCACAGCAGACAGGATGCAATCTCACGACACCCACCATGACTGTGAGACAGTTGGAGGTTATGGTCCCCATGGCCTAGCATTGAGCCACCACACAGTGGGTTCACAGAAAAATGATGTTAACTTCTCTCCGTCTCTCCTGCTCTGCCTCTTTCTTAGATGCATATACAAAGAAGAGAGCAGTGAGTCTTCCCCAATCCAACACCCAAAGTTACCATTTGGTGAACCTCACCTTAGGTCGGAAAAAAAAAGGGCCAGAAAAAAAGAAAGTCATATGAAAGCAATTTTATTTAAAAAAAAATACCATTAGAGCCTATTTGCTATTTGGAAATGAAAGTGTGCAATTTAATCTCACTCAAGTGTGAGAGAAGGAAAGTGAAGTAAGGTAAAGACAGGCAGACTTTAGATAGATGTCATCACATCAGAAAGAGATAGAGATCCTTGGGTGTGGGGGCAGGTCAGGGAGAAAGCACCTAACAAAGGCTGAGAGAGTCATGATGCTCTGTGCATTTCCATCTTCCATCTTCTAAGAGACATCCTTAGTGCGCCCCCACCTCCCCTCCACCCACCTTTCGATTTTTTGGTTGCTCGAGTTATTTTTACCTTGACAGGTTTTATAACATTTGCTTCTGCTCTGCACGCAGCGCTTACCTGCCTGCTATTCCTAGTTGTGTTCTTAAGTGGGTTGGAGAGCGACAGCCCTCGCTCTCACAGACACTCTCCTCCACTGAATTCCGCTTTCCCTTTGAATCACCTTTTGGTTGGCAGGGTTTTGTCATTGAACACTTCTTTCCTTCCCCCCTCTACTCGTTCCTTTAGTGGTGTGGTGTAGTGTGGTGTGGTGTGTGGTGTGGTGTGGTGTGGTGTGTGGTGTGGTGTGGTGTGGTGTGGTGTGGTGTGTGGTGTGGTGTGGTGTGGTGTGTGGTGTGGTGTGGTGTGTGGTGTGGTGTGGTGTGGTGTGGTGTGGTGTAGTGTCTTAGTTAAGGTTTCTACTGCTGCGAAGAGACACAATAGCCACAACTCTTATAAAGAAAACATTCGATTGGGGTTGGTTTACCATTCAGAGGTCCAGTCCATTGTCATCACACTAGGAAGCATGGCGGGCCGACGTGCAGACAGACCTGGTGCTGGAGAGTAGCTGAGCGTTCTACATCTGGACTGGTGGGCAGCAGGAAGAGTGTTAGGCTAAAGCACCGGGGGTAACTTTGGTGGGTCTGGAGCCAAGGTGTGCTGCTAAGATATGCCACACAATGGATCTAATGCAGAGGGTTTTTGGGGTGTGGAAGCAAAAGGCTGACTTGGAATGGTGATGAGAGAGAAGGGTGGGGGCAGAGACAGAAGGAAGAAGACAGAGAAAGCTATCTGGGTGGCTGGGACCCTTTAAAGGTGGTTCGGGTTTCTACGAAGCTGGTAGGACGGTGGAAATGGCTACACCTGGAAGGGCAATGATGCATGCTGAGTGGCTGAAAGGCAGCCTGGGTTAGCTCACCTGACTCACAACAAAGAGAGTGAGCCCCTGGGCCTGGCTTGAGCCTCTGAAACCTCAAAGCCCACTCCCAGTGACACACTTCTTCCAACAAGGCCACTCCCCATGAGCCTATGGAGGCCATTTTCATTCAAACTACCACATGTAATGTGAGGTGTATGTGTGTGGTGGTGGTAGGTAAGCACTTTTATTACATATATTTATTTAATGTATCCGTATGTACATGCACACATATGTAAGTACCACTGCACTGGGGGAAAGAAGTGGAAGTTGGTCCTCTCCCTCAGTTGTGTGGGTTCTGAGCATTAAACTCAGGTTGTCAGGCTTGGTGGCAGTGCCTTTACTGAGCCCGCTCACTGGCTCTCCACAGTATTTGTTGGGGCAGAGTTAGTTGAACCCAGAGCCCTCCAGTTGGCTGGACTCTCACACCTACTATCTCTGACTTTGCAGCTTATTAAGTCTGTATTGTGGGAGGTCTCCTGTATAGCACGGAGCTCGGCTCCTCAGAGTTGCTTCCTCCCAAACAGCGATCATCATCGTTGGTCCAAATGCAGCAGCTGGGCCAAGTGAGCCAAAGGCAGTGGCTGGCCCTGCGTGGCCTTGACCAAAGCAGCAGGGGTTTAGGATTCAGAGGTGAGATAGAGGGGGGCTGAGAGAGGTCAAGAAAGGCAAGGTTTGAAGAGACAAAGACAGAAGTTCTGGGGCATTCCTTAGAGATACGGAGAAATGAAGGAAGAGAAAGCGAAGGATGAGAGAGGCAACAAAGTCTCCTGTCGAGCAAGCTTCACAGTCTAGAAAAGACCAGGACACATCTTTCTGCACAGGGAAGAAGTGAAGAGGGGAGGAGACACTGAAGATGGCAGGGAGGAAGGTCAACTGTGCACATCACACTATCTGCTCGTCTGAGAGAAACAGATAAGGAAGGTGGACTCCAGGTCAAGAAGGGGCGAGCCGAGGTACAGAGGAGGAGTCTGTCTTCTGAAAGTGACCAAGGTGGCTGGGAGCCTGTTTGACTCCTGAACTCTCAATCTCTTTATCAGAGGGGGCATGGTGGTCAGCAGGAAGTCCAGGAGCACCCAGAAGGAAGGGCTATGAAGTGGACAGAAAAGTATCAAGAGCCCATGAAGTTAGAGAACAGAGCGAAGGAGCTGGAGAGAGACCCGTGAAGCCAGTGATGGGGTCTCCTAGCTCAGCCTCCTCTGTGGCTACTTTACTTCCTGCTCGGACCCAGGCGGTGTTCTTGCTACCAGATCCCAAGCCCACTGGTGGAAGGGACAAGACCAGGAGCCAGAGGCACTTGAGATATTTTCACTACGATGGAAATCAACCAGCAGCTCTGTCTGTCACTCAACATGGTTTTCTTGCCTTTTTTTTCCCACAGGGAAGGAAATAATTTGCTACTACTTAATTCTAGGCCTGCACCTGTTGGTAAGGAGACTGAGGCTCAAGGGAGCCTCTGTAGACACAGAACCCGTGGGGAAGATGAATGTCTGGAATGTAGGAAGAGATGAGCTAGGGTTCCTTGTACTACCAGGGCTTATATGGGATTGCCCTGGTGTGTGGAAGGACATCAATTCTCATGGAGGGTGGTTGTCTTAAGGCGTCTATACAAGTCCCTGGAACTCGGTCACTGACCTGCTGCTGCTTGTTAATCTACGGTCACTGTACCCATCACTACTGCTACTGGTACACTCTCTGCTCATCTTTTTATCTGTTTAATAAACAATTTGTTTTTCTCCTCACATGCCGTGCAGACCACTTATGAAGAACCAGTGACTCAGATAGGTAAAAACCCAACCCCAGTCTGCATCCGAGAAGCTCGCCATCTAGTGGAAGGCATGGAGAGTTGCAGCGATCTGAACAGCACACAGAGATGCAGGTGATGGAGGGAATGTCAGGGCGCAAAGGCCATGGCCTGTGTATCAGAACAGACCCCAAAGGAGCCCCAGCCTTTAAAAGACTGTGAAAGGGAATTGAAAGAAAGCTTAAGCAGTAAAGGAATCCATCAACAACAGAAACCTGATGCATGTGTAATTGAACAAAGGGCAGCAAGCTCCAGCTGCTGCAAGCAGAAGAACTTGGCAGCTTCAATCACATGGCTCTGGCTTTATCAAAGGATGGATATACAGGGAAAGGTTTGTGGCATTTTCTCTACAGCAAAGGAAAGCCACTGAGGCCAGGCATGTGTTGGGGGTGTTTCTACATGGAAGTCCAGAGAGACCATTGTGTGAAGCTGTGAAACTATAGCTTGGATTTTGTTGGAGACCCTGATATGTCAGAGATGCCAGTGCTGTGGGGGTACCTACCGAGGAGAGCTGCTGACAGGGAGGGAAACCAGCTCAAGACAAAAAAGTGTGCTGCCGTCAACAAAGCCGGAAGGACTTGGAATCTGAAGAGTGCTTTTACATCAAACACAGAGATACAGAATTTGGGGGTTTCCCTGCCGGTTTTAGGTCTTGCTTTGATGCAGTATTTCCTCACTGTGCTTCCATTCCTCCATTTTGGAATGATAATGTGTATTCTGTGTCATTGTATGTTGAAAGTATATGACCTGCTTTTTGCTTTTGCTTTTACAGGGGGTTATTGTTAAGGGATTGCTTTAGTCTCAGTCTCAGGGATTTGAACTTTGTACTTTTAAACATTGTTGAGACCATGAAAGATTATGTGGACTTTTGAAGTTAGACTAAATGCATATTGCATTGTGGTATGGCTACAGGCTCACAAAGGCTCTTAGATTTGAATGCTTAGTCACTAGTAGTGGAACTGTTTGAAAGGATTAGAAGGATTAGAAGTGTGGCCTTGTTGGAGTCAGTGAGGCCTTGCTGGAGGTAGTGTGTCACTGGGGGTGGGCATTGGGTTTTAAAAGCCCATACCAGGCCGAGTGTTTCTTCTTCTGTCTGCAGATCAGTATATAGCTCTCCATCCCATGCCATGCTCCCTGCCATGATGATAATGGACTAAGCCTCTGAAACTCTCAGCATGTCCCTGATAAAATGCTTCCTTTTATAAGAGATGCCTAGGCTGTGGAGTGCCTTCACAGCCTTAGAACAGTGAGTGACTAAGACAAAGGTGAATTGAGGGTCTGAGTTCAGTTGCCTAGCACTGAACTCATAGCATAAAGTTAAAAATCCAAGTGTGGTAGAATACATCAGTGATATGAGCCCTGGGAGTCTGGAGGGCCCACAGCACTCACTAGACAGCAAGTCTAACCATATAAACTCCAGAGGCAATGAGAGATCCCGCCTCAAAAAATCAGGTAGAGAGCAATGGAGAAGCCCAAGAGCCACCTCTTGCCTCCACGCATGTCTGCAGTCTGTCTGTCTGCCTGTCTGTCTATCTCCCTCTCCATCTGTCTGTCTCTGTTTCTCTATTTCTCTCTCTCCCCCTCTCTCTTTCTCCATCTCCCTCTCTCCCTCTTTCTCTGTAATGAATGGAAAAGGATGAAGAGACTCAAATGAATGGTCAGGGAAGTGGGTTTAAGTACAAAATAATCAAAAGTGACATTTCCAGAGTGGAGGGGAGCTGTCCTCTGCTCTCCCAGTAGGAAGGACAGTCAGACGCTGGAAGGCGGGGCGCGGAGGGGAGTGGTACCTATGTTGGCTGGAAAGCTTTGGTCTGTGTCTGACACTGCTGGGCATCTTTCCTCTGTTAGCTCCATGTAGCCAAGGCTCTCCCATCTCAAAAGGGCCACTGAGTCTCCACGGTCACATCTTCTGACTCTCTTGCTGGGCCTCCTTGGCATCAAAAGAGTTCTCCGTGGGCATTTAGCATCACAGATCCACGGTCAAGGCCCCCGAGTCACGTGACTAAGCACCTTGTGAGGCCACAGGAATGCCAACTGGAAAACTACTTATCTTGGGAAGGACTGGGAGGGCTCTGGGAGGAGCTGGATGATGGAGGGATAGAGCTGATGTAAATTCAGTACTTGTGTATGAAGCTTCAAAAAGAATTTTTAATTAAAAAGCAAGACCAAAAAGCCACCAACAAAGGAGAGAGAGAGTTTACTATAGAGCCAAATGTGAATGCCTGTGGGCCTGGAAAGCAGTTAGATTACCCCAAACTTTGTGTTCCGTCGTGGTAAATGCTGGAAGAAGCTTTTATAGTGACAGAACAAAGTCATAAATCAAGACACTTAAAAAATACATAGGAGGAACATTGAGTAGGTGCTCGAAGCAAAACTTCCTCTGTTATACATCCCACATGCTACCTGACAACATTTTCACTGAGCCTTTTGGTTAGTAGAAAATAGGGTTTTAAGTTAGGGCATTCAAAAGAGTTTTACCTATTCGTCTCATCACTGGATATTAGGTAAGACAGAGAGTTGGGCAAAGATATAGCTGTTTAGGGGGATACAGATAACCTAGACAGAATGCAATTAGGCTTAGGCCCTGCAACATTCAACTTACACCAACTTCTCCCGTTCTAATGGGATGAGCACAGAAGACCAGGGTCAGACACAGCACCAGAATCTTCTGGCTGCGCCCGGAAAAGCTAGAGGATCCACCTCTGATTTTCCTGTAGGCTCACTGAGAGATGTGTGGGTATTCCGAGGTTTATAGGGATCCAGGGGCCTGTTCGTGTGACTTTCCTCAAAGACCTAAGCATTCTAGTGCTCTTTAAGAATCCTTTCTCAGCCAGAGGGACACAGGGACCCTCAGTCGTCAAAAGCCCGCCTGGGAACTAGCCATGGATGTCATGAGGTTGTGTCTTCCTCCACCTCCCCTCCCCCCGCCGTCCCTACAGGTACAAAGGCCATGTCCCTGGTGTGGCTTCCTCCTTTGGCTCTTCTTATGGCAACACCACCTTCAAGTACTTCCAGGACCTCCGCAACACAGGCTTGGAGAAGAGCTATGCGCTCCTCAGTGGGGGTCGCTTTCCCACCATCTTCTCCCCTAACTCACCCCTGGTTCTGACTGATAACTCACAGAACTGGGATCGATGGCTGCACCAGCCCACCTACAGCCGATCCAACCTGGACAACGGGCGCACCACTGAGCTCACTAACTTTTACAAGGTAAGCTGCCTGCCTGCTCCCAGCCTGGGAAGGCCTGTGTGGCCGGAGACAGGGTTGCCTTTTCAGAGTTCCAGGGGCAGAAGTGATCCAGGGTTTTCTGCAGCTCTGTCTTGCTCACTCACATCCAATGTAACTGGGGAGTCTTCAGGGATGTCCCCTACCCCTTCCTTCTGCTTCCTGAAGTCTTTGTGACTCTATAGCTCTGTGGTAGAGTTTTTACTTCTCTGATAAAACACCACAACCCAAATCAACTTGGGGCAGAACGGATTTCTTTGGCTTACACTTCCACACCACGGTCCACCACAGAAGGAAGTCAGGACAGGAACTTAAGACAGGAACCTGGAGCCAGGAACCGGGCCAGAAGCTGTGGGGCAATACTGCTTACCAGCCTGCTCCTCATGGCTGTTCAGTCTTCTTTCTTATAAGATCCAGAACCACCTACCAAAGGTAGTAATGAACACAATGACCTGCTCACTCCCACATCAGTTAGCAACCAAGGAAATGACCCCACAGGTTTGCCTACAGGCCAGACATTTCCTCACTGGAGGTTCCCTTTTCCCAAATGACTCTAGCATGTATCAAGTTGACATAAAACTAGCCAGCACGGGAGACTTGCTTACCTCCTACACGAAGGAAAAGGCCGAAAACAAACCCCAAGAAAAATCACACACAAAGGGCCCCCCTGAAGTTCCCTTCTACCCACTAATCCTCCACAGCCCCCATCCCTCTAAGAGTGCACCCCACTGTGCCACACTGTCCACGATGGAGAGATGAAGCTGGGGGAACCCAGCCATGCCCCTAGTGCTTTTGAGTCTCTGATTTAGCATGCCCACCTGCTGCCCCCCTGTGGGAATGAGGTATCCCTTCCCTCTATTTCCTCTGGAGCCCTAGTCCTTGCAGCATCCTCTCTCACAAATACCTTTCCATCCAGGTAGGAAAGGCACAGACACTGCCTGGTGTCAGTGCAGAGAACTTGTCCTGAGTGAGGGAAGTTCCCCTGGGGGCAGGATGAGTAGATGGTCTCAGACTCTGAGAAACCATGGGGTCACATCAATGTGTCAGTGGCAGGCTTTCTCCCCAGGCTGACTCAACCGATACCCTGCTCCAGGAGTGAAGGAGAAGCAGAGCTTAGAGCAGAGCACGCTTGCGTGGACATGGGTGTGCTTAGAGCATGCTTTCGTGGACAGCATTTAGGCGTGCAGATGTTAAGCTGGGATTTCAGACTTCTTAGCAGCCTGGTCTCATTTACTCTCTGCATCAAAACTGCTATGTGATGATGTCACTATCCCCAGTAGATGGAGGAACGGACTCCACCAGGAACACTGGGGTGGAGGGTGGGGCTGCCACACCCCTGGCCAGCTGTATCTTGGAACAGATGGTACAGCAACAACCTGCTGTGTGTTCTTTGCCGAGCTGTAGACAGTCCAGCAGCAGCGGAAGTATTACCAAGACAAGACTGGCATGCTGTCCCGTGTTCCTTACTTTGTACTGCCTGTGAAGGAGCAGGACCGGTACCCCCTACCCACCGACTTGTGAGTGTCCCTCTCCTCTCTGCAGTCAAAAAACACACATCCACAGGGGATCTCCTCCTCCTCCAGCCCTGGAGCCGTGACCCTGAGAAACAGTTAACACAGCCAGTGGTGCCTGCCATTGCAGAGTCCCAGATCCAGCAGCTCTTTTTTTGGGGGGTGGAGGGTGGGGTAGGAGGGAGGATGCCAGAAACCCTCATGGGAGGATCAGGAAGTGTTTTCCTGACCAGATACATACTCCATAGCCTTTGCTTGTGGGAACTTGACTGCTGCTTCCTCTGCAAAGGCCCTTCTCAAAGCTGCACCAGTCCAAACCAGTCCAAACAGCTGCTGCCCTCTGGTGGATGAATGGGACACTACGTGGAATAGGGATAGGTCATCAGCTTGCCACCCACATCCTGTCCCCCCTTCTATGGAACCCAGTCTAGGGTGTGCTGGGATCTTAGTCTTGCACCAGGGACATGAGATTATCTTAAAAGTCTAACTAGCCAGGTTTTAAAAAGTAAAAAACGCCTTACAGCCCAGCTCTGGTGTCTGCTATTGGAGAGTCCCTCGCCCACTCCCAGGAAAGACCTTCGCTCCCTCCTGCCACCAAAGCACAGGTTTCACAAGTTTATTCCCAGGGGCCTTATGGCTGGGGTAGGGAGGTGACCTAGAGACCAACTCGAAGCCTGTTCCTTTCCCCACCTTTGCAACCCACCTGTGTCTGTCTGGGAGGGGTGTGGACTCGGGAGGTCAGTGGACACATTTGGGTTTCTAACCTTTAACCCCTGCTTGCCTCAAGAGCCCCAGCCTCAGCATTCAGATGTAGATACAGCAGCTGTTCCCACAGAGTTTGGTACACTTTGCCAACATTGTCTTAGTGCCTCTCTGTAAGACAGAGGGTCTGGCACATAAGAAAGTAAACCGAGTCCAGCGCAGACCTCAGGAGCTTGGGCAGGTTTCCTGATGGTTTAAGACCCCGTCTGGGAAGAGACCTATGTTTGTTGTGGGTCAGCTCAGCCTTTGGGTTGACTATCTCTCTCTTGAGACAGTTCTGAGCCAGTGAGTCCCTTGAAACTGAGCCTTTCCTGGGGACAGGTCTCTGATATCTTGCCATGTATGCCCCATCTTGAATCTTCAGGTCCTTGTATCTCTTTCTTCTCCAAATTATCTAGTAGTCTGCACTGCTGACCATGCCATGCCCGATACAGATAGCTAATCTTAAGTGGCTGGGGAAGGTCGGTGATCAACTCTGTATCCTGGGGAGTCTCTAGCCTTTCTCAGTTACAGCACCACCATCACCACCATCACCTTCACCATCACCACCATCACCTTCACCATCACCTTCACCATCACCACCATCACCTTCACCATCACCTTCACCATCACCTTCACCATCACCTTCACCATCACCTTCACCATCACCATCACCTTCACCATCACCACCATCACCTTCACCATCACCTTCACCATCACCTTCACCTTCACCATCACCTTCACCATCACCTTCACCATCACCTTCACCATCACCATTATCTCTACCACAGCAGCAGTCAGCATCTCCCATAATGGCTGAGTTTCTCCTCACCTTGCACTAAGTGCTTTACACAAAGAGCTTCATTTACTCCTCAGAACAAGAGGATAACAAGAGGGTAACAGTAGCAGCAGTTCACTGTCACATGGGTTTGTTTCCAGCAGGAGACAGGACCAGAATCCAAGTCACTTTTCTCCCGAGTCCTTGTTCACTCGGCAGATGTCACGCTACCAATGGCTGCAGGGCCACAAAGCTATAGTGGGCACAAGGGTTATGGTGAACATTCCTCCCCCTCCCGGGGGCGCACTGCCTGACGATGGCCCATCCTTACCCTCAGGCCTCCTCTGAGTGAGAAGAGTAAGTGGAACCTATTAAGATTATCCCCTGACTACAAGAGGACCTACCAGACCTTCCCGTCAGGGAAGAGAGTTTCCTCTCAAGATCGGCAAAGGCGGGACCTTTACTTCGAGTTCAGAGCCTGAAACAAGGTGGTTGACACCAGGGAACCTTGGCCTGGCCAGGCTGGCTTGCTTGTAATAAAATCTTCAGCCACAACCATCCCGTGTGCCTCTCAGTTGGATCTTGTCACCATGCGTGAAGGTGCCCTGAGCACTGGGGAGAGCCAAGTCGGAGGAATCTGAACCAAGAAGCAGTGCCCAGCCACTGTGGGCCATCCAGATGTGCCCAGGTCGAGGCAGGTGGGACTGGGGGATGACTAAGGCCAGGCTCATAAGGCTACCCAGGCATCGGGCCACTCGGGGACCAAGGCCTCCTGCCTGCTTTCACTAGTATAACTGAGAACACACAGCAGTGTCTGGGGTGGGTGGCATGACCCCCAGACAGTTTCCCTCAGTGTTGTTACCCAGCTGACTCCCATTTCTCATTATGGAGTCTGGGACCTCGGCCCTCTGCATGTGCTGCTCACTTTCAGAGTGGGCTTTCCACCCTCAGTTAATCATCTCTGGGAACCTCCCTCACACATGCTGCAAAAGCACATGTCACTAACTCCCTAGGTGTTTCTTATCTGACTGATAATATGATTGATAATCCAAACAACCCAGGATTCTCCTTGAAGCCTTGGCATGGTTTAATTGATCCTTGGGATAACTTGTGAGCACAGCATCATCGGCTGTCATCACTGATGAAGTCAGGGAACCTCTGGGATGTTGAGAAAGTTGCCCAAGCCCACCAAGTAAGGAATTAGCACAGACAGGATTTGAACCAGGTCTTTTGGGCTCCTCAGTCCTGGTTTCTCAAATATCACACACTCATGTGGAAACAGAGGGAGTCTTTGTGATCCCAGGGGCCCTGTGCCGTGGCAGGGAGTGGGGGTGACTTGTACTCAGCTCTGACTGGACAGAGCTGGCTGATTAGGTCTTTATACATGCTTGAGCTTATTTCTTGGAGGAGTGAGCTGGGACTAAACCACTCTCAGCGACATGACCTCAGGGAGTGGGCGCCAAGGTAGCGACAAGCTTTGGCAACCTTCGAGGGTCAAAGTATGCTCTCCCAACATGGCTGCTCCAGGGAAACTTTGATAGGGCAGAGGGTAGGGCACAAAGTCCCATAGACCGTTCTGGGAGGAGAGCACAGCTGAGGAGTGTGCCACACCATTGGGCTCCTCCAACATTCCACCCATCTGGATTAGATCAAGCGTATTCTGTCAAGTAACGAGTCTCTATTTCGACTGAACAGGGGAGTCAAGACCTAAAGACAGGATTCAAGTGCGCACTGTAGCAAAAACAACTCTTCCTTGTAATCAGATCTATTCCCTCCCTCAGATGCACATAGATAAGAAAAGCCACACGCCCAGCAGATAGCCATCTGGCAGCTCCCACAAGTTCCCATGATGAACCTCTCCTGTGTCCCAGAGTCTCTAGACAGCTGGACCCTAAAGTGTCCCCAGAGTGGCCAAACTCATTACAGGGCTTGGCTGAATGGCAAAGCAAATAGGCCTTAAATGCTGGTCACACATGGTCCCATCCCCAGGGTCCAAGGGTGGCAAGCAGGGCCAAGATGTCTTCTCCATGGAAGGAAGCCAGGCAAGCCAGACGCCAGCTGGAATGACAGCTATGTGTGCATCCTGATCATGGGTGGGTTCCAGAGGAGGGAAGGACAAATATTTCCCTTCTGAACTTTGTTCCATTTGGCTTAGTCTTCTCCTCTGTCATGGGTCAAGGTTTGAACTCTGTCCTCAAAAAGGTTGCTATGCCCGCTTGCCGGGAGTTATTGGCAAACCTGAGCCCTAGAAGAAACACCAATTCCCTATGTAGGACCTTCAGAAAGCAGTGGGTCTGGATGGGGGAAACACATATTTACTTAGCAAACAATACTCTAGAGGTGAAGGAGGGTCAGAGCTGAGTCATAATTCAAATCAGATTCTACAGTGCCTGGATGCAGGGGGTGTCCAGTAGTCTTCATTGAAGCTGCCGAACCAGCCGATGACCTCCACATCAGCAGCCCCAGAAGTGAATCCGAAAGGAGCTGAAAGAGAGTCCCAGAGCCATCTGAGGTCCCCACCTTGTCCTATCATGGCCTTTTCTGTAAGCAGTGGTCCCAGCTGATTCAAACAGTCTTCTGTGTGTGTGTGTGTGTGTGTGTGTGTGTGTGTGTGTGTACATGTGTTCATGAGTGTCAATGAGGGTGCATGTACACATATGCACACGTGTGGAGACCAGAGAGCAGCCCAGGTGTGGTTCCTTAGGAGTCATCTACCTTGTTTATGGTTTTGTTTTCGGACAAAGTCTCTTGCTGGGACCAGGGAGCCCAGGGGTCCTCCTGCTCAGCATCCCTAATCTTGCTATTGCAAGTTTACATCACCACACCCAGCTTCTAATATGGACACTAGGGGTCAAACTCAGGTCTTCATGATTGCATAGCAAGGAGTTTAAGTTCTTTCCCCAATTCCTAAACTTTCTTTAAGCTTCTATTAGCATCACCAGAACACAAAGGGTTTCTGAATTTTTGGGTGGCCAATGGAAAAAAACAGGAATGATTCAGACAGAGGTGCAGGGCAGGTAGATTTCAGTTGTGTAGGGCCATTGTGGAGGAAGAGGGATTTCCTTTAATGGGGGTAATTTGAGCATGGCATCTCTAGGTTCTGCCCTAGCCCCATCCCTGGAACATAGAAATGTCATGTCCATCAAGGTGGTTGGAAGAAGCGTGGCCTGACCCAGTCAGAATCCCTGTTTGGGAATTCAGAACTGAGCTGGGACATTAAGAGTCACTGAAGTTAAATCAAACAGACACAAACTGTTGGGAGGCCATGACACATGATAGGCCATGTCTGACAACCCAGAGGTTGCTGGTGTGCAGTGGAAATAAGTGTGTAGGAGAAGAGAGAATGGAGGGTGGGGGGGGGGGGGGTCGGGTCAGAAAGACGGAGAAGCAGGTTAGGAAGAGGGAGGGAGGGAGACGGGAATGTGTAGCTATCTTGGCTCCTGCCAAGGTTCCTGCTAGACTCGGCTCTGTCCTCTTTTGAGTTGGTTTGTAAAAATTTCAAAGGCCATCTTCCTTCTTCACCATCAAACTCATCTAGTCTACGAGGCAAGGGGCAGCGAGCGTTAGGGGCAAGCGCGAAAGGCATGTGTCACCAGATGCCGACTCGGCGTGCATACGAAAGGCCTCTTCGGTCATGATGAGGACCATCTCTAGAGATGATGCACTCACTCTGAAATGGAAGGAACTAGAAGACGGGTAAATATGGCCTTGGAAATGCAGAGAGCCAGTCATCTGCAGGAAGTCTGGAGCATAGATCGCTAAGATCCCTTCTGCTCTCCAGTGGAACCATTTGTTTCTCTTGTCATCTCCCAGTGTATCTGGGCTATGCTCAGGCCAGATCTGAAGGCTCACAACTGTCAGCCCCTCTCAGTTCCCCAAGGTTAGCTGATTTCTCGGAAGCTTCATTTACCATTTCTGAAAGAATCAGTGAAGCCCTGGAAACCCATGACTTCCATAGGAAGAGAGAGATAGCCTTTGGTCCTGGGGAACCTTCACTCCCTCCAACCTTGGTGGAAAACCCCCCGCCCTCAAGAGTGTCTTACTTCATGAAATCTGGAGATTTGGCCATGGCGTGTTCGAACTCGGAGAAGGAAAGCATACTGTCATTGTCCAGATCTGACTCACTCAGGACCTGCTGGGACGGAGGAGCTTGTGAGGAGCTGGATCTCAAGAGGAGGGAGACAATGGTCTACCTACCACACGCCAGAGTGTCTCAGGGCTTCTGCCCCACAGAGAGGTGAAGGTGTGTGAGCTAAGGTAGGTGTAGAGGAGGCTTTCTTCTGGAAGGACTCTTCTCACAGGGGGGCCCTCCAGCACCAATGTGGAAGTGAGAACAGTAGGCCCCATTCATCTCATCAGCCAGACATTAACATGGGCCCTGCATTTTAAGAAGCCCGAGTCAGGTGGTACCATCCAGACCTGAGATACTCAGGGGTTCTCATAGCCTGAGAGCACATGGGCCTGTGCCTCATCTTAGGTTTTCAGGGCTCTCTCTATGCCTCGTCACTAGGACATCTGGGCACTGTGCTCCTAATGAATAGCACAGGAGAAGACATTGTGGTCCTTGGTGCCTCGTGTGGGTGGGAAGCTTTCAGGAGGGAGGGCAGGATACATTGTTCTGGGGAACATAGACGATTCTCATTGGAAGGGCAGACAGTTGAGGCAAAGTTCTCTCCACTGTGTACCCACTTCTCAGGGCACCATGTGCCCCCCACCCCATGGCAGCTGCAGGGGACTCTGGACCAATCCCTTCCAAAGAAGATGGCCTGTAGGGGCTGGAGAGATGGCTCAGTGGTTAAGAGCACTGACTGCTCTTCTGAAGGTCCTGAGTTCAAATCTCAGCAACCACATGGTGGCTCACAACTATCTATGACATCTGATGCCCTCTTCTGTTGTTTCTGAAGACAGCCACAGTATACTTACATATAATAAATAAATCTTTTAAAAAGGAGAAGGAGAACAAGAAGGAGAAGGAGGCCTGTATCTGGGAGCTTTGGTTGACCACCCAGGTCCCACCCTTCAGCCTCTGGATACACACATGGTGCATGACGTCCATCAGCAGGTCCTCAGACACGTCATCACTTTTCAGTAGTCTTAGCACAATCTCCTCGAGGTCCTCCTCATCAATGAAACCATTCTCGTTAAAATCTGCAGAGGAGATGGAGGCTGAGTCCCTGGCCTGTGGACCGACTCCCATAAGTCTCTGAGAGCTTAAGTGGGGTCCACTTGCCCCAAGTGGGTCTAGAATCTGGGACATGGCCTAGCTGACTTGAAGGGGTGGAACATGCTGCAGAAGGACCAACCGTAGGCAACAATGATTGCAAAAATTATAAGCATTGACTGCATGGCTACTGTGTGCTCAGATGCATCCTACTTTTAGTCATTGGATCCTCACCATCTACTCTTTTATTATTTTGCCGAGAGGAGATATTAGGCTCAGGTATGATATGGCTTGTCCATGGGGCCAGGGAATGGAAGAGCAAAGTTCAAATCCACCTAGGCTGACCTGGCCTCATGTCAAAGCCTGTGGGAATCTCCATTTCAGAATTCAGAATTCAGAATTCAGAAGCCAGGTCGTAGCCTGGTGGCCAGGAGCCGGGAGAGTAGAGGAGGAATGGGAGGTGGCCTGGGTTTGGAATCCAAATCCTTGGGCATCTTCCCATGCTTCTGTCCCTGTGTAGTGGCTGCCTCATTGACTTGGACATGTGTCCCAGCTTCTCAGGGAAGTGGGATGGTAGTTCTTGCACCTTGTGCCACTATTGGGTTGGCTTCAAGAACTCTGACTGCACCCTCAGAGGCCCAGGGGCTTGAGAAATGCTCCATATAGCTTGACATTCTAATTCTGAGGGCAGTACCCAGTGATGAATGGTCACTTACCCTAAGTAGTTGATGGGGTTGTGACTAAATCCTTCCATTCAGACTCTACCGATAATCTGCGCTCTTTACCATGCACAACTGCCTTCGTTACAAAAAGCCACCTATCCAGACTGAACACTGCATTCCCCAGCCTCTCTTGCTCCAAGAGGTGGTCAAATGACTTCTGGGAAGATCTTTGAGACAATAAGGTTATCATGGGAATGGAAAACAAAGGCACGAGTAGGAGGAGCCAGGATTCCTAATGCCACGGAGCCTTAGAGCCACTATGATTAGCTACTTTTGGCTTCTTTACACCATCACATCATATGTGTATGTGTGTAACATCTCAGCTCATTATTTAAGCCTCGGTTTCCCTGTCTGTAACATGAGAAAAATAGCTGTGTCTCTACAATGTGAAGGTTGCATAGGGGATACTTAGCCTCCCTTGTCATGAGTCTGGAATGCAGAAGATTCCTGTTAGCTGTAGCCAGGGCTTAATTCTCCATCACTTCTTATCACTAAGTACTCAAAATGGAAGCCCGAGAGACTCTAACATGCCACTTTGAAGAATGACAGGTAGAGCTAATGGGCTATTAGGGAAACTGAGGCTCAGAGTCTGCTATTACCAGAGTCGTTCTACAGCAGAGCCAAGAAATGTCTGTCTCCAAAAGCAAAATATGCATATGGAAGGTACAGTACTTCCCTGGCTGGATTCTTGGCCCATGGCTGGAGCCCTAGTCTGAGCTGCTCTTGGGTTCTCTCCCTGCTCGGCTCTCCCTTATAACTCCTGCACACCATAGAAAGTGAGTCAGAGGAGCAGGTGAAAGGGGTGGGGGCACAGGAAGCATCGAGTGGCCGCAGTGACACCACACTGCCAGTAAGTAACTCCGCAGCATCTCAGTACGCCCCTGCAGTGTCCCCAAGCATCCTGCTGGCCTGGCTCCCACATGCGGAGACTACAGAAAATGACATGGCTTTGGTCCCAAGCCATATGAAAACAGAATAATTTGCTAGAGTAAATGTAGCCCTGGATGGTTCCTGTCCTTTGGGGGTGTAAGGGCAGAGCTGTCTGGGAGAGGGCTAGGGCCAGGGAGACTGTCATTTGGCTGGATCTCTGTCTATGCTGACCCAGCAGTCTTGGGACTCACAGCCTGTGATTGGCCACTTGGATGGGTGTGGGGGCTCTCTCTCACTTGCTTCTTGACACCATACAAGTTTAGGGAACTTGCATGGTTAAGGCTCAGTCACCAATTATCTCCAAAATGTATTTCCTCAGAGAACTGCTATAAGCAAAAACCACGCATTGCTTGCAGACCAAGGGCAAGCTTTCAATACATTTGCCCTAGGCTCCCTCTACAGCCTCAGCTAGCCACTGGCACCTCTGTGGTTGGGTTAGGTCTCTGAAAGGTGTGGCCCAGATGTTGGTCTCTGACAGGTGGTACATCATCCTGGAGGTATGAAGAGATGAGGCCACCTGGAGGCCAGAATGTCCCTCAATGCAGAACTGGTTCCCGGGAGGTGAGTTCCAGGCCTCAAGATGCTCTAGTCCCTCTGCAAGTCTCACCCAGTAGCCATTTTCAAAACAGTTCTTGTTCAAGACGACACTGTGCTCAGATGAAAATTCATAGCTTTCCCGTCTCTGCCGCAGCAATGGGTGGCCGTATGACATCATTCTGGCCCATGAAATATAAACTGAAGGGTCTTGGTGGAGTTCCAAGAAAGCTTGTGAGAAGAGGAGTTGACTCATTTGTGTCTTTGGATGTAAATTCCGTCTTTCTTCCTTCTTCCACCCCTCCCTACCCCCACATGCCACTTTCCCTGACTAGAAGAGAGCTGAGAAGTCTGTAGGCACAAAAGCCATTTTGTGCTCATGAGGACAATAGGAAAACAGTCTCATAGCAACACTTTACAGACTAGGAAGCCTACAGGACTCTGGGTCCTTGTTGTCTTCTGGAGCCACCATTCTGGCTCTGGACTGCCTGTCTGTAGACCTTTGTTTTTTTTTTTTTTTTTTTTTTTTTAAATATTTATTTATTTATTATATGTAAGTACACTGTAGCTGTCTTCAGACACTCCAGAAGAGGGCGCCAGATCTCGTTGCGGATGGTTGTGAGCCACCATGTGGTTGCTGGGATTTGAACTCTGGACCTTCGGAAGAGCAGTCGGGTGCTCTTACCCACTGAGCCATCTCACCAGCCCCTAGACCTTTGTTTTTAACCAGGGACATTGCAACATGTAGCTGAGTGTGATCCTGACTGACACAGTGAGCTGAAGCAGGAGCTTCCAAATCTGTTGCACATTAGAAATACCCAGGAGGGCTTGATCAATGACCAGGATCTACCATTACATCAAGTTGTTTCTTGTTTTGTTTTAACTCCCAGGTGATTTGAGTGTGCAGTCAGGTTTGGGAGACAGGAGGCTAAAGCATGGCTTTCTAGACTTTTTAGGGGCAGAAACTGGGGTGGGGGAGTGTCCTGCTAAGATGTAGACTTGATTCAGAGGAGAGTCTACATGTTTGATACGCTCCCTAGCCTGGTCCCCGACTCTCGCTCGGAGTCATCATGTCAGGAGCTTTGAGAGGTCTTTGAATTCTTGGGAGAATCACTACCATGACCGTTACCAACACATTCTCCTCTGTCCCTCTTCATTCTTCTTTTTCATTCCTCTTCCCTCTTCCTTATGGGCCATCACTTCAGACATCCTGAGCAGCCTGTAGGTACCAGGCTTTAGATACAAGGATCCTGGAATTCTGCCTCACACTGAGCAGACAGCCGTGTACTCACTCTTCAGACAAAGAGAGCTTTGACTTGTCTGGGTGTGCGGGTACAGCCTGGGACATGAGTCCCAGATACCTATTTACACCATTGTTTTTCAAGGCAAAGTTGAGCTTTTGGTCTTTGTGCTTGGGGATCATTGGGAAAGGGGAATAACTGTGTGCTTCAGGGCCTTGGAGAGGAACAGGGGAAGATTCAGGAACACTGGTGGTAGGAGTGTGTGTCTGGTCTCCAGCTTGGCCCCAATCACTCAGTCTCACCTCTGAGGGCTGAACATTCTCATTTCTAAAGCTAAGCAAAGTTGATCCTGTGTCTAGAAGATGCTTGTGAGCATCTAATCCCTGATGGGTTTGGAGATTTTTTTTTTAATTAGGCTCTGGAAACCATAGATGGAAGCAGAGCCCTTCCTTCCTTCTTTCCTTCCTTCATTCCTTCGTTCCTTCGTTCCTTTTCCCTTCCATTTTCCTTCTTTCTGTTCTTCCTTCCTTTTGTCAAGACAAAGTCTCACAAATCTCAGACTGGCCTTGAACTCACTATGTGTAGGAGGATGACCTTGAACTCCTGCTTCTTGAAGCTTTCCTGATTCAGTGTTGAGATTACAGGCTTGAGCCATAACACCAGCTTTTCCTGTCCCTGAGAAGTATCTTCACCTATGGTTTATTTATGTGACCCTGCTTTTCTTTTGGTTGTAGTTAACTTGGCAAGGCTGATTCCAACTCAAAGTATCAGATCATTGGCTTGGCTGAGCCATTCAGCACCTTCTGAGAGATGGAAACGGAGAAGTGGTGTCTGTGGCTAGTTACTCAGAGTATGAGCAACAGGCCATGGAGGCACGACGGTAGTCATCCATGGGCACAGATAAAGATGCTCAAGTCTGAGAAAACAGAGGTTTACTTAGCAACCATGCAGAGAAGCTACTTAGCTTTCTAGCTGTACCCAGGCCTTCGTTCCTCTCTGGGGTCTATAGTGTACATATTCCATATTTGGGAGTAGAGAAGCCACTCAGGAACAGACATCTGGAGCTGGGTTTGATGGTACATTACTATAATACCAGAACTCTAGAGGTATAGAGGCAGGAAGATCAGGAGTTCAAGTGAATTTGAGGCTACCCCGGATACATACGCACTTGTCACATGCCCTGTCCCCCAACCCTCCATAATGCACACCTCTTAGTACTGTTTGGTTTAGATGGAGACTGTAGCCTGCTTCCAACCAACAGTTTGGCAGGCATGATGGGATGGATGGCACTTTCATGATCAGATTATACCATGGAAGCCTTCCTCTAACCATAGATGCATCAAGGACCATCCCCCTAATTATCTCTGAAGATACGTGGTCACATTGGCAAGGCTGTGTATCAAGGGTCCAAGGGTAGCCTGCAGAAGCTGAGGGCAGACTCCAGCTCCTAGGCAGCAAGAAGCCAGGGCTAAAGGTCCATGAACACAAGAACCGTGCTCTGCCAGCAACCCAAAAGGCTTCCATAGCCAGCATTCTCCGGATGGGAAGCAGCGTAGCTAGAACTTTGGAGTTTTGTTTTAAGAGACTTTAAAAGAGGGGTCCTGCTGGGAGTGATAGCATACACTTTCATTCCAGCACTGAGGAGGTAGAGGCAGGTAGATCTCTGTGAGTTCCCGACTAGAGAGGACTTTATATTGAGACCCTATCACAAAGAGAATAAAAATTAGAAGAGGAGGAGGAGAGAGGAAAGGGGAGGAGGAGGAGGAAAGGAGAAGAGGAAGAGGAGGGAAGAGAAGGATGGAGAAAGGAGGAGGGAGGAGAAAGGAAGAAAGAGGAAGAGGAGGAAGGAGGAAAGGGGAGGAAGGAAGAGGCATAAAGGGCCCAATTAAGCCAAGCCTGGACTTTTAACTGGCAGGCACCCTGAAGCCATGGAGCACGGCACCTGAAGCCATGAGCTTTGGGTGACTTTTTTTTCATCCACGCCGGGCAGACTATTCACTGCCTAGCCTTTATCTGTTGCTTCACTAGCTAAGTTTCTGTGACTTACAACCCACGCACTCTTGGCTGAGATAAGAAGGCTGAGCTGGGTCACTGTTCTGCTAGAGGAGCTGTCTTGTCCTAGAGAGCGTGACGGGGACTTCAGTCAGCACAGCTGCCACATCTGACAGAACCCTGGTAGTGACTAGCAAGCTTAGGACTTCTGGGATCCAGGGAATACTCCCTAGGGGTGCTCGTGACTGCTTGGGATAAGGAAGGGGGAAGCTATAAAGGAGCATAGACACACACACCCGCACACACACACACACATACCCCTACACACAGACACATACTCAGACACACACATAGACACATGCACACACAGACAGACACACACATGCACAGACACACACACAGACATACACACAGACACACACACAGACACATGCACACACACACACAGACACACATACAGACATACACACAGACACATACACACAGACACACACATGCACACACACAGACAACACAGACACACACATGCACAGACATACACACACAGACATACACACAGACACACACAGACACACACACAGACACACACAGACATACACACAGACACACGCACAGACACACACAGGCACAGACAAACACACAGAACACAAAGACACACAGAGACAGACACACATACAGGATGAGACTGTTGAGGTAATACACGGGTCTATGATTTCATTTGGCTTGGGATTCATTCACTATGAAATTGTGTCATGTACCAAATTGAAGCCACCTGGGGTGATTCTTCAGCTATCTTTCTTACCTTCCAACTGACTTGCTGTACATTCAACCTTTCTAACTCAGCATGCCCCAGAGGCCCTGTTCTTAAATTCTTTCAATATTTGCTCTCTCTTATTCAGATTTTTTCTTCGTGTGTTTTCAGATTTACCCTTTCGTCTGTTTCCTCAGTTTTCCTGTTGAGCCCGCCCACTGACTTCCGATTTCATATGTGTTTTTGTGTTTGGCTTTCTTTGGCAGTGAGGTATGAACCTAAAGGCTATTGCAGACTGGGTGGGCACTCTGCCATTGAACTACATCCCAGCAGTTCACTTTTTAAAATGTTGTAATACAGACTTGCTAAGTTCCCCAGGCTAGCCTTGAACTCCCTTCATAGCCCACCTTGAACATGTGATCCTCCTGCCTCAGTCTCCCCATGCTGAAGCTGCCAGGCCCCACCCATTTAATTCCTTCTCAGAGCTGCATTTTTTTTTTCTGCTGAGATTTCATATCTTTTCTTTTACTTTATTGGAAATGGTTATTGTGATGGCCAATCTTGTGTGTCAATTTGACTTGGCTGAGGAATGCCCAGATAAAGGCAGAAAAAAAATTATTTCCTGGTGTGTCTGTGAGAATTTCTGGAACAGATTAGCATTTGAGTCAGTCAGCTGAAGGTTCCATTCAGATCTGCAGAAGAGGCCCTTTGTGGTGGGGAGGCGGCCTCCTGAAGCTTCACCCACCCCTGTGTCAGGAGTTATTGAGAGTTAACAGTTGTGGGGGAAAGGGAATAGTTTTCTTCAGTGGTGTAGACACTGGTAAATTGCCATGTTTCAGTAAATAACCCTTCAGCCATGATCATGTAAGCAACCCCAATTAACTCTCTAACTCTCTCTCTCTCTCTCTCTCTCTCTCTCTCTCTCTCTCTCTCTCTCACACACACACACACACACACACACACACACACACACATGAAAGTTTGAGGGGCCTCTTGTTGGTAAGGAAGGGGACCAACAGTTGTCTTAGAGAAATTAAAGACGGTACTAGGAGTTGAAAAATGAATAAATACATTACATAACATGTATGAAGTCATCAAAGAATTAAAAAAAAAAAAAAAGGAGGGGCTGAAGAGCTCATCTGTGTGGAGCACCTGGCAGAGGACCTGGACCTGAGTTTGCTTCCCAGCAACCGAGTTGGGATATGCACAACTAGCAACTCCAGAGAAGCTAATAAGCTTTTGTGGTCTGCTTGGGTACTGCACACACACACACACACACACACCACAAATATAAATTTTTTTTAAAAAGCCAAAAACAAAACCAAAAAAACCCAAGATGATGTTTGTCAGTGTGGGTGGGTGTCATCCAGAGGAGGGAGGGGCTTTTCGCTTTCGGCTCTGTCCTTGGCCAGCAGCACTCTTGGTCCTTGTGCCTTTGGACTGAATTGAATCACACCCTTCCTTGGTGTCTCACTCACAGCAGACTGTGGGGTGCCAGCCACCCAATTATCTAAGTCAATCGCTACCCTTCATCTTCCTCCTTCTCCCTCTCTCCCCCTCTCCATTCCTGCATTCTTTCTCCCTTGTCTCCTTCTCTTTCTCCAAAACCCGAAGACCGTTGTGATGGCTGTTTTAAAACTTTTTATCAGTGAATTTCAGTATGTGGGTCATGTCAGAGTCAGTCTCCATTCTGGAGGCTGCAGCAAGATTTAAAAGAATGTTCTTGCATTTCAGGTCATTTTTAGGTTTCATTTGGAGGGTTGTAAAGGTTTGTTGTAGGGACTCTGAGTTCTGCTATATTTCTCCAACAGTGCTGACATTTTGGGTTTAATTCAGACTGCAATCCTGTCATTCAGGTTCCCCAGTTTACAGGGAATTTGGGGTTGTTTGTTTGTTTGCTTGAGAATCAAATCCAGAGGCTTGTCTATCCTGGTCAAGCATTCTACCTGGTCAAGCTATCGCACCAGCCCATGGCTACAACAAGGTCTCACTCTGTAGCCCAGTTGGTGTTCAAAGTTGTTATCCCTCTGTCTCAGTCTCTTAAATATTAGGATTACAGGGATGTGCCACTGGTAATCCTAGCAAGTTTAGGTTTTCCTCAGTCTGCATGAGTCTGCTCGCTGATGTCTGAGGACAGGCGAAGCTGGATGGCCTACTTAAACAGAACAGGCTGTGCTGACCCACACCAGGCTGCCTCTGCAAACAAAGGCGTTACCGAGATATACTTAAAGGCAGATGCTGCGGACAGTGGAGGGCATCTGAAGGTTTCCTTGATTCCTTGGTTGCCTTGGAGAGGTTTGAGAATCTTACTGTGCTAAGGGGACATTACAAGGCGAAGGGGAGATCCCAAAGACCTCAGAGATGGTCTCTCTCAAGTTCCTTCCCTTTCAAGATAAGAAAAGTGATTCTCGGGAAGTCAAAGTGACTTGGAGTGCACGAAGTCATTGTGTGCAGAGATGGTTCTAGTGCTTAAGACTTGCACGTCCCATCCAACCTTCCTGCCAGACAAGCCCAAATCCTTCGCACCCACATGACTCTTCCTTTTCTTTCTGGCCTGCTCAGAGAGAAATCATTAGATAGCCATACTGGCAATCCCAAGTTCCCTTGGATGGCATTATAATTTGAACCTGAAATAGCCCTTCCAAGCTCATGTGTTGAACAACTGGTCCCCAGATGCTGGTGCTGTTTTCAGAGACTGTGGAACCTTTGGGAGGAGGAACTGAGCCAGGGAGGAAATGGCTTTCTTTTTTTTTTTTTTAATTTTTAATATTTTTATTACATATTTTCCTCAATTACATTTCCAATGCTATCCCAAAAGTCCCCCATAGCGCCCCCCACTTCCCTACCCACCCATTCCCATTCTTTTGGCCCTGGCATTCCCCTATATTGGGGCATATAAAGTTTGCAAGTCCAATGGGCCTCTCTTTCCATTGATGGCCGACTAGGCCATCTTTCGATACATATGCCGCTAGAGACAAGAGCTCCGGGGTTCTGGTTAGTACATCATGTTGTTCCAACAATAGGGTTGCAGATCCCTTTAGCTCCTTGGTTACTTTCTCTAGCTTCTCCATTGGGAGCCCTGTGATACATCCAATAGCTGACTGTGAACATCCACTCCTGTGTTTGCTAGGCCCCGGCATCGTCTCACAAGAGACAGCTATATTTGGGTCCTTTCAGCAAAATCTTGCTAGTGTATGCAATGGTGTCAGCGTTTAGAAGCTGATTATGGGATGGATCCCTGGATACGGCAGTCTCTAAATGGTCCATCCTTTCATCACAGCTACGAACTTTGTCTCTGTAACTCCTTCCCTGGGTGTTTTGTTCCCAATTCTAAGAAGGTGCACAGTGTCCACACTTTGGTCTTCATTCTTCTTGAGTTTCATGCGTTTAGCAAATTGTATCTTATATCTTGGGTATCCTAAGTTTTGGGCTAATATCCACTTATCAGTGAATACATATTGTGTGAGTTCTTTTGTGATTGTGTTACTTCACTCAAGATGATGCCCTCCAGGTCCATCCATTTGGCTAGGAATTTCATAAATTCATTCTTTTTAATAGCTGAGTAGTACTCCATTGTGTAAATGTACCATAATTTCTGTATCCATTCCTCTGTTGAGGGACATCTGGGTTCTTTCCAGCTTCTGGCTATTATAAATAGGGCTGCTATGAACATAGTGGAGCATGTGTCCTTTTTACCGGTTGGGACATCTTCTGGATATATGCCCAGGAGAGGTATTGCTGGATCCTCCGGTAGTACTATGTCCAATTTTCTGAGGAACCGCCAGACTGATTTCCAGAGTGGTTGTACAAGCTTGCAATCCCACCAACAATGGAGAAGTGTTCCTCTTTCTCCACATCCTCGCCAGCATCTGCTGTCACCTGAATTTTTGATCTTAGCCATTCTGACTGGTGTGAGGTGGAATCTCAGGGTTGTTTTGATTTGCATTTCCCTGATGATTAAGGATGTTGAACATTTTTTCAGGTGCTTCTCTGCCATTCGGTATTCCTCAGGTGAGAATTCTTTGTTCAGTTCTGAGCCCCATTTTTTAATGGGGTTATTTGACTTTCTGGAGTCCACCTTCTTGAGTTCTTTATATATATTGGATATTAGTCCCTTATCTGATTTAGGATAGGTGAAGATCCTTTCCCAATCTGTTGGTGGTTTTTTTGTCTTATTGATGGTGTCTTTAGCCTTGCAGAAGCTTTGTAGTTTCATGAGGTCCCACTTGTCAATTCTCGATCTTACAGCACAAGCCATTACTGTTCTATTCAGGAATTTTTCCCCTGTGCCCATATCTTCAAGGCTTTTCCCCACTTTCTCCTCTATAAGTTTCAGTGTCTCTGGTTTTATGTGAAGTTCCTTGATCCACTTAGACTTGACCTTAGTACAAGGAGATAGGAATGGATCGATTCGCATTCTTCTACATGTTAACAACCAGTTGTGCCAGCACCATTTGTTGAAAATGCTGTCTTTCTTCCACTGGATGTTTTTAGCTCCCTTGTCGAAGATCAAGTGACCATAGGTGTGTGGGTTCATTTCTGGGTCTTCAATTCTATTCCATTGGTCTATTTGTCTGTCACTATACCAGTACCATGCAGTTTTTATCACAATTGCTCTGTAGTAGAGCTTTAGGTCCAGCATGGTGATTCCACCAGAGGTTCTTTTATCCTTGAGAAGAGTTTTTGCTATCCTAGGTTTTTTGTTATTCCAGATGAATTTGCAGATTGCACTTTCTAATTCGTTGAAGAATTGAGTTGGAATTTTGATGGGGATTGCATTGAATCTGTAGATTGCTTTTGGCAAGATAGCCATTTTTACAATGTTGATCCTGCCAATCCATGAGCATGGGAGATCTTTCCATCTTCTGAGATCTTCTAGAATTTCTTTCTTCAGAGACTTGAAGTTTTTATTATACAGATCTTTCACTTCCTTAGTTAGAGTCACGCCAAGATATTTTATATTATTTGTGACTATTGAGAAGGGTGTTGTTTCCCTAATCTCTTTCTCAGCCTGTTTATTCTTTGTGTAGAGAAAGGCCATTGATTTGTTTGAGTTAATTTTATATCCAGCTACTTCACTGAAGCTGCTTTCTTAAGTGGGTAAGACTGAAGGCTTACAGTACCATCCAGCATCCTGTCTGTCATCTCTGAGTTCCTGTCCCAGCAACACGGAAAGAGGTGAGGCATCCCAGCCGCACACTCTAGCTCCTGTGGGCTGCTTGCCAGCCACCAAGCTGTCCCTGCCACAATGGACTATGTGTCTTCAGACAGAGCCCTAAGAAATGCCCCCTCCCCTCGGCTGCTTCTTGTCAGCTGTGTTGGTCACAGCACTAATAAAAGCCACTTACACCAAAGAAATGGAGGGAAGAGCCTCTCTGTCAATTAGAGCCAAGATTCTCAACTGGTTTTGTTATTTCACAGGACTCAAGAAACATGATATTAAAAAAAAAGAAAGAAACATGATATATACTCAACAAAGAGCCAATAAATCCCAGTCACACAACCCCAACAGTGGTTGGATTTCAGACATGGCAAGTCCTTTTTGGCCCTTTTCTCCTCCCCACTCTGCACCACCACCCCAACCAAGGTACCTACCGTAGATACGAAAGGCATACTCAATCTTCAGGCTGGGGCAGGCCTGTTCACTGAATACAGATGCCATGCCCAGCACATCTTCAAAGGAGAACACGTTGTTGTGGGAAAATACCCTGCAGATGCGGTCTCTGAAAGGGTTGACCTGTGATGGGGGTGGGAAAGACAAGGTCTATCAGGGTAGGGGTGTGGTCCCCCTGAGCCTCTCCCACCTGCCTTTAGCACTGTGTCCTGGCCTTGAGATCAAAAGAGCAGCAAGCTAAAGAATGAAGTAGGACCCTAGGTGTGATGGAGGCACCCAGGACAAGGGGGCCCTGCTTGGCCTCTCTGCTCACACATACCTCTTTCTGCACACACATCCCAGTGGCTTGTTTTGGTTGTGCAATTGAGTTCTTTTATGGCTATTAAATTTCCCTCCATTTTATATTTAAAACTTTGAAAAATTTAAAAATGGATTAACAAAATAAAATCTATAATCGACTCCCCGGAGTTAACCACTATCAGCATATTGATGTAGCAGTCCGCAGAGCTAAGTGTAATACTGTCATTAGTTAGGGAACAACTGCCACATTCATTACCTATCCCTCAGAGTTAAAGATTTCTAGGCAGTAGAGGGATAATAATTATGTTTACCTTGTAGGATTGCCATGAGGAATATGTAGAAAAATTACCCAGTGTCTGATAAATAACTCAGCCAATGAGAGCTGTTAGTTGCTGCTTAACTACCACAGAATCAGCAGAGGCGTTTTCAAATTAGGTTCTCAGGCTGCAAATGAAACCCAGCAGTAGGGCATTTGCTAGCACGTGTGACACCCTGGGCTAGATCCCCACCCCTTCCTGAACACGCGCTCGAGCGCGCGCACACACACACACACACACACCAAATTAGATTCCCAAATTACCAAGTGCCACACAATTTTAGCAACTCAGGTTCCCTCCGACTGGCTCTGGCCTTGGCACATGAACTTCCTCCACACAGGCTTGTGACATCCCAGCAGCCATTTGCCAGCTCACACACAGCTAGCTATGTCACCATGCAACCCTTCCTCCGGGCCCTGGGGATGGGCAGGTGGTGAGCGCTTTTGGGTAAGGGGGAAGATCTCCTTAGGGTTTGCTATCACTTAGATATAATTGTCTCCCCAAAGCCTGTGTGCTAAAGGTTTGATCCCCAGGAGGTAGTAGAAGCTTTAAAAGGTGGGCATAGTAAAAGGACATTGGAGAGATGTGTCCTCAGAGAGGATCATGGGACTCCAGCTCCTTTTAATGACTTTTGCTTCCTAGGTACCATGAGATTAGCAGACTCCTTCTCTAGACCCTCCAGGCGTAATCTGTTGCCTCACCATAGGTCCCGAAGCAATGGGGACAGTTGGCCAAGAGCTGAAACTATAAATGTGCGATCACTTTCTAACATGGCCTCCAAAGGTACCGTATTATAGTGACAGCCAATCACTACAGATTTCTGTGGGGAACCATATGGAGGTGTGCTTGGCAGTCTTTAAAGGTAGCAAGTTCTGCTTTGACACGGCCTTTGCTTTTTCTCTAGACTTCCAGTCTACTCCCAGCTCCCAGGATACCTTTCTCCAGTTGCTCAGTGCCCCCCACCCCTGCCCGTTCTCAAGTTGCCTGACAGCAAACCTTATCAAACTCCAACTCTCTCTTGTACTTCAAAACAAACCCTAATACCTCCCTCAAATCCCTGTTCTTAAATGTACCCGACTAAGCCGCCTGACCCTGCAAACCCTCAGAGCAGATCTGAGTGTACAGTAGAGCCCCAGCCTCCAAAATTTTAATCAGATGAAGTGGTTCTCTGGTTTGTTTCTAGCTCCCTTTTCTATGATAAGGCATCTCTTCTGAGCTCCATGTTTTATGCAAAGGGATTTAGCCCACTCTCTCTGCTTCAGCTGTGCAATGGCCATATCATCTGTCATGGGCACCAATGGAGAGTCAGCAGAGAAATGTTCAAATTAGGTTTCCAGGCTGGAAATGAAGCACAGCAGTAGAGCCTCAAATATGTGACATCCTGGGTTAGGTCCCCACCACATCCCTACCCCTTCTCAAACACATGTGCATGCACACACGTGCGCACGCACACGCGCGCGCGCGCACACACACACACACACACAGAGAGAGAGAGAGAGAGAGAGAGAGAGAGAGAGAGAGAGCTGCTAAGGGTTTAGACCAGTAGGTCTCAATCTGTGGGTTACCTGAAACCATCGGAAAACACATATTTTTAATGATTCATAACAGTAGCAAAATTACAGTTCTAAAATAGCAACAAAAATAATTTTATAGTTGGAGGTCACCACAACATGAGGAGCAGTACTGGAGGGTCACAGCATTAGTAAGGTTGAGAGCCACTTGATCTATACCGTCTCATGCTCTTTAATGCTGCCCTGGGTCAGCCAATGCTTAGCTTTCTGTCTTCATTTCTCCAGTTTTGATATTTGAGATTATTTTTTCTTTCATTCCTCCTAGGACTCAGCCATACACTTAAATGCATGGTTCTCTTTTGTTCATCAATGTATCTGAGATGAGACATTGTATGTCAGTCACTTCAGGTGGCTCTGTGGTTCTCAAATTTTACTAAGCATGCACATCACCTGGGGTCATTCTTAAAAAACCATGGATTGATGTTTGACAAATGTAGCGTTTCATCCATGCAAGATGGAAAATCCGTGCTACAGCACTGTGCTCGGAGTCCTAAGCTCTGCACCATGGGCTTGCACATCCAAGAGGGCAGATGTTAAGTGTTCTAAAAATTCAAACCCAATATGGTGGTGCACACTTGTAATCCCAGCACTCAGGAGGCAGAGGGAGGGGAATTTGGGGATCAGAGGCCAGCCATGGCTACATAGAGAGTACCAGGCTAGACAGGGCCATGTAGCAAGACCTTGTCTCAAAAATAGAACAAAAGTCAGTGTTCTAAGAATTGTGACGAGTGATTGTCAAATGCATGGGTTGTCACATGCATGGTACATGCCACATGAATGTCACACAAGCACACCAGCTTTCGCTCTCCAAGGACCTACATCAGGAGGTTTGAGTGGAGGCCAACATTATAGGTGAATTGCCCCCCCCCCCCAGTATTCCTGTGTCATAATAGTAAATCACTGTACCTCAATCGTGACTTCACTTGGAGGCAGAGTTGTAGGCATAATTCTCTAATTTAAAGTGACATCACAAGAGTTGGGACCCTCATGACATACAGTGTTGTCCTTATACAAAGGGAACCTGGTCCCAGATACATGTTCTCAGAGAACACCATGTTAAGATGGAGGAAAACATCAGGGTGAAGCTTTTATAAGTCAAGGAACACCAGAGATCAACAGCAACCCTGGAGAAGGCAGGAGAGGCTGAACTGACCTTCCTCCCAGTCTTCAGAAGGAACCAACCCTGTGTACACCCTAATCTTGGACTTCAGGTTATGGGGGGGTCCATTGTATATACATACACACACATACATATACAGACATACATATGCATATGTATACACACATATACATGCATACATTCAAATACACATACATATACACACATATATAATGTATCATAGAGAAATATATTCATATGTCATATACACGTTCCAGAAATGACCATGATGCAAGGCAATCCCTTTTCACTGATAAGGCATCTCTTCAGAGCTCTCTGTTTTATGCAAAGGGGTTTCGTTTCACCCAGCCTCTCTGCGTCAGCTGTGCCTATCATCTGTCATGGACACCAGGCTGACCCACTCAAAAAGCTAAGCTCGCTTCAGGCTGGAGCATCCCATTCTTTGACATCCCCAGAAACACCTGGGTTTCCTCTCTCTAATTGATGCTGATAGCTTGACCTCCTATGATATGTCCCGAGTCACTAGCTAAATGGCTTTATCAATTATGTGAGCAAATCTTAACTGCATTTACCCCTCTCACAAATGGATATTCGGCTTAACAAGATTCCTGCAAGGAATCTACAATTGAAGATAATGTTTGAAATGCAGATAAGAGGGAACAGCAAGAAAATGCCAGCACTGAGGCCCTTTCCTACTCGAAATTCAGTTTTACGCCACACGGAAAGGCTTGGGAAATCCAAGCAGACAAGACTAGATGCCCTTGCTTCAATTCTCTGTGCCCGTGCCTAGTTGGGCGCAAGACAGGTCAGTGAGCTCTCTACCACCGAACATTCCCAGCTAGGGAAGGAGATGGAGTCTTCCTTCCCCTGGGGCCTCCTCCTCTGCCGCCCTGGCTGGGACTGAGGAGTTTGATGAAGGTGACAGTGTTAGGGCCCAGAGGCGGTTACTGAAAGATCAGTTCACTCTCCCTTTGACCCACCTCACACACACACACACACACACACACACACACACACAAGTTTGGGGGTTGGAGTGTGCTGTCCTCCATGCAAAACAGTCACTGTCTTCATTAGACCAGTGCTGCCTGGTTTCAAGCAACCGTCATGATAGGGCCCATTGGCTACAGATGTTTGCTCAGAGGAGAGATTGGGTGGTTTGTGAGCCCTCCCCTGAGACTCATCACTCTTCCCAGCTTTTGTATGCAATTCTGTCCTCACTGCAAATGGCCTAGGGGTCTTGGGATATGTTAGAGTATAGAAGCTGGGGAAGTTAATGAAAGTCTGCGTGACTCTTGGGAAACCATCATCTATGCTGGGTGAAAACTTTGGGGCTCACTCACGGTCCTGTAAGCAACCCCTCACCTGTTCCCTGTCAGCCCTCTAAGCTCATTGCTTCCTTAGGTTGGACTTTGGAGGGAAGGTACTTTGCTTTGTCACTGGGACCTTCTAAGAAGAGCTGCATGTTTGTATCTTCCCAGTGGAGGAATCCTTGTAATAGACATACATAATATACATACCCTTGTCTTAGACTGGAAACCTAGAAGTCAGCAGTCAATGACAGCAAGAATAATAGCACATACAACACAACTTTGGAAAAAGCAAAGGAAGTATTTTGAATGATGAAGAGGAGGGCCGGGTCTCACTCTGTCAAGGCTTTGCTATGTAGTTAAAAGTACAGATGGTTCTAATTTGGAGTTCCTAGATTTCCCTTTAATAATGAACTACATGAACAGCCATGGGTCTCTGATCCACTAAATGAGGAAGATGTTACAGAATGAATAATGTACTGGCTGGTTTTGTGTGTCAATTTGACACAGGCTGGAGTTATCACAGAGAAAGGAGCTTCAGTTGGGGAAGAGCCTCCATGAGATCCAGCTGTAAGGCATTTTCTCAATTAGTTATCAAAGGGGGAGGTTCCCTTGTGGGTGGTGCCATCTCTGGGCTGGTAGTCTTGATTCTATAAGAGAGCAGGCTGAGCAAGCCAGGGGAGGCAAGCCAGTAAGTAGCATCCCTCCATGGCCTCTGCATCAGCTCCTGCTTCCTGACCTGCTTTAGTTCCAGTCCTGACTTCCTTGGTGATGAACAGCAGTATGGAAGTGTAAGCCGAATAAACTCTTTCCTCCCCAACTTGTTTCTTGGTCATGATGTTTGTGCATGAATAGAAACCCTAAGACAAATAATAAAGTAAGTTTTTCATAAAAGTATCATTTCTACTCATATTCTGTGGAACAGGCCTGTAAACCCAGCTCTTAGGAGGTTGAGGCAGGAGAACCATGAGTTTAAGGCTGACCTGGATTACATAGCAAAACCTATCTTTAAAAAAAGAAAAAGCATGGTCAAACTGCCAGTGGCTTAACCCCTTTAAAGAAAACTGAGTCCTCCTCTCCCACCACCCCCACCCCCATCCCCACCAGAAGCCATCAACTGTAAAGAGCTCAGCATCTTTAGCACATTTTTTTTAAGGACTCTGCTCGGTAGCTTTCTATCTGGACTGTTTCTTTTGTGTGTGTAGGGTGCTTGCCACAGAAGTCTTCAATGTCTCTCAGTCTTCTCAGTACATGGGTAACACAAATTGGCCTTGTGGGTGGGGGTTGGAGTTTTTGTTGTTTTGGTTGTTGGTTTTTGGGTTTTTTTTGGGGGGGGGGATATAGGGGGGTGGACCTGGAAAGAGTAAGAAGTGAATGTGATCAGGGTACACTGTGTGAAATTCCCAAATAATTAATAAAAACATTATGGGCTCAGTCTTTAAAGGTTATTCTCACAACCAAGAATGAAGATATTATGTTGGGTGAGGGAATAGAAATACAAAACAAAATAAGACAAACCTTCAAAAAGCAGAGGGTAAGGGGTGGCTTAGTTAGGGAAGTGTTTGCCACGCAAGCCCGAGACCTGAGTTTGGATGCCGCACAAGGAGTCAGGTGTAGCAGAGCACACTTGTAATCTCAGCGCTAGGGAGCTGGGGACAGGAGGGTCCCTAAATCTCACTAGCCAAATTGATAGGCTCCAAGTTCAGTGAGAGTCCCTCTCTCAAAAATAGAAAGTGGAGTACTCCTGATGTTGACCTCTGACCTACCCACACTCACATATGCAAACGTGCACATAAACATATACCCACACACAGTCTCACAGACGCACGCATACACCACACCACACCACACCACACCACACCACTACTTATGGTGAATTGAGTGTGATCATTGATGCAGCGTCTGCCTGTGACTGATAGGGAACAAACAACAAGCTGAGTTGGTGTTAATCTTCTTGGAGATCTTCTCCAGGCTGCTGTGACCAGGACAGTCAGTCCAGACACTCAGAAATTGCAGCAGAAAGTATTGATACGCTCAGGTTTATTTTTCTTTCTAGAGTTTTCTAGCAACACATATACAAGGATCTGTGATCAGAGAGGACTGACTGAGCATCTTTGCAACCACAGGGAGGCCTGCTCAGCTGTCTTTGAGGTGGCACTCTCAAATGAGCCAGACACTTGTAGATAGGTTACATATTTTTCCTGCACAAACAAGTGTTTCACATTCGCTGACCTATTACAATGTCAAGT
Organism: Mus caroli; assembly: GCF_978045245.1. Lineage (NCBI taxonomy): Eukaryota > Metazoa > Chordata > Mammalia > Rodentia > Muridae > Mus > Mus caroli. The sequence continues at coordinate 32,946,007 of NW_028227259.1, forward strand.
GGTGGCTGGCATTTTCCACCTATTATTTCGCTAATGATATTTTATACTATTTGTAACATATACGCAGCTGTTACTCACCAAGAGGAAATGCAGCTTCATTTGCCTACTCTAGAGAAATTAGGTGACTCACTGTAACATTAATGCTTTTCTGTTGTAAAACTGGCATCTCAGGGAGACTTTTGAAGTCGGCATTTTTTTTACTGTTGTTGCCAAGACTGTGGTATTGCCCTATAAAAGTCCTTACATGGACATACCTAGGAATATTAGAAACAGATTTTTTTTCTAAACTGTTTGAAATTTGCCCAAATAATGTAGGCGGATGTTGAGTCTGTTTGTTTAAAAATATATAAAGGTAAAGCTTTCCAATGAGCTTGTAAACCACTGGCTGACATAAAGGAGGACGCACGATTCCTAGCCCAGCTCGATGAAAAGCCTTTAATCAGTGGATGGGGATGAAACAGAGAGCTGTGATTTAATACACACACACCCCATGATACCTCTCCTCTGTGAATCAGTTATGACAGCTATTAGAAATAAAACAAACTAGTTGTGCCCCCATAAATATGCATATTATGTGTCAATTAAAAAAAACAACCAAGCTAGACCCAGCTCCCTACATAGCTCTGTTTCAAAGCATTACAGTAAAAATTTAAAGAACAAACTGGCAGGGGTAAGGGGTGCTGTGGTGGTGGGGGTGGGGGTGGTGGTGTAATATGGCTCAGTGGATAAAAGTGCCGACTGCTAAGCCTCATGACCTGAATTTGAATCCCAGGACCCACATGTGGAGGGAGAGAACTACAAATTGCCTTTTGATCTCCACAGGCATATTATAACACACACACACACAGGATATCCAGATGCATACTATAGCATGTACACACACACACATGGGATATCCACATGCATACTATAGTGCACACACCACAGCACACAGGATAAATGTTTTTTAGTTATATTTTATGTGTGACAGTCTGCCTGTATGAATATGTACCACACGTGTGCATGCATTGTCCTCAGAGGGCAGAAGAGCGCACTGGATTACCCTCTTATGGGCTGTTGCTAGCTGCTGTGTAGGGAATGGAAACTGAACCCATGTACTCTGCAAGACCTGTAAGAGTTCTCAACCACTGAGCAACCTCTCCAGCCCCCACATCTCTTCCTTTCAATAAAATCATTTTCTCAACAAAGTGTAAAAATGGAAGCTAGACTGAAATGGGGCTAGCCCCAGTGTCTTAGTTAGGGTTTTACTACTGTGAACAGACACCATGACCAAGACAACTCTTATAAAGAACATTTATTGGGGCTGGCTTACAGGTTCAGAGGTTCAGTCCATCATCATCAAGGTGGGAGCAGGGCAGCATCCAGACAGGCATGGCACAGGCAGAGCTGAGAGTTCTACGTCTTCAACCAGAGGCTGCTAGTGGAAGACTGACTTCCAGGCACCTAGAGTGAGAGTATTACGCCCATACCTACAGTGACACACCTACTTCAACAAGGTCACACCTATTCCAACAAGGCCACACTTCCAAATGGTGCCACTCCCTGGTCCAAGATTATACAAATCACATTCCACTCCCTGGCCCCTGTAGACTTGTCCAAACACATGAGTTTATGGGGGGGGGGGGGGATACTTAAACATTACATAATGCAAAATGCATTTAGTCCAACTTTCAAAGTCGTCATAGTCTATAGCAGTCTCAACAATGTTAAAAGTCCAAAGTTCAAGGTCTCTTCTGAGATTCATCCAATCACTTAACTGTAATCCTCAAAGAAAGACAGGAAACCAGCTGGGCAAACTCCAAACTCTGCATCTCCATGGCTGATGTCAAAGCAGTCTTCAGATCTCCACTCCTTTTAGATCTTTGTTGACTGCAACAAACTGCTCTCTCCTGGGCTGGTTCCACTCCCTGTTAGCAGCTTTCCTTAGCATTTCTCCCATGGCTCTGGCATCTTTAACATCTTGGGGTCTCCAAGGCAATTTCAATGTTACAGCTTCTTGTTTCAGTGTTTGGGATTCCACTTGATCTTTTGGGCTCCTCCTAAATTCTGGCATCACTTCTCCAGTCCATCCCTCTGTAGCACTCTAAGCTCAGGTTGATCCATTCTACTATGGCTGCTGTTCTTGGTGTTCATGGTACTGACATCTCCAATACACTGGGGTGTTTCACTCCAAGTAGGCTTTTCCAATAGCCTCTCATAGGCTCTCTTCATGGTGCCAAGCCTCAAATCCTTTGCATGACCCCTTCAGTCCTGGGCCATCAACTACAGCTGAGGCTACACCTCCAATGGCCTTCTATGACCTCTCATAGTGCCAAGCCTCAGCTGTTCTTCATTACACCTTCATGCCTTCAAAACCAGTACCACCTGGGTGACTCTTACACATTACCAAGTCCAGCCGCAGCACGAGGTACAACCTTGGCTATCTCTGGAACACAGTTTCTTTGTGCTCCCAGAAAACAATTCCCAGAAGATTTTACCTCAGTGGTTCTGGTCTCTTCTTAATCACTGCTAATTTCTTAGCTCCAGCTAACCAGCATCAATTGCCCCAGTAGTTCCTTCCATTCTTAACTCTAGAGCCAGAGCCACATGGCTGAAGATGCTGAGTTCTGCTGCTTGCAGGAACTAGAACATGACCCCCTTTTACTCTTACATTATCACTGGCTTTATGTCTTCCAAATCCTTCACTGCCTAAGCTTGGCTATCCTGAATCTTCTCTGTAGATTGACCTTGAATGCAGAGATCAGCATGCCTGTCTCCTGGGATTAAAGGTGTGCACCACTTTGCCTGGATCTAAATTTAGCTGGGTAGGATCTTGCCCCAAGGTCCCACTTCCTTAATCTGTTATCTCCTAGAACACAGGATTTTGCTCCATTTCACGTCCTGGTGCCCCTTTAATACTTGAACCATATATTTTATATTTTCCCTTTCTAAGCTTGCTATGCTTGTTCAAAGTTCTCTTCATAAGACTTAACCAGAGAACAAAGTCTCTGCTGGGTTTTTTTGAAACTTCCTTTGTCAATGCAATTAATCCGAGTCTCTTCACCTTAGCCTCGGGCAGACTTTTCAGACAAGGGCAAAAGGTAGCCACATTCTTCACCAAAATATCACAAAAACAGTCTTTATGCCACATTCTGAAATTCTTCTCCTTTGAAATCTCTTGGGCCAGGTCAGCACAGTTCAAATCACTCCCAGCAACAACGTCTTCCATATTCCTACTAGGATGACCCAGTAAGCCCCATTCAAAGCATTCCACTGCTTTCCAAATCAAAAGTCCCCAAATCCATATTCTTTCAAATAAAAGCATGGTCAGGCCTATCACAGCAATGCCCCAGTCCCTGGTACCAACTTCTGTATTAGTCAGGGTTCTCTAGAGTCACAGAACTTATGGATAGTCTCTAGATAGTAAAGGAATTTATTGATGACTTACAATCTGCAGTCCAACTCCCAACAATGGTCAGTAGCAGCTATGAATGGAAGTCCAAGAATCAAGCAGTTTCTCCGTCCCACACAGCAAGTAGGTGAAGGGGGGAGAGAGAGAGAGAGAGAGAGAGAGAGAGAGAGAGAGAGAGAGAGAGAGAAAGAGAGAGTTCTTTCTTCCAATGTCCTTATGCAGGTCTCCAGGAGACTATGTAGCCCAGATTAAGGTGTGTTCCACTACACCTTTAATCCCAGATGACCTTGAACTCAGAGATCTCCCTGTTTTAATCTTTTGGAATCCATAGCCATCACTCCTCAAGATCTCCATACCAAGATCCAGGTCAGAAACTTCTATCTCCCAGCTTCCAGATTAGGGTCACTGGTGAGCCTTCTAATTCTGGGTTGTAGTTCATTCCAAATATAGTCAAGTTGACAACCAGGAATGGCCACTATACCCAGTAACTGTGAAGGTGAGGATTGGTGGGAGGAGGATGAAGCTAGGGGAGAGGGGTGGGGCCACCAGGCTGGTGTGGGAGGGACCAGACCACTGAGCAAGGGATACTGCTCTCCAGAAACAACAAGACCAAAGTAGGATGGTGCTACCAAAGCAGCCTCTAAGAAAATCAGGGCCCGATAACCCAGTCATCACTGATGCCTGATATCCTGAAGAGGCAGGCGTGCCCCTCCTTTGAGCTATTGGATTGATAGCAATGGACCCCAAAATATTGGAATTTCCACAAGAATCCCATGACAAGAGGAGTGAAGGTGGGGCCACTGGAGTGGAAAGCAGTCT